>NC_136419.1:116752500-117237500 GCF_052625555.1 Lactuca saligna | reverse complement strand
TTGTTAGTAATAAGTTTGGATGATGTGTGTTAACTAGCCAAAGACCTTTGTGTTGTTCTTTGTGTTGATTTTTTTGAAAAAGTGGTGATAATATTTATTTATTCATATGGTATGTAATAATTAAAAATATATGTTTTCTTCATTTACTTTTGTAAGTAATAGATTAATTTTTAGAAATAATTTATTTGTACAAAAATGTAATAAGAAATAAAGATGGAGAAATAATTTATTTGTACAAAAATATAATAAGAAATAAGAAATTAAGTTACTTATGCAAGCATTTTTTACTTAAACTTGTTTTATATCAAAATAATATATGACATTGTTATCTTTATTATATAAATAAAATACACATGTTCAAACTTCATGAATTTGATATTTGAAGGAAAATATTATAGTTTATTTGACATATGTGAATGTTATTTATGTATAAAACTTTATTAATCATATTTGCACTAATCTATAGAGGAAATAATTTTTAAGGAACTATACAATATGATGGATGACTTCCTTTATAATAAATATCTACGATTTAACACGAAATACCAAAAAAAAAAACTTTATTAAGAACTATAGTGGTTATAATTATATGTTACATAAGAAAACATACGCCCGAAACCTTTGTTGAAGTTATCAAATATAAAGTTGAAATACAAGTCAGTAATACCATCTAAAGTTATAGTGATAATAAAGGATGATTAAACTTTACTTGATATTGTTTACTTTCTAATCGATAGATATATCCTCCTTTAATCTTTTTAGGGTTATATTTCAATCATTATTAATTATATCATGAATGAAAAACACTACCAAATTACATTTCTATAGAATATTCTAAAAGGGCATTTAGATTGTTATGTACAAACCCACCAAGAATAAGTTCTTTTTTCCCTCTGAATTTTTAGTTAGTTGAAAGCAAACTTCTAATGACAATGAAAGTGGGAGGCACTTGGAACTTGAAGAAGCTCAAGAACCATAGCCTGAGAATTGTTGGCATTAGTTTCAACAAGGAATTGTCGAACTTGAATAATATTTATTCACAAACTTAAATTATTCGCATTAATGGTAGAAATCATCTTTGACTTGTGAAATGTTGAATTTATCATTAATGAGTTCTTCTTGATGGTTTATGGGAAATCCATTAACTACCAAAATGTTATATCAAATCTTGGATCTGATAAATGACTAACAGTAATGAACATTAAGATGTAATCCATGTCTAATAATCAAGTATGTTCTTGACCAATCTTCATCTCTCTAACAAGGCTACAAGGACTAAGAGATTCTTTTAGAAAGAATACATACATGTATATCATACACATTTATGAAGGCTTGTTATAAAAGGATTTATCTTACTCGTGTCATTGACTATGGTCCTTATCATACTCATAACATTGATTATGATCAATCCATTTCATAAGTATCTATGATCAGATAAACACATATATTATTTGCTATAACCCAATAATAGAAAACAGTCCTTTAATCACACACGAACAATGACACGTGGTGATTTTTGATATAGGTTTTCACGTGACCTAAAAAATAATGTCAGCTTACCAAAATTTGAAGGATAAAAGACACACATTTGTGCATGCCCTAAAATTAGTGTCCAAAAAAATTACAAACACGGAGGGCGCTTAATCTTAAATGTGTGTCCTCTACAAATGTCGCTTTATAAATTTTACCAAATGCATGTTAAACTTATCACAAAATCGAATCGCAGGGACTATTAAATCTAGGGCTTTTTTTAAGAACACTCAAAACACTTGATCATTCAAAACAATTCTCCTTTCCAAATGAGCGCTTTCCAATTGACGGCCAGATCAGCATCGCCTAACCTCGTCGACAACCTCATCTCACCTCACCTCACTGGCGACCTCAGGCTCACCTCTCCTCACATGCGACTACGACTCCTCAATAATTTAGTGTTGTGCTCAGTGCTTCTCAACAAATTCTATTTAGGCATAGTCGCTCCTATCTCATAGCGATTTAGGGTTTTCTTGGTTCAAAGTATCGCCTCTCAGAGACAGGCACTTTGTTTTTATCTTATTGATTTTGTTTTTCATCAAAAAAGAAAACAAACAAAAAATGTATTGACTCTCTGCCACCATCGAATGCTCTATTGTTGCATAGGTGATTACATCAGCTGAGTTCTCTGTTATTATATTCTTATTTTTTATGATCAGGACTTATTTTATGATCTCGACTTCTCTGTTGTTGTATTCTTATTTTTTTGTTGCATAGGTGATTACATCAACTGAGTTCCATCCTAACCATTATCATACACTAGCATATAGTAGTTCCAAAGGATCTATTCGCCTTATTGACTTACGTCATTCTGCTCTATGTGATATGGATTCTAAATTGTACGATTCTTGTTTTTTAATAAATATAATTTTGGGGTGAATCCTAAACCTTATAATTATATATGTTGAGATGTTATTTCAGATAGAAAATTTATAAGAGATGGAATATATAATGGTATGGATTGTATTGAATTGCGGCAATGACAATTTGCAAAAGGTATTTTACTATTTCTCTCTTTCATATTAACTTTTATAATCTACATGTGTAATAAATTTTAATATTTTATACAGGCATGGGCTATATTGAAGCCAGGATTCTAGGCAAAAGGTATTTTACTACATGTGTATTAAATTTTAATATTTTATAACATAGATTGATGATGCTTGAAGCCTTTCTGAATACTAATATGTTGATGATGAAACCAGGTATCATGTGGAAACAGAAGCATAACAATAAGAAGTAGAAAAAAGAAGGTGTCGCTTAGTAGTAGTATAGTATTAGGTTATATAGTTAGGGAAAACCTCTTAATAATAATGTACAATCAGATCCCCTTAATACCAATGTATTACATTTTTTTTGACATGAATTTGCAAAAGTTTATGATAGTAAAATGTTTGTCATCTTCATTTATGATAAGGGCTTTAATGAGATGCAATGCACGTCCTAAACGCACATTGTAAGGTTACGACATGCAAATTCGTGTCAT
Source organism: Lactuca saligna (assembly GCF_052625555.1). Taxonomy (NCBI): domain Eukaryota; kingdom Viridiplantae; phylum Streptophyta; class Magnoliopsida; order Asterales; family Asteraceae; genus Lactuca; species Lactuca saligna. The sequence goes on along the minus strand of NC_136419.1, from coordinate 117,234,484 downwards.
CTTCCTTAATGATAGGGCCTTCCTTGACACTCAATGTGTGTCATAAATGTACGTCATAAATGCGTGTCATAAATAGATGACACACAAAAGTGTGTTGTCTTTTGTTATGATAGGGCCTTCCTTGACACACATTTGCATGTCGTCTGAGCATTTTATGACACACATTGTGTGTCGTAAAAGGCTGTTTTTTTAGTAGTGACTTAGTATTCTTAATATGATATATAGCAAATTGATTTCACGAAAAACCATTTTTCTTAATAGCCATCTACTGGAAGATATCTATATAGCTTAACCTCGATGTTTTCTTAATCCATGTTATCCTAACAATATGTGTAAAGCTTAAGATCCATTTATGGCTATAAAACATACATCTGAAGGTTGGAATTATCATTTTAATATGAAAATAAAAGGTATGTTTTTATGTCAAAATAAAGATAACATTTGTGTTTACTAAGAACTAGGGGAGGATAGTAATATTTCTAATCTTGTATGAATGAGACATATCTCAACATTTGAAATAACATCCTTACTATGCAAGGTCATTTCACCTTGACTCGAAAGGTGTTTCCAAAATGAATGAATTGGGAATGAATTACAAGATACATTCTTAAAATGTAAAATGTATAGAGGTAAAATATCTTGGAAGATGTCAAGATAGAAGATTCCTTTTGAGGACTCTTGGCATTAACACGTGACACCATTTTTTAATCATTCTCAAAAGAACATAGAGCATAGATTTGAGATAGATGAAATGATTTGTATTTATTTAGCTTTGTAAATGAATCCATCATTTACATCGTATTATGCACAAATTAGGTATATGATTATGATATGATCATATCATGAGATACAAATTGAATACATGGTTATGTTACTGTATGACTATAAGAGCATTCTAAGAGTACTTAAGAAGAAATAAGAGAACGCTAAAGAGATAATCAATTTAGAATAAGATCTCTATGTAAAGAGCTACATAATATGCTAGCATCAAAACTTTTTTGATTTCTATGTAACGAGATACACAAGATGTTTAAGTTACTACATTAGAAGTTGAAATCAAATATAATTGGATGACTAAGTTCTTTGAAAAACTATGTTGATTTCTGCATTCAAGGATCACATAGAAATCTTTGTGACTTTGATAATATTTAATATGCAAGGGCTCTCTCTCTCTCTCTCTCACTTTCTCTCTCTCTAAAAAAATAAATTCAAACCCCCACCAAATTTCTTCTTCCCCAATCTAAATCGATGAACACACATACACACTTCCAGATCATATGAACACCCGTCCTCTCTATTCACTCTGATTCAAAAGGCAAAACCGATTCTATCATTTTTAGCTTTCACTTCTCTCCACAACTTGAATCTTGATGTACCCAAGACAAACCCACTGAACTCACTAGTGACTCTTGGGTCTTATTCAATTCGGACCTCTACTCCGCCTTGGACTTCGATCCATGGATCATAGAGGAACATATCCTTCATGAAGAATTTGTTTTGGGCAGAAAGAAATGAGATGTATTGGGGGAAGGTTGAAGTACACCCCAAATTGCTATTTTTACCAATTGTTCCTTCTTCCTTCCTCAAACTCTGTCTATTCAGAGAAAAAAAGAAGAAGAAAGCTTACATCCCCATAAACAAACACTAGTCGCACGTATTCAGTACCTACATAACAAATGGTCATCTTCTTCGTCTTCACGACTTTAGTTCAACCCATTCGAAACGAACTTTCAATGGAACGTCATTTACAATGTCGTAATTATATACCTGAAGAAAGACAAATCATTACATTCACTTACTTTTTTAATCGATTTACATTCATCTCCCTTTTCTTCGGTCACCCATCTCATATTCTTCGATTTCCAGCAAGGAACAAACCCAATTTTCAGGTTCTAATGGTGCTACAACCAAATCGTCGATGATGCCACACTTAAATCTCAATTTTCGGTGGTGCTACAAACAGAATGAAAGCTTCAAGCCCACCGAATCACGATTTAACCCACCGTTGATTCATCGTTGATTTTCACCTGTAATCAACATAACCGACACATTCATCCAAGTTGCCGTTTATGGTCGATGATGATGATTTCTTTTCCTTTCGATTTCACTCACACTTTTACCTTTGGTTGTAGTTTTAATTAATTGCATGTTTTGATTTTCAGACTTAGTTTTAGGTGAAGGGTTTTGAGTAAGAATATGGGGTGGGTAGTTATTTTCTGGGTTTTGTGTTTATGAGAGAAAGTTGAGGGATATACAAGGTGGGATAAACACAAAGAATTGAAAGAAGCAAGATACAGATGGCCTCTATTGTACTTCCAGAGAGAGAGAGAGAGAGAGAGAGAGAGAGGGTGGGACCCCTTGCATATTAAATATTATTTATTTATTTATTTCAAAAAAATAATTGAAAACCTCATAAATTGTCCCTGTGTAGTGAAATGACAATAATGCCCCTGACTTAACGGCTAAATGTTAACAGAGTTAGCCGGAAACAACAAATGTTAAAAGTTTTCAAACCACAGGGATAATCCGTGAGGTTTTTTGAACTTAGGGACTAAAATTGATATTTTTGAAAACCACATGGACCATTTTTGAAGTTTTGTCTATTTAAATATACCTAGACTAAAGTCAAATATGAATATGATAGTATTTATAGAATTCAAAAATATTAAATTTAGTCAGACCCGTTAATAAAGTCTTTCTTTTAAGCTAAGTATGATTGGTTATACTTCAACTATAAGAATTAACATTCTAGAAATGGGATTTCGATTTGAATTTAGTATTTAGATGTTGGAACATTAAGACAACAACCATTATATGATATTGATATATTGACATATGATCATCGCATCAGTATTTTTTGTGTTCTACGTTAACATGTTTAATACATGAATAATCTTATTATTCTAAAAGTTCATAGTAAATTATAATTGTGGGAGCAATTATTAAGTAAGACTAATATGAATTGGATTGATTGACTCTCATGAGATGAAAGTGGGAAAGTAGTTGCAACCAAGTTTCATAGGTACCTCTAAGAGAACTAGTACCGAACGGACCCACATCAAGATAATTTCATATATTGTAATTATGAGGAATACTTAATTAAAAGGTACTATTTTTGTATCCTTAACACCTAAGATACATAGTGTAACTTAAGTGTACGAAGTGATGTGCTTCGATATAGTCAAATGCTGATCCTTAATCGGGCAATTATAAAAGCCATTTTCAGGTATAGTGTGAACTATGAAAAAGGCTTATGTAGTCAAGGCGGTATTTGTTCCTCTTATGTGTTGAGAGTTAGGCATCTTACGCACGTTACCAAAAGTTGAACACCAAAGGAGACTGATTATGATCCAAGTCTCATGTCCAACAGGATGTCTGTAACAAAGGGATAACTAATAAGCTTACCTTATACATCAATTGAGGCTTTGAGCATTTTAGGAATTGGATGTTGATATAATGGCACTAAGTCAGATATTACTAGGGGAAGTGAAATGCTTTTAGATGTTTACCACTATCTATATCAATCAATGATGAGCCTTTTAAGTAAGAGAAAGAAAGATCTATATGCCCAAGAGTCATTATAGAATGATATTTCTAGATAATATATTATCTAAAGGGTCACACTAACAATAACTTGATGCAAATATATTATTTATAAGAATTTGATTCTTGATAAATAAATATATATCTTGTAATTAATTATAGATTATTTACTTCATAAAAATACTAATTTTCAATGTTAAGTATCAAATTATATCATAAGTATCATAAGGTAGGATTTCTTATCTCATCCTCATCTTTTTGGAACAAAATTGTTTTTTTTTTGTCTTATATGGATTTATATGTTTTATAAGTTCTAAAAATTAGAAGAATTTTTTTTTATATAAAAATTAGTATCTTCTTTTTGTAAAATATTTAAGGATACCATAAAGAATAAATAAGACTTGCTTTTAATTAACTTATTCAAAACACCATGCTCTTAGAAGGCATGACTAGTTGATTTAAAAAAGCATGGGTCTTAAAGTGCTAAGACCCATAAGATAAAGACTTAAGGTAAGGACTTAAAAAAATAGTTTTCACCCATTTTTCACAACGCAAAACCACAACATTTATGGCTTCCCATCTCCATATCCTCCCTAGTCTTAAAGTGTTAAGAACATAAAGATGAAGATGATACTAGAATACCCTCTTTTAAGGAAAACTAGTTTATTTATCTTAAGAGCTTAAGAGATTCTTTTATTACAAGAAAAAGACTAGCATCTTACCAAGTTGATTTGTTGTTGGTGAATATCTCTAGAGACCATCTACATTGAACTTTTAAAACCATCTTCATCAACTTCCTAATTGTCAAAAGAAACCAAAATCTTCAAAGGTTGTAATGCTTTCCTTCTATGAATTTGTTTATGTGTGTTTTTGTGTTTATTCTCAAGTGATTATTCATATATAAATATAGCGGTTGGTTGTAGAGGTGGTGGGGGTAGCAGGGGTAGCGGTGCTTGTGGTAGCGGGTTTGGTAAACGTGGGAATATAGTTACATTTATATTCACATATGAATATTACATTCCTCTATCGTGCCGGTACGCAGCAGGATTTTGTGGCATACCGACATAAGTGGCTAAAATTTGAACGTGTATATATATATATATATATATATATATATATATATATATATATATATATATATATATATATATATATATCTTTACTACTTATAAAAGAAATCTAACTATTTCTATAAATAGATTGAATATAATAATATTATTTTTTTAAGACGTACAAACGAGTAAGCTAATATTACAAACAACCATTAATAAAATAATATTAAATTTTAAATTTGTTTTGATTCCTTATATTTCTCAGCAAAATCCTAATTTCATGGTCATTCAAAATTTAAAACCTTTTCATCCTAATACGCTTCAACAAATATCCTTTAAATGTTGCATTTGCAGCTGATTAAAATATCTCATAGCAGACGTGTGTTTGTTCTCTCCACCTTATAAACCCTGCTATAAATCCCACTGCCATGAAGTATTTCCCTTATAAACCCTAATCGTTTTTCTCCCTCTCTTAGACGAAGACAATGTGTTTTCTTTAAGAAAAAAAGTTTGAAAATATTCCAATTTCTCAAAAAAATTTACCCCAAATGCGAAACTGGGTAAAATTTTCCATTTTGCGAAGACTACAGGGATGCGAAATGAAAATTCTGCACTTGTCTTTTTATGACCCCATTTTGCGAAGTTGGACCACTTATATTATTTCTTGAAAAGATCAGGTGCCAAATGCGAAACTCTAAGCTTTCTTCCCCAATTCGCATTTATACATTAAAAACTTCGCATTTTCATTCAAATTCTTCGCATCTTGCATCCATCCGTCTTTGAGTTCATTCGCATTTCATCGCATTAACTGAGAAATTAATCAGTTGTCTCATATTCGCATTTCAGTTGTTTGAGAAACCCAGATACGAACCCAAATGCAAAACCCACTGATTTCAAATGCGAACCAACCAAAAATCATCAACCACGTACTTGTCTCACCAAATGCGAACTGAATATCACCATTAAATTCTCCTCGCATTCCATAGATGCGAACACAATCCAGATCTCCGACTCCAAGCTTGCGAAATCAAAATCAATTAACCTCAAACAAATCGTGAACTTCTTATGCGAACTGTTTTGACCCACAAAACCAAATGCGAACTCAATTGATGTCATATGCGAACTGATTTCATAGATGCGAACACAATTGATTTCATATGCGAATCCACATCCATCGATATGAAACCAATACCAGTTACAAGCAATTAGTAGCAACCATCGATCCTCTAATTTTCAATTACTCAGCCTTCGCTTTTCATACAACCCGTCGACCCTGAAAAATCGATAAACACCAAATGTCTCATTTTTAGATCGATTTTCTGATTAAATGTCATATTTGAAGAATGATCGATTTTCTGATTAAATGACCCCATTTTGCGAAGTTGGACCACTTATATTATTTCTTGAAAAGATCAGGTGCCAAATGCGAAACTCTAAGCTTTCTTCCCCAATTCGCATTTATACATTAAAAACTTCGCATTTTCATTCAAATTCTTCGCATCTTGCATCCATCCGTCTTTGAGTTCATTCGCATTTCATCGCATTAACTGAGAAATTAATCAGTTGTCTCATATTCGCATTTCAGTTGTTTGAGAAACCCAGATACGAAGCCAAATGCGAAACCCACTAATTTCAAATGCGAACCAACCAAAAATCATCAACCACGTACTTGTGTCACCAAATGCGAACTGAATATCACCATTAAATTCTCCTCGCATTCTATAGATGCAAACACAATCCAGATCTCCGACTCCAAGCTTGCGAAATCAAAATCAATTAACCTCAAACAAATCGTGAACTTCTTATGCGAACTGTTTTGACCCACAAAACCAAATGCGAACTCAATTGTTGTCATATGCGAACTGATTTCATAGATGCGAACACAATTGATTTCATATGCGAATCCACATCCATCGATATGAAACCAATACCAGTTACAAGCAATTAGTAGCAACCATCGATCCTCTAATGAGGAAACAGTTTCCTATTCGATTGTGCTTTGCAATGACAATCAATAAAGCTCAGGGACAAACAATTCCATATGTAGGTATCTATCTTCCAGAACCAGTATTCTCGCATGGACAACTTTATGTTGCATTGTCCAGAGGGGTTTCACGTTGCAATACAAAAGTATTAGTAAAGCCTAACGAAAATTCAAAAGGTGATGGGGTTTATACAGCAAATGTGGTATATAAAGAAGTATTGCACGATTAATATTTTGTGTCGTCTTGACTGGTTGCTTTTTATTGGTTATTTGATGCATGATGTAACAAATAACACCATAGTTTGATTATATTGTCTTCAACATGTACTTTTTTTTAACATAACAATTTTGTAATGGAAACATATCACCGAAAGAACTCACGTGCCCCGCCGCTTTGCGCGGGTAGACGGCTAGTATATATAAAAGCAAAACCAATTATATATGTATATGGAAAAACTTTTATATTATTTTTATGTTTAGAAAAAGGTATAACACCTTGAAATGGTAAAATAGTATAAATTATGTACATATTTTGTCATTTATGTTTATTTTTATACAAATGTAATCGTTTATGTTTTTTGTAAATGTTGACTCATATATGTTTTCTACTTTCTATACATATTACCATTAAACGTAATGTCCATATGTGTACCAAAAAAATGAGTGACTAAATTTGTAAAAAAAGTAAACATAAATGTTTAAATATGTACACAATTTAAATTATGTTATTTTTTAAAGTAATTGCCCTTTAAAAAACACTTATATTAATATTAACCATTCAAATATAACAAAATATGGGTTGTAATAGAAATTACCCGTAGATGCTGTATACATTTTTTTTAATATGACCTATATACGATTATTTATGAGATAAATCAACTGTATTGGTTCATGAAAGAACTCAATCAAACAAAAGTAATTGGATAAGATGTAGGATTCGATATGTTTTCATAGACAATCCAGAATGTATAATGTGATATGTATGTTATCTCCTAACTTTAGCATGTCATTTCTTAAAAAATTACAACTTGATTTTATTTGAAACATCTACTATAATAAATGAATGTTTTTACCAAATGTCCTTCTCTTTTTCATTTGGACACCTGGTATTTTCTAAAATTTATAAATTTTCTATTTTCCACTTGTCATTTTATTGTATTTTTTATTTTACTAAATTAAAATTCCACATTTAATGTGTATTGTAATATATATGTAAAGTATTTATTAGAAAGGGTTTATATATGTAATGTATTCAATACATTAAAGTTTCAATAATTTTAATAATTCAATTTTATTTTTATTTTTCTTATAAATTCAAACTTTTCAAATTGTTAAAATTTCATATTTTTTTAATTAAACTCATGTAATACATAAGTCTCACACCTAGTACATAATAATAATAATGTTTTTTCTAAACATAAAGTTAATATAAATGTATTGTTGCATATACATATATAATTGATAGTACTTTTCAGTATATAACGTATTTATAAATGATAAAATAAAAAAGATTTGGTATATGATAATATTTATTAATTAAAATTTTGAAAGCAAACTTATTAAGTTCAAATAATTCAATTGTTTAATTAGTTAAGGTTTTGAAGAATTGTTTTTAGTCATTGACAATTAATGATGACGACAAGGGTATTAATTCATTATTGTTAACTACTTTAAAAACTAGTAATGAAACCACAACGCAAAATTCTTAAATGGAAGATAAACTATTATATCTGGACTTCTCTCGTTACTACGTAACATGAGATGGGCCACTAGAATCTTTTCAAAGAAATAAAGACAGTCTCGAAGAACATGTACTATTTTCATTTCTTTAACAAAAATGATGTAAGAACTCAAACTCAAAAATGTTAAAATACAGCTGGGAATGGGTATAATTCTGGTTGTTAGTAAATTAAAAGGATAGGTTTTTCATCATGAAGGGTTTATAAGGCCTTTTTTTAGCCTTTAAAAAGCTTTAATGGAAACGGATGTCAAAGACTAAGGTGCTGTTTGTTCTTTCTGAGGTAGAATATCTGCAGTCTGCGGATCACATCTGTAGACCTCTTCAGTAGAAGAGGTGGATCAAACGTCTGTAGTCTGAAAAAAGAAGACTGTTTGTTATTTAACATCAGCGGGATATTAAAATAAACTGAAATCTAAATAAACTGATTTTTTTAAACTTCAAAGTGATTTTTTAATATTTTTATCACTTTGTTATAAATAATCAACGAATCTGGATCAACTTTTATGTATTATTGTATAAAAAATACAAATAAAAATGATATAAATTAACGTATATATTTGATAAAAACCAACAATTTTGGTTGCAAAGTTATAAGTAAACATTATAATTAGTAATCAAAAAATTTGATACATAAATGGATACAAATAAACTTTGATTTTTTCAATTAAATCCATTAAAAACATATCATAAATATTTTCTCGAGAATGTGACGATATTGTATTAAATAATGTTTTACAAAATTTGACAAGAAAAATATAAGAATATATTATGATTTTTTTATCATATTATATAAACAACTTCAACGACTATTATTATAATAAATTTTTATTTATAAATTTTTCAAAAATATAATGTTTGTATCGTCGAACGTTTTTTTTTTTAAGTTTTGTAATTTTATTTTTCAAATTGTTCATCATTAATAAAGTTGGAAAAAATATAAATTAAAAAGAAAACTTGAAAAAAATAAAGATATATATGTTTTTTTAGGCTAGAAGATGTCTGAAGATGTTAGAATACTCTGGTCCACGTCTGCGCCAAGAAGAGGGTGCTCTGACATTTTTAGGTCTGCAGTATTCAAAAAAACAAACATTCTGCGAAGCCTAATGTCTGCGCGTGGTTTGCGCGATGCAGACAGAAGAGGCCACGTAGATCTGCGGACAAAAAACAAACATTGCCTAACTCAACATGAACATTTCTCCTTAATTATCTTGTACCTTAGCGGCACTCAGTGTTATCCGTCAATCTTGAGGTCGATGTTCACGTTTCGTTATCGACATATGTTTATTTAAGGAGTAAGTTATATTTGCCGTTAAAAAAAAGAGAAAAAAATCAGTAGTTTATACGGATGTTGTGTTGATTTTAAGATGTTAGTTTGAAAAATAAGAATAGATCTCTAAATATAGTTTTTTATACATAAATAGTTAATTTTTTTTTATTATATTAGGCTCGAAGGAGTGGTGGTTGGGGCAGCCATCGACAAATCCTACCAAGAACTGATGGAGTGGTGGTGCCACAAACTCGGCATGCCAAATTCGATGGTCAAACTCAGTGGGGTTCTATCGAGTTACTCCACTCTATTCTCCCGTCTTTTTCCCTACTCGACTACCTCTTCTTTCTGATTCCCTATGTTTGGAATTACAAAGAAGAAAATGGTGTTTGGTTGAGATGGAGCTAGTGCACTCGACACCACTCCCCCAGCCTTATTAATTATAAATAAACTTCTATTAATTGGTGCACTCAGTACCACTCTACCATTCTACGGCAATACACATGCAATTACATTCATAGGCAATTAAATCATTCACTTGTGAATCATCTTTCAATATAAATAGAATTCACTTGTATAAAATGAATCATACTCATTCGCCTTCAAAATTCCATCTTTTGAAGTTGGTATGTATTTTTTTTATATAGTTACGATGATAATAATATAGATAATACTGAATCAAATATCATTTGATTATATAGGTGCTATCTTTAGAACTATTAAATTAATGACTACTTATAGATTTACTTTATAAATAACATTATGAGAAAATATTCATAACATAGATATATTGTTTGATAAGATGAATGTAAACATCTATTAACTGATAAGTAAACCTAAATTTATTCCAAATTAAAGTTGTTACAAGTTAAACATTTTAGTTCAAACACAGACAATTTGGTAATCTAAAACTCAAACAGTATCAATAACAACACTTGTTATATCTCCCACATAGAATACCATTCACCTTTAATTAATTTCGTATTTATTCTAATCATCTGCACATAATATCAAGATTAGTGTCACATGAAGTATTCAATAGTCAAGTGAGTTGTGGAAAAGTAAATAGTTCTGGTTATAGATCCTACTGAACTTTGGAAAGCTTGGGATCTTAACTACAAGGGATAAGATAAAGGTAATCACAAGTAGCTTTTATCCAAGTACTTAGACTTCTAAATGGTCAACGAATGACCAATCTTTGATTAGGTTCATGAGCTTCATGTCCTAATCAACAAGCTAACCACATTTTCCATATCTTTACTCAAGATCTATTTAGTAGGTGTAATTATTGCAAGGTCTCCACCCTCTTAGAAATACTTCTCTAAAAGAATGATGCACAAGCTTTAGTACTACTCATTAGATGATCTGTTGAAGCACCTTCAAATTATGGAGGAAATGTGCAACAATGATACACTGGGTAAAGTTAGATAGATATTGCACCACTTATTAATTAGGCATTCTGACCAAAAGGGAAAAACTAGGTTCAAGAACAAGAAAGCCTTGTGACCTAAGAAGAGACAGTTTAAGAATCCTAACCATCAACAATAACAAACAATCAACCAACCAACCAAAGAGAACCATAATATCCCACTTTCTTAGAGAGACTATCCATTATGTTCGGGAGTGCCTTATATGCAAATCTAGAGTTGGACATGGATGCCTAAATTTTTTTAAGGATATTATCCACTTGGTAGAGAGTGTGGGTCTTGGATGAGTCGATATAATTTCCTTACATATATGAGTATTGGAAACAGAGGTTGGTTTATGGATTCAGGAACTAACTATGCAAATCTATAAAAACAAGTTGACTTTCCAGAGACATGGTCCTATAGGAGTAAGTACTTTGGTGTTATGTCTTTACGGCCATATAGTCAGGGTTCGCGACATTAGCATAGTAACGATGAACTTTAGGAATGGTTGTTGAGTCACCCTTAGAGATATGTTGCATGTTATTGGGATCTTGAAGGGACTTATGTCAGCAAACAAGTTTAAAGATAATAGACAGAACATGGAAATCAAGAATGGTGTATGGAGTTCACCAGCATCAACATCTTTGTTGGTAATGAAATCAACACACATGATATGTATCAATTTGAATTAAATGAAGGTGATGTAGATATTGGATGATCCAGACATGGTGTTTATGTGTTAGATATTGATTTTTTTTTTATGTTAATAGTTAGGATACTACTAGTGATATAATAGTATCGACAGTAACTATGTGACCGAATTAGAGAAGAATGAGATTAAATTATATATATATATATATATATATATATATATATATATATATATATATATATATATATATATGTATGTATACTAGTAAAGTACCCGCGCGATGCAGCTGCATCAAATTGTTTCTTTCGAAAATTAGTTTCCGACGATGATTAGGTTTCTTTAGACAAGCTTGTGGACGAAAATTACATACTTTTGGGTAGGTTATTTTGGGTAAAAATAAAATTTTGTTACTGTTTTCTAGTGGTCAACAAATTAATCTAAATTTTAAAATCGACACAATTTATATTAATATAGGACTACAGTCAATAATCTAAAATTATGAAATTCAGGATTTGATACTATTGTTACCAGTGCTGATAGCGAAAAATATTTTAATATGGTTTTTAGTTTACAATATAGTATTTAGAATAGCGTGAACATCAAATTATAAATTAAAAACTTTACCATATGCACTATGTTATTTATATAACAAATTGTTTCGGACTTAAAAAAATAAAAAATAAAAAATAAATAAAATAAAACTATTTATAAGAATTTACAAAAGCATATATAAGTAGGGTTATTTATTTTGAAGAATATATGTAAACTAAAATTCTTGCAATTCAAAATAAAAAAAAATAATATAATTAAAGTTTTAAAAGAAATTATGGTAGTTATGAAAGTAAAATGTGTTTGAAAGAGTGCATCGAAATTTTAAGTGATTAAACCAACATTAACTACTTATCTCGACTTTTTAATTTTTTAAAAATTATAAAAAAGTTATACTTTTAATATTTGGTTTTTACAAATAGATATAATTTTAATGTGAGGTAATTCAATCTAATGTGAGGTATGTCAACTTTGTAAATATTAGATAGCTAGCTTTTCGGTTATGATTTTTTTAAAGAACCAATTTTTCTTATATTTAATTTTCTCTTTTTTTTTATTCATTATACTTTCCCTTTCAGTTTTCTAACCAATTTATTACAAATTTGAAAAAATAGGGTTAGAAATACAAATGTATTTTTGTTTGGGCTAAAAATATAAATATACTAATTTCAAGTCAAATACAAATTTTAATTATTGTTTCCGGTAGAATATTTTTTATGGCTTTCCAATTTTTTAAATCATAATACACTATTTAAAATGCATCCACTTGTTTATATCTAATAAACAATATGTTTTTGTCTTAAATAAAAAAAGTTCTTTTTTTTTTTTAAGTTTAAACCATGGTTCTAAAAAGCGCGCAATGATTTGCTTTAAGACGTGTCATGACGCGAGGCATGACCTAACCATTACGAAAACATTCAAAACGAGTTTATTAAGCGTGACACTTAAATAACATGTCAAGACGTGACGTATCGTGTTATGGCGCAATTTTTTTTCAAAGTGCGTTTTTTTTCTTCTGATCGGCCCTCAAATAGTTGAGTTTTTATTAACTTTTTGGTAGTAAATATTATTATAACACTTCTAAAAACTTAATATATTTGATAAAATTCTATAATTGTATAATTTATCATTTTTAATTTATATAAAATAATCACGTCTTGAAAAACATCATAACTTGCCATGATTTAACTTTGATCTTACCGTCAAGTCACAACTCACCTTACTTAAAATCTTAGTTTAAACACTTGCAATGCATTTATTTAGTTACCGACTCACCTTATTTAAAACTTTGGTTTAAACACTTGCAATGCCTTTATTTAATTCAAAAGGAATATGCTTATAATATTATACAATAATTCGTATAATATAGACATAGCTATAACTCCCACTCGTAATTATTTTATTATTGAATCTTTCATTTTTTTTAATATCCATATTTTTCATATATAGACATAGCTATAACTCCCACCGTAACTATTTTATTATTGAATCTTTCATTTTTTTTTATTATCCATATTTTTCATATAACAACTTAACACTACAAGTGTGATAAATTTGTTCACTTAACTTCTATGGCATTCTAAAAATTTTAATTTTAACATCAATTAACGCATTTATAAATGATAATGCTTATAATCGTACAAAAATATAATAAAAAGTTATACAAATCAACATACTTTATATAATAAAAATATAATAAAAAGTTATAATCATATAAATATGTAAGAAATTCCTTAATGATAACATATTAAAGAAAATAATTAGATCAAAACAGTTACTCATTATTAATAGTTTCTTCAGAAAAAAAAATATTATATAAAACTGAAATGTAGAGAAATCTGATTACAACAAACATAAATCTACACAAAACATAAATTTACACAAAACTTAAATCTACACATCTCTAAATATACTTTAGAGATCCAGTTTTGTAACTTCCTGCACATTGCTTTTTCAAATCTGCAAACATAAAACACAAAAACATGAGAGAATGATATCTAAAATCATAAACCGTACACATATATACATATACCTAAACAAAAAAAATTATACATACACAAATAAATTTATACTCACAAAGTTCTACATAAAACACACAAAAATCAACAACATTTTACATATATGCACATAGAATTGAAAGCTTTTACAATATTCATGAGAGAGAGAGAGAGAGGAGCATAAGCATGTTAGGTGTGCGAGAGTAGTGGTAATCCAATACGGAGGTGACGTTGCTCTTGGTTGATGGTCTTGAAATCGGCGGTCGCTGCCAGTAAGGGTGTATGGTAGTAGTGGCGGCCTAAGTAGTTGTGGAAGGCGAGATAGAATTTGTGGATGGGGATTTGATTTTCACAAAATAAAGAAGAGAAAAAGAGCAAGTTGTTTGTGGGGTTATTTGCTTTTAGATTTATAGTGTTTTTGTGTTTATGAACATAACTATATGTAATGGTAATGTGTGTTTCTTTGTGCATAAAATATGGTATTTTATGTTGTTAAGATGATACATTTTAAGCTATTGTTTTGATTGGTTGGTTGTTATTCACATGGATCATGATCATATACCTTTAAAATTAGATCTAATGGTCCATAAGTAACCTCCTTGTTTTTAAGATGAAAGTCTTAAAACATAGTAGAGCCCATATTATATATGAATTATAAAATGGTAAGATATATATATATATATATATATATATATATATATATATATATATATATTACACAATGTTTTTCACACACAAATGTCAATAACATTTAAAAAAATTCAAACTAAAGGTATGTTAAATCTAAATAGTAGAGCATTTGATAACTGTGAAACATGTGTAAAATTTATATCTATAAATAAACATTTTCCTAGGGTTAAATTAAAGACCTAAAATTAGTGATGGAAAACGAAAATATAATAACTTAGTGATGGGAACTTAACTTGAAACTATTGCTCCTATTTCTCATGTTGAAAAGGTAATAATAAAGTCACTAATGCTAGAAGCTATTCTTAACAATGATAGATCTACATTAGATATGATAGTACCTTGTTGTTGAAAACAAGGTTGGGTTAAAACTCTTATTAAAGATTTTAAGATATCTAAGCAACAAATATATTGTAATACTTTTCCTACATGGTCTATACCTAAAATGCAAATTAGTGTTTTATCCAAAAGAGGGTCATGAAAAAAGTTTATAGAGCATACTCATATTCTTACTTAGTGAGAACATGAAGATGACATGTGATATGTAGGATAAACCGAAGAGTCTACAAGATTCTTGGTTTGAATCCATAGGATACCACTGAATCAGTGTCTTCTTGTTTTTCCATATTAAACTAGCATTTAATCTTCATAACACTCAAGTGATGTTATTTGTTTGAGTGTGAGGGAACATGCCAACCTAGTGGGGGATTACTGGAAATTTTAAGGTATAAATTGCATGTTGGGAATTTCCTTTCTCCTATATTGGCAGGTGGAAGAAAATGTGAAATGTTTATTAAGATTTATTTTCATATACCCTTCAAAGTCTTTGTTCAAGGTTAAAGGATAAGCTAAGCCCACATATGAACCTATCTAGGATGTGGACATGAGACACAAAGTTCGTTATATGTCACAATTTAGGGGTACTTTTCACTTCATATAATGATTTGATCGTTAAGAGCTAAGAAGCTTTTAATTTTAGCAAGCTTTAGTCGGATTAGTTAGACCGAATCGCACATCATTGACCATATGTTGAATTTGTGGATAAACTTGCAAAAGCTTCTAGTATTTGAATCGCACATGATTGACCATATGTTGAATTTGTGTATAAACTTTCAGAAGCTTCTAGTATCATGTAGAAATCTCATTACATGAGTGTAATGTCCATAAAATGGAATGACAAGGTATCTTGATGTAGCAAATTCTCATTGATTGAGTGGTTTATTCTTGATGATGTGGCAAAGCATGATTTTCTAAATATAAATGAAGACACATAAATATCTCTTAAGAAAAATGAGATCATGTGGTGAATAAATCTTTTCACAAGAGGAGCACATTGACAGTTTATACGTAACAACCCAAATTATCTAACATCTAATCTAAGAAATATACTAGAATTTTATCTACACAATGTGGAATTCTACTCTAATTAAAATACTTTACTAGACAAATCAAGGGTTATAATAAAATCTTACATACAAATGGGAACAACAATGAAAACACAATGATAAAAACCAACTATAAAATTCTTGACCTTGTGCTTATGTCTTCTCCTTTGGTATCACCCAAACTTGCAAAACATAAAATATCTGTAATGACAGACACAATATGTCTGGTGAGTTATTCTTCCATCTTTTTTTTTTCTTCTCTATCTCATACTCTATCATCTAGTCTCTTTCTTTTATGGCATGCACTGCTATTCTTTTCTCTTATTTCGTTTATCACTTATACTCTTCTCTAATCTTTGTTTCTACCCTTTCTCATCTCATCTCTCTCTTTCTCTATTATCTAGTTTGTATCTCGTAATCTTCTCTTGGCCTCTTCTCATGCTCTTATGATACTCTACTCATATTCTATCTCTATCTCTAACTCTATCTTTTCACTTATCTATCTTTTCTCTACTGTGTCTCTTCTATGTTATGTTTTATTCTCTAATATTTCTCTTCTCCAATGCATCAACATTCTTTTCTCATCTAGACATAACATTCCATCTCATATTTTACTTTAAGGGAACAACGTCCTACTAACAATATTAGGCACGCTCATCCGGTCTTACTCCTCTCTCTTATGATCCATCATGGATCTTTAATCTTTCTTTTTCTCTTTAATCTTTCACTAAATCATTCATAAACCATCTCTAAGTTCTTATAAGAGCTCTCTTACCATGTTCATCTCAAGGAACCTTTCTATGTCTTCTCTAATTATACATAATTTGGATTCCTATAGGAACCATCTATATGTATCCCCAAAAGGGATCATCATATTTTCTCCAGAGGGACATAATCTTTTTCCTAAAGGAATCATACTATTTTTCCCATAGGAACCATAATCTTGTCCTTGTAGGAACCATACTCTTGTCCCCGTTGGAACCATACTCTTATTCCAATAGGAATCATAATCTTATTCATGAAGGAATCACACTCTCTATTCTGGAAGGAATCTCTATCAATTGTCCCCAAAGGAACCACGACTTCTTCTCCCTATAGGGACCCACATCTCTTGTCCTCGAAGGAACCTATAACTCTATATCCCTATCTTTGTTATGTGACTCATCACATAACACTTATCCCAAGTACAGTCTATCTCTTTATCTCATCAAGAGATCATCTAATATATCTCTTCTAATACTTAAATCATTTAGTACTTAATCTCAATCTATGCCTAATAACATATTGGTATTCTACACAATACCAATATTATCTAGATAAACACACTTACTCTTATGATTATATTGCATATAATCATCTTTTATCAGTCTCTACTAACTCTAGGGTATTAAAAAAATACCCTTCTCATCTCTAACCATCCATAGGATTGTATTTCATATAATCATATTATTTCTTTATTTACTTGTAACGCCCAGTTCCTGGTACGTATTTTAAATATGAATTTTTGCATCTTTAAACTGGGACTCAGCAAGTTGGAGGCCCCAAAGTCGTCGAGTAGATGCGAATGTTGGACGCGGGTGAAAGAGTCTACTCGCTGAGTCGAAAGCCCCGACTCGGCGAGTAGAGCTGTCTGAATGAGACCTTAAATTTTATGGTTAGCACCCTATTTAAACATCTTACAAGGCTGCACTCCAGCCTCCATCACCCTCAGACCTGATTTACGAAATCCTAATTGACTTTTGTGTGTTCTTGAGATATTTTATGCCATTTTTAGGATTTAAAGCTTGGAGAAGGAAAAGGCTTGGAGCTTCAAGAAGAAGGCAGTAGATCCAGAGCTCGGGTTGCATTTTCAGCTTGTTTGAAGTAAAAAAAAAACTTAAACCTTGGCTCTCCATCACTTAGATCTTCTTTATGGCTTGCATATTTTCATTCTTGGGCCATTTCTAAGTCACTTTCGGGATTTAAGTGCATATTAGAGTAATGAATTTAGATTTGGGATCATTTGAGCTATGGAAGCTTAAAGTTGCCACCTTTATTGAGCTATGGCCTTATCCTATCCATTAGAACTCTTTTATAGCTTAGTTTTGGTGTCCTAGCCTCATAGAACCCATGCATGCACGTAAAGTTTGTAACTTTACGTGTTATATCAACCATAGGAGGCCAGATCTATGCTTTGGATGCAATATGACTGACTGAAATTAACTGGAGAGTCTTGGACTTTGGGGGACTCAACGATTCGTTCATAGGACTCGATGAGTCAGGTATGGGTTCCCCCAACCTTTTCTGATTCTGAGCAATCTGGTTGAGTCTAGAAGAGGTCTCAACAAGATGGACGTGATTATGGAATCGAAGATAAAAGAACTCGACGAGTTCAAGAATGAACTCGGCGATTTATAGGTAAATGTCCTGACTGATATGAAGCAGGACTCGACGAGTTTAAGGATGGACTCAGCGTGTCATGAGCAAAAGGTCCTGATTCTGTATAAAGGAGAACTCAGCAAGTTTTTGAAAGACTTAACGAGTAGGATTGAAGTTCCAGTATTTTGTGGAATATGGAACTCGACGAGTTGGTGGACCAACTCGGCGAGTTGATTCGATCTGATGTTGAATTTAACCAAATGTTGAATTTGACCAGGGTATTAACCTTGACTTTGACTTTGACTTTGACCTAAGTTGACCCTTGAAAGGGTTATAAGTATGAAAAGGAAATTAAGGAAGATTGTTATGTGTAGGAGTTTGAGAGGAGTTGATCTCTAGCATCGAGGACAATTCAGACACTACACGACACTGAGGAGAGTTACGATCTAGTAGAAGTGGGTCTAAGGCACAAAGATCCCACTAGTAAGAGTTATAGTAGAGATAATTGTCTTTGTGATAATTATTTGGTATATTGTTAGCTGTTTTGATTATGTGCTGGTATGATATGATGTTAATTGATAGTAGGTAATAGGGGGAGTAGTCCTCGTGTTACGGTGGTAAGGAGCGAAGGGTAGGTCAGGCACCCCATATATGCCTGACAATATGTTTATGCTATGTTATTATGTGCTTGCAGTAGTAGGGGTGAAACAGTCCCCGTAGGTAGTTGAGATAAACCAGAGGGTAGGTCGTCACCCCAGCATTGCCAAACAAGGTAGGTCGGGCACCCCAAAATTGCCCAACAATATGTTGGTTGTGTGGTATGTGGTATGTGGTATGATGGGGAAACTCATTAAGCTTCGTGCTTACATTTTTCAGTTTTGTTTTCGGGTACCTCTTCAGCGAAGGGGAAGGAGATGGCACGGTAGTAGCGCATCACACAAACATAGGATTTCCGTATTATGAGATTCTTAGGATTGTACTATGACATTATTACTTTCTTATGACATGGTTGAGACACATGATCTATGGTTTTATGAAATGAAATAACTTGGTGATGTTTTTCTATATATTGTGTTATGAATTGTTTAGTCTTGAAAATTGGGATGTTACAAGTTGGTATCACAGCCTTGGTTTGAGGGATTCGGACACACTTTCGGGAGTGTCTGGACTCAAATAGAGGGTTTGAAAGATTTTCACAAGAAAATAGATTTTCCAAGAGTCGAAGTAAATAGTATTATGAAAGAAAAAGGTGTGTGATGCATGCAACCGGCCGAGCTCAAGTAAGTTTTCCCCAAGATACCCATACATTCATGTTATGTGATGATATGATTATCAGAATTGCATGCTAGAATAGCGCCAATGATCTAGGAAGGATGTATTTTATGCCTACTGTATGTGTATGAGAACTGCATGCAAAAATAGGGCTAAGGATCTAGGAAGATGGCTGATATGCATGTTGTATGTGCTTATTGAGTTGCATGATAGTACTGAGTTGTCAGTGATATGATAGCCTGGATAGGATATGCTTTGTTTGGGTTACTCAATGCATGAATGTTACTTTCTTTGTGATATTAGGAGTTCTAGTTATCTTTAATTAACTAGTAAATGAATACGTTAAGTTACATTATGAGGACTAAATAATTTCATAGGGTTAGGTTTAGATCTACTTTGCAGCTCTCGTCTGAGTCTAACCGTTGTAGGGAGAGACCTCCCATTCGACGAGTTATCTCGTATTAGTAATATGTAATGGCATTCGCAAGGTACTTACGGAGAGATGTTAGGGACTTCTTGTGCAACTGATGGTGGAGAGTGAGTTGGAGAGTTAACCTAGAGTAAGCCTAAGATGAGATTAGCACAAAGTGCAGCAGTAGTAGAAGGGACTTGGTGAAGTCGAGGAAATCCTTGAGGAAAGTACGAATAGATGTGGAAGGTAGTATGGGAACGTACTACTGAAAGCAGATGATTCGTACTCAAATCAAGGAGGGCCAAGATAGAGCCAGGGAATTTGTAAAGTGTGTGAAACCTCTCAAGATTATTTATGATCCTGAAAATTTTATATATTATTTCAAAATGGTTATTACGCATCACGGAGCAGGAGGTTCAGGTTCTGGGGCAGGATCAGGTTCATGTTCAAGAGAAGGTTCCGATCCAGTTGATGATGAACTACACGAGTCTATTGCGTATGAGATCACGAGAGGCATCCTTGAGGCGACCCTAGTGATTTTTGAGTCGATCAAGGAAGGGATTATCGAGTTGATGGAGGATCGCCTACGAGAGTTCAAGAGTGATGTGGCATCTGGCCAAGCAGGGACGCACACTCTCTCCTTCAAGGACTTTAGGGGATGTGGTGCGCCAGACTTCCACAGGGTCAAGGACGCCATTTTTTCCAGGAGGTGGATTGCAGACATCGAGTATGCACAGTTGATGAGCTTCTGGTCGGAGGGTTCGAAGATCCGGTATACTGCAGGTTGTTTGAGAGACAGAGTTAGAGATTGGTAGGAGTTAATTGGTGATTCACTAGGAGCCCCAGTCATTGAGGCTATGACTTTTTCGGATTTTGTGGCCAGATTTAGGACTGAGTTTACGTCGCTTGTAGAGCTTCAGGATCTGGTCAGGGTGTTTCTTGATATTAGACAGACTACTGAGTTGGTGGAGGAGATTACCGCCAAGTTTAGGGTAAGGGCTCTATTGGTGCCACTGTATGCAGGGGATAAGGAGACGAGGAAGACTCGGTACCATGACATGTTGAGGGCTAACATTAGGAAACATGTAAGCTACTCGACATGCCCAAGATTGGATGACATAATCGCGAGGGCGAGGGAGAGGGAGACTGATATAGAGCACCTCATGAAGAGAAAGGAATGGGATGGACATGTTACCGGGGTTTCGGGGAAGAAACCCAAGGGATCCAACACTAGGTCAAAGGGCCAGTCGAGCGAGAGTCGCTATAGGAAATGCGGCAGGCCTTATGAGGGGGTTTGTAGATTGGGATCATCAGGCTACAACAAGTGCGGAAAGAGCGGGCACTTTAGAAAGGATTGTACTGCCCCTACCCCCACATTCAAGACATCAGACCTGATTTTCTTCCATCACAATCAGAAGGGCCATAAAAAGGATGATTTCCCGAGACTAGTGTTAGCTGCACTAGTGGAGGCGCCAACTTCGTCGACCCTGTGGATTACAGATGGGCGACAGGGCAAGTCAGATACTCCAGCAGTGAGGAGTTGAGCCTTCCAGCTGACCACCTAGGAGGCGCATGCCGCACCGGATGTGATGACGGGTATGATTTCTTCTCCCTAACTTTTTGTACATGTTAATTATGATATTTATGTTTATGTTTCATGTGTTTTTTAGGACCGTTCATGTAAATGCTATTCCAGTTCAGGTACTATTCGATTTGGGAGCTACTCGGTTAGTTGTCTCTCTTGCACTTAGCAAGAGGTTCCCTGAGTATTTGGGCATATTAGATTACCCTCTAAAGTTCGAGATTATTGACGACCAATCAGTATGAACATCAGAGGTTTTCAGGGATTGTGCTTTGAGGATATATGAGGAGAACTACCTAGTAGACTTGTTTCCTATTCTGTTCTGTGGGAACATGGTTATCATAGGCATGGACCGGTTAAGCCCTAATGGGGCGGTGATCGTCTGAGTGTAGCAGTTGGTACGGGTTAGGACCCCAAGTGGGTAAGAGCTAGTGATTCAGGGTGAGAGACTGCATCGTAGACCAACTATGTGTTCAGCGGTGAGGGCTAGGCGCTACTTATAGTAGGGTTACGCAGGGTATGTCGCCTATGTTATGGATACCTGGGAGGCGGTTAAGGTGAATATGAGTGATGTACCATTGGTGCGAGAGTACTCAGGCATATTTCTAAAGGAGTTGCCTAGAATACCTCCAAAGAGACAAGTGGAGTTTAGGATCGACCTGGTCCCTGGTGCAGCTCAGATAGCCAAGGCACCATATCGGTTGGCTCTTGCTGAGAGATGTATGAGCTGTTAGAAAAGGGATTCATTAGGCTGAGCAATTCACTTTCGGGATCCTCGATCCTATTTGTGAAGAAGAGGGATGGGTTACATTGGATGTGTATAGATTACCAGGATCTAAACAAGGTAACAGTGAAGAACCATTACCCACTCTGGAGAATTTATGATCTATTCGACCAGCTATAGGGGGCATATTCATTTTTCAAGATAGATTTACGTTCAGGCTACCATAAAATTAGGGTAACAGACTAGGATGTACAGAAGATTGATTTTCAGAATCGTTATGCCCACTACGATTTCGTGGTGATGCCCTTCGGGCTCACGAATGCTCCTGCCGCGTTCATGTACCTCATAAACCGTGTATGCATACCTATGTTGCATCGTATTGTGATAGTTCTCATTGATGACATCTTGGTTTATTCCAAGACACACAAGAAATATGAGGAGTACTTGCAAGAGGTGATTTGTAACGACACAATTTTCACGTCCCAAAATTTTCATTTTTGATTAAGTGATTTACAAAACATTTGTAACAAAATATCATCCGATCATATAATTAAATAAGATATGTCTCGTATCTAAAAACCGAATTATAAAAACATAATAAGGTTAGAGTACAAATCCCAGAATAACTCATAGTGCGGAAAACAAAGAGTGTGTGTATGATTTGCCGCTACCGCTCCAGCTCCTTCCCTTTCACCGAAGAGGTACTGAAACCAAAACTGTAAACTGTAAGCACGAATCTTAGTGAGTTCCCCCATCGTACCACATAACATGCAATCACATAGCATACATACTGCTAGGAAATTCTGGGGTGCCCGACCTACCCAGTACGGCCATTCTGGGGTGCCAACCTACCCATGCAGCCATTCCGGGGGTGCCGTCCTACCCATGCGGCCATTCTGGGGTGCCTTCCTACCCATGTCAAGCCATTTTGGGGTGCTGACCTACCCATCGGTCCTAACAACCGAACTTGGGGACTTTTCCCCTACTACTACCGCTATCACATATATCATATCATGCCAGCATATAAACATATCAGCACATATTATCAGACATATATGGGGTGTTTAACCTACCCTTCGGTCCTAACAACCGAACTCTACTACTATCACATATAACATATCATGCCAACATATAACATATCAGGAAGTAGCAAACCTAGATGATATCACAAAGACAATCATCTAATCATACAACTCCTACTGGTGGGCTAGTATTGTGGCCGTAGACCCACCGCTACTGGAAGGTAACTCACCTCGTAGCAGCTGCTGATCTGTGCGGGAATCCTTTCACTGATGTCACTGCTACTCCGGAAATCCTCCAACTATAATCCCCACAAAACACTTAGTCAAAACTGCTAACTATTCTTCGGGTAAAATGACCAAGTCAAAGTCAAAGTCAAAGTCAACTTCTAGTTGACCTGACTCGCCGAGTTGTTTCGCCAACTCGACGAGTCCCTATCCTCTATTTGACCTTATACCCATCTCTACTCATCGAGTTAGGCAATGACTCGATGAGTTTTCCTTCTAAATGAACCTCGACTGGATCCTCATCCGACTCGCCGAGTTGTATGAACAACTTGTCAAGTTCATCTTCAACTGATACACAGGTCCTATCCTTGACTCGTTGAGTTATATGAACAACTCGTCGAGTTCATCCTCATCCTTAAGAAGATTGTCTTGGACTCGCCGAGTTTGATCATGCACTTGTCGAGTCCTATGAAATTTCAGAACAATGGCGTAGTCCAGAACGTTGGGTCACTCCCCGGGACTCCCTAGACCCTTTCCACACTCAACTGGGTCCTTTTTACCCTCAACTGATATGGGACAGAAACCTTGGACTCGCTAAGTCCAAGGATGGACTCGTCGATTCGGTCACATCTACTCACTAAATCTTCGATTTCTGACGTACAACCCTTGATCAAAAGGTAGATCTAAGCTTCTACAATCGATCTAGCACATAAAGTTATAAACTTTACGTGCATGCATGGGACTTTGAGCTCAAAAGGTCCTAAAACAATCTCTTACAATGCATGGGGCCTTCTTTGAGTGCAAAAGCCATTCCTTTCTGCCTTGTAATCCCTCTAAGGACCTAGATCTGAAACATCAACTCCTAACCAAGCTTGTAATCATGGTTGGTGACCAAAATGGCTTAGAAAAGTCCTAAAACTCCACAAAATGGGACCTATCAAAATAACAAACAAGGTATAGACTTTATACCTTCTGAAGACTGCAAATGATGTTCAAAATTGGATCCTTCTAGCCTCCTCTTGATCCTTCAAGCTTTTCCTTCCTTCATTGCGACACAAAAACACCAAAATCATACCAAATGCCTTAGATTGCTTCAATAACGGCTAGGGTTTGCTATGGGGGTCTTCTGTGAGGAAATGGGACGAAGTAGGCCGAGTTGAGGTGTTTAAATAGGGTGCAAACCCTTAGGTTTGGGTTTTTGTCCGAAAAGCACCTACTCGCCAAGTCCGGGACCCGACTCACCGAGTCCGTCACTTAAGTCACGCGTTCCATCCCGGTTCTACCCGGCGAGTTGGTCCTTCAACTCGCCGAGTCCAAGGCGAAAATGCAAAATATTTAAGGAATTAATAAAAAGAACACGTACCAAGAACCAGATGCTACAAATCTCCTCCACTTATTTTAGACTTTCTTCCTCGATGTCTGCTACTCGATCCTAAAACAGCTCGGGGTAATGTTCCATCATCTCGTCCGCCGGCTTCCAAATCCACTCCGACCCCTTCCGGTGCCGCCATTGCACCTTCACGAGTTCCACTCTTTTTTTCCTTAAATCCTTTGACTTCCGGTCGAGGATTGCCACTGGTCGCTCAATGTAATTCAAGCTGTCATCAACCTGAATATCCTCCAAGGGTACCACTGCTGAGGCGTCCACTAGGCACTTTCGCAGCTAAGAAACATGGAAAGTGTTGTGTATCTGACTGATTTCGGCTGGCAAATCCAGCCTATACACCACCTTACCCACCAGGGCTATAACCCTGAACGATCCAATGTACCTGGGGCCAACTTGCCCTGCTTCCTGAATCAGATAACGCTTTTCCATGATAACACCTTCAGGAGAACCATATCCCCAACTTGGAACTCCAGGTCTGATCGGTGCTTATCGGCATAGCTTTTTTGCCGACTCTGAGCAGTCTGAAGCCTACTCCGGACCTGCTGAATCTTTTATGTCGTCTTGAGCACTACCTCAGTGCTCCCAATTACCCTCTGGCTAACCTCGCCCCAACATATTGGGGTCCTACACTTCCTCCCATAGAGCATCTCGAAAGGAGGACGATCAATGCTCGTATGATAACTATTGTTATTGGAGAACTCTACCAATGGAAGGTAGGTATCCCAACTCACTGCATATCCTCCAGGGCCTGGACGGTCCGCTCGCTCTGACCATCATTCTACGGGTGAAAGGCGGTGCTAAAATACAGACGAGTACCCAACTCCTCATGAAACTTCCTCCAAAACCTGGAAGTGAACCGCACATCCTTGTATGAAAATCACAGAAACTGGCACACCGTGCCACGCCACCACCTCCCGAATATAGATGTTGGCCAACTTCTCGGCCGAGATGCTCTCCTGAATCGGGATAAAATGGGCGCTCTTTGTCAATCAATCGACGATGACCTAGATCGAATCCACTCCCCGCGCGGTCCTGGGAAGCTTGGTGATAAAATCCATCGTGATGTCTTCCATTTCCACTGTGGAATATCCAACAATTGCATCTTGCCATGATGTCTCTGATGCTCAGCCTTGACCTTCCTGCAGGTCAAGCACCGCTCCAGAAACTATGCCACATCCAGCTTCATGTAGGGCCACCAATAGTCCATACGAAGATCCCTATACATCTTCATTGCCCCGAGATGAATGGAGAACCGCGATTTGTGTGCCTCCTCTATCAGAACCTAGCGCACACCCCCGTGGTATGGCACCCACACACTACAATGTAGTGTTAGTAATCCTCGGTTGTCATAGTCGAAGGAGGAAACCTGCCCCACAATCCGCTCGCTCTTCTGATGCTCCTCCTTCATGGCCTCCTGTTGGGCCTCCCGAATCCGCTCCAACAGTGGAGTCACCACTGTCATCCTCAAGAAGATATCCCTTATCGGCGCTGCCTTGCGGCTAAGCACATCGGCCACCACATTGGCCTTACCTGGGTGATAAAGGATCTCGCAATCGTAATTCTTTACCACGTCCATCCACCGACATTGCCTCAGGTTTAGATTTGGCTGATCCATGAGGTTCATCAAACTCTTATGGTCCATGTAGATAGTACAGTGAACCCCATAGAGGTAATACGCTAAATCTCCAAGGCGAATACAACAGCCCCCAACTCCAAATCATGCGTCGAGTAGTTCTCCTTGTGAGGATTCAGCTGCCTCAATGCGTAGGCGATGACATGTCCTCTCTGCATCAATAGTGCGCCCAAACCTGAGATAGACGCATCGTAGTACACCACGAAATCCTCCATGCCCTCTGGCAGAGCTAAGATTGGTGCCTCATACAATCTCTGTCTCAGTGTCTCAAAAGCAGCCTGCTGCGCAGGCCCCCAACAAAAGACCACGACCTTCCTTATTGGCTTGGTCAGGGGTACGACTATCTTGTAGAAATCCTAGATGAATCTCCGATAGTAGCCGGCTAATCCTAGGAAACTCTGAATCTTGGATGGAGACTTCGGAACCTTCCATCTCATCATGGTTTCCATTTTGGCCGGGTCCACTGAGATCCCGTTATGGTTGATGAGATGCCCAAGGAACTGCACTTCGCACAACCAAAACTCACACTTGGAGAACTTAGCATACAAGTTCTCCCTCTTCAAAGTCTCCAGAACCTCACGCAGATGCTCCTCGTGATCTGCCTGCGTCTTGGAGTAAACCAAGAAATTATTAATAAACACTATCACAGACCGGTCTAACATCAATCTACACATGCAGTTCATGAGATCCATGAACACGACAGAAGCATTGGTGAGCCCGAAGGGCATCACCACAAACTCATAGTGGACATAGCGCGTCCCAAACGTAGTCTTCTGTATATCCTCCTCTCTGACCATCATCTGATGATATCCTGAACGCGGATCAATCTTGGAGAACCAGGATGCTCCCTGTAGCTGGTCAAAGAGGTCATCAATCCTCGAGAGTGGGTAACGGTTCTTCACCGTTACCTTGTTCAGCTCCCGGTAATCTATACACATCCGATGCGACCCATCCTTCTTACTCACAAACAGAATCAAGGCTCCCCAGGGGGAACTACTCGGTCTAATGAATCCCTTGTCTAACAGCACCTGCAGTTGTGTAGACAACTCCTGCATCTCAGGAGGAGCCAACCGATATGGTTCCTTGACTATCGGAGCCGCACCAGGGACTAGGTTGATCTTCAACTCCACCTGCCTCTCCAGTGGTACCCCAAGCAACTCCTCGTGAAATACATCCGCAAACTCTCGTACCACGGACACATCATCCATTGTCACCTTACCCGCCTCCCAGGTGTCTATAACACAAGCGACATATCCTGTGTAACCCTGATGATGGTAACGCCTAGCTCTTGCTGCTGAACATACCGCTGGTCCTCGTTGTGGCCTCTCGCCCTGAACTACCAACTCTCCCCCACTTGGGGTCCAGATCCGATCCAGCTTTTGTGCGCAATCTATCACTTCTTCATTGGGGCTCATCCAATCGATGCCTATAATCACCTTGTTTCCTCTCAACGAAATAGGATATAGGTCTACCAGATAACGCTCCTCGAATAATCTCAGCACATAGTCTCAGAATATTGTCGATGCTCGCACCAATCGGTCAACTACAATCTCTACCTCTAAAGGGCAATCCAACATACCTGAAGACTCCGGAAAGAGAGACAAATGATCGGGTAGCCTCTGAATCAAATAATAACTGAATTAACGATCCTAAACAGAGCACATTTATAACATATCAAACCACAACAGCATATCCTAAAAGCATATTGATAAGAAATCATACCTGTTACCACATCGAGTGCAGCACGTGCCTCCTCAGTAGTCAACTGGAATGCCCTGCTCCTTACCACTGGAGCCTCTGCCCTGCCCTGCCGGCCATCAGTGATCCGTAGGGTCGCTGGAGCTGACGCCTTCACTGGCGCTGATACTGCTGTCAACTGGGGGCAATTGGCCTTTTTTGTGGCCCCTCTGGTTGCAGTGGAAACATAGCAACTCAAACATCTGAACAACAGTGCAGGGGCAGTACAATCGTTGCTGAAGTTCCCCTTCTTGCTGCACTTGTAGCAGCCCGAAGATCCTAATCTAGATGCCCCCTCATGTGGCCCGCCGCATTTCCTATAGCGGTCTGGTCCTGACTGGCCTTTCGGCCTACCATCTGATCCCTTGGGCTTCTTCCCCGAAGCCCTAGTCGTCTGACCCTCCTCAATCTTCCTCTTCCGGACATGCTCCAGATCGATCTCCCTCTCCCTTGCCTTGGGAATCATGGAATCCAGGGTAGGAAAGCTGAAAAACTAACATGCTCCCGAATGTCAGCTCGTAGAATGTCATGATAGCGGGTCCTCCTCATATCCTCATCCCCTACATACTGGGGCACCATCAATTCGCTCTCCCGAAACTTGGCAGTGATGTCCGCCGCAGTCTTTGTTGTTTGTCTCATGTCCAAAAACTCCCTGGCCAGCTACTGAAGCTCTACAGCTGGCGCGAACTCTGCTCGGAACCGGGTCACAAAATCTGACCATGTCATAGCCTCAACATCTGAGGCTCCCAGAGAGTCACCAACCGACTCCCACCAATCCCTAGCCCGGTCCCTCAAACACCCTGCTGCATATCGTAACTTCGACCCCTCGGGGCAGAAACTGGTCAGCTGCGTGGACTCAATGTCCGTAATCCATTGTCTGGCAGCAATGGGGTCCTTCGCCCCCTGGAAATCTGGTGCACCACTGCCCCTGAATTTCTTAAAGGACAGTGTGCGGGATCCTGATTGACTAGATGGCATGTCACTCCTGAATGCCCTGAGGCGATCCTCCATCAGCTTAAGGATGCCTCTGGTGATCTCTGACGCGATGAACTCGCGTAGCCTCTCATTTGCTGGCTCAGACCCTGACCCCGAACCCGATCCTTCTCCTGAACTGCCAACTACTGGCCTATGACATAGTACCACCATTCTGCAAAACATAATACAAACCGTTAGTGATACCGATATATCTCGAGGAATCACATCCACTACAAGTTCCCTAGTCTTGTCTCGGCCTTCCTCAATTTAGGTACGGATCCCTTGCTTTCAGTAGTACGGGCCCATAAACCTTCCTCAAAGACTGCCTTGACTCCATGAAGTCCCTTTCACTATAGCTGTTTCTCTGCTATTATCATCCTAGGTTTACCCTAGGTAAAATATCTAACTCCATCTAAACTGGTCCTCAGTTGCTGAAGGCCTCCTTGTAATGCCAATTAGCCATTAGCTGAATACCATCACATGTGATGAGGCTCAGACAATCCTTCAAGTAATAGAGTCGTCCCTTCAACGGTTAGACTCAGATAAGAGCTGCACAATAGGGCCAAATCCACCACTCTGAGATTATTCAACCCTGATCACATGTGACGTGATGTAGTCACCTAATGGCTAACTCCCATCACTCAAAGTCCCACAAAGCACATAGCAAGCAACATTCGGATGTAGGAAAACTACTCAAGCAAATCTGCCCTCATAATGAGAAGCTGAACTAGCATATAGTGCTGAGCTCATACTACCAGGCATATCCTAAACAGGCTATCCTACTACTATCTACTCAATACTAGCATGTAATTCTCATAAGCTGAAGCACATAAAGCAGGAACATAAGGCATCATTCCTAGATCCTTAGTTCTATTCTAGCATGCTGTTCTACTGAAACTGATAAACATGAGATAACTGGTATGGGTACTATGGGGAATACTTACCTGAGCTTGGCCGGTTGCGCACATCACACACTTGTTCCTTCTCAAAACTCTTTTATCTTAGCCTTTAGAAACTCATTTTCCTTGTAAAAATCTTTTAATTCCTTGGTTTGAGTCCAGGCACCCCCAAAGGTGTGTCCGAATCCCTCAAACCAGGGCTCTGATACCAACTTGTAACGATCCAATTTTCACATCCCAAAATTTTCATTTTTGATTAAGTGATTTAAAAAAAATTTGTAACAAAATATCATCTGATCATATCATTAAATCAGACATGTCTCGTATCTGAAAACCGAATCATAAAAACATAATAAGGTCAAAGTACAAATCCCAGAATAACTCATAGTGCGGAAAACAAAGAGTGTGTGTATGATTTGACGCTACCGCACCAGCTCCTTCCCTTTCACCGAAGAGGTACCTGAAACCAAAACTGTAAACTGTAAGCACGAATCTTAGTGAGTTCCCCCATCGTACCACATAACATGCAATCACATATCATACATATTGTCAGGAAATTCTGGGGTACCCGACCTACCCGGTATGGCCATTCTAGAGTGCCGATCTACCCATGCAGCCATTCTGGGGTGCCATCCTACCCATGGGCCATTCTGGGGTGCCATCCGACCCATGTCAAGCCTTTTTGGGGTTTTGACCTACCTATCGGTCCTAACAACCGAACTTGGGGACTTTTCCCCTACTACTACTGCTATCACATATATCATATCATGCCAGCATATAAACATATCAGCACATATTATCAGACATATCTGGGGTGTTTAACCTACCCTTCGGTCCTAACAACCGAACTCTACTACTATCATATATAACATATCATGCCAGCATATAACATATCAGGTAGTAGAAAACCTAGATGATATCACAAAGATAATCATCTAATCATACAAATCCTACTGGTGGGTCGGCATTGTGGCCATGGACGCACTGCTACTAGAAGGTAACTCACCTCATAGCAGCTGTTGATCTGTGTGCGAATCCTCTAACTGTTGTCGTTGATGCTCCGGAAATCCTCCTACTATAATTCCCACAAAACACTTAGTCAAAACTGCTAACTATTCTTATGGTAAAATGACCAAGTCAAAGTCAAACTCAAGTTCTAGTTGACCTGACTCGCCGAATTGGTTCACCAACCCGCCGAGTCGCTATCCTCCATTTTACCTTATACCCTTCTCTACTCATTGAGTTAGGCGATGACTCGATGAGTTTTCCTTCTAAATGAACCTTGACTGGATCCTCATCCGACTCGTCGAGTTGTATGAACAACTCGTCGAGTTCATCTTCAACTGATACACAGGTCCTGTCCTTGACTTGCCGAGGTATATGAACAACTCGTCGAGTTCCTCCTCATCCTTAAGAAGATTGTCTTGGACTCGCCGAGTCTGCTCATGCACTCGTTGAGTCCTATGAACTTTCAGCACAATGGCTTAGTCCAGAACGTTAGGTCACTCCCCGGGACTCCCTAAAACCTTTCGACACTCAACTGGGTCCTTTTGACCCTCAACTGATATGGGGCAGAAACCTTGGAGTTGCTGAGTCCAAGGATGGACACGTCGAGTCGGTCACATCCACTCACTAAATCTTTGATGTCTGACGTACAACCCTTGATCAAAAGGTACATCTAAGCTTCTACAATTGATCTAGCATATAAAGTTATAAACTTTACGTGCATGCATGGGACTTTGAGCTCAAAAGGTCCTAAAAAAATCTCTTACAATGCATGGGGCCTTTTTTGAGTGCAAAAGCAACTCCTTTCTGCCTTGTAACCCCTATAAGGACCTAGATCTGAAACATCAACTCCTAACCATGCTTGCAATCCTGGTTGGTGACCAAAATGGCTTAGAAAAGCCCTAAAACTCCACAAAATGGGACCTATCAAAAGAACAAACAAGGTATAGACTTTATACCTTCTAAAGACTGCAAATGATGTTCAAAATTGGATCCTTCTAGCCTCCTCTTGATCCTTCAAGCTTTTCCTTCCTTCATTGGGACACAATAACACCAAAATCACACCAAATGCCTTAGATTGCTTCAATAACAGCTAGGTTTTTCTATGGGGGTCTTGTGGGAGCAAATGGGACGAAGGAGGCCGAGTTAAGGTGTTTAAATAGGGTGCAAACCCTCGGGTTAAGGAATTTGTTCGAATAGCACCTACTCGCTGAGTCTGGGACCCGACTCGCCGAGTCCGTCACTTAAGTCACGCGTCCCATCCCGCTTCTACTCGGCGAGTTCGTCCTTCAACTCACCGAGTCCAAGGCCAAAATGCAAAATATTTATGGAATTAATGAAACGAATATGTACCAAGAACCATGTGCTACATGATTAATACCTTGAGGAGGGAGAGCTTTTATGCCAGTTCTCCAAGTGTGAGTTCTGGTTGCACGAGGTGCAGTTTCTTGGGCACCTTGTCTACCAAAACGGTATTTTGGTTGTTCCGGCCAAATTAGAGGCCGTGATGAGATGGGAGGTTCCGAAGTCTCCATTTGAGATTCGTAGTTTCCTTGGATTAGTGGGTTATTACCAGATATTCATTTAGGATTTCTCCAAGATAGCAATACCCTTGACCCGGTTGACGAAGAAGGTTGTGGTCTTTCACTGGGGGCCTGAGCAACATGCAACATTTGAAACAATGAGGCAGAGGTTGTGCGTGGTGCCGCTCCTAGCCTTGATAGAGGGCATGGAGGATTTTGTAGCATACTATGATGCGTCCATTTCAGGTTTGGGGGCGGTATTGATACTGAGGGGGCATGTTATCGCCTACGCATCGAGGCAGTTAAAGCCTCATGAGGCGAACTACCCAATGCACAATCTGGAGTTGAGGCCGGTTGTTTTCTCCCTCAAGATTTGGTGACATTACCTTTAAGGGGTCCGATGTACCATTTACACGGACCACAAGAGTTTGAGGTACTTCATGCATCAACCAAATCTAAACATGATGTGGTGTCAGCAGTGTCATTGGCTAGATGTGGCGAATGATTACGATTGTGAGATCCTCTACCACTCGGGGAAGGCCAACATTGTGGTCGATGCGCTTAGTAGCAAGACAGCCCCGATCGAAGAAATTTTATTGACGATGAAGGTAGTGAATCCACTGTTTGAGCGGTTCCAAGAGGCACAGATTGAGGGCAGGGAGGAAGAGTATCGGAAGTGTGAGCGGCTTATAGGCTAGGTGGCCTCGATTAACTATGATAGTTGGGGGTTGCTGACCCTGCATGGGAGGGTCTGGGTTCTGTAGGGGAGGAGTACGACAGGTTTTGATGGATAAGACTCACAAACCCAGGTTTTCTATCCACCCTAGGGCGACAAAGATGTACCAAGATATTCGTCTTCATTATTGGTTGCCCTGCATGAAGCGGTATGTAGCCTGGTATGTTGAGAGGTGCCTGACCTGCATGAAGGTCAAGGCCGAGCACCAAAGGCCTCATGGAATGACGCACTCGTTGGAAATCCCTATGTGAAAAAGGGTAGATATTACTAAGGATTTCATCATAAAGCTTCCCAGGTTCGCACAGGGAGTAGATTCGATTTGGGTCATCGTGGATCGGTTGACCAAGAGTGCTCATTTCATACCGATACAGGAGAGCATTTTGGCCGAGAAGTTGGCTGACATCTACATCTGAGAGGTAGTAGTCCGGCACGGAATGCTATTTTTTCTGATTTCTGACAGGGATATGTTGTTTACTTCTAGGTTCTTGAAGAAATTTCACGATGAGTTTGGTGCTCGTCTGCACTTCGACACCGCTTTTCATCCGTAGATGGATGGTCAGAGTGAGCGGACCATCCAGAATATGGAGGATATCGTGGGGCATGCATTTTAGACTTTGGTGGTAGCTGGGATACCTACCTTCCATTGCTAGAGTTTTCCTACAATAATAGCTACCACACGAGTATTAACCATTCTTTCTTCGAGATGTTATATAGGAGGAAGTGTAGAACCCCGATATGATGGGGTAAGGTTGGGCAGAGGGTCGTGGGGTGTACCAAAGTGGTACTCAAGACGACAGAGAGGATCCAGAAGGTCCGTAGCAGGCTTCAGACTGCTCAGAGTCGGCAGAAAAGTTATGCCGACAAGCGTCGTTCATACCTGGAGTTTAAGGACGAGGATGTGATCCTCCTGAAGGTATCACCTTGGAAAGGTGTCATCCGATTCAGGAAGAGGGGAAAATTGGGCACCAGGTACATTAGTCCTTTTAGAGTTGTAGCCTGTGTGAGCAAGGTGGCGTATATGCTAGATCAGTCAGCCAAGCTTAGCCAGAATCATAGTACCTTTCATGTCATCGAGCTGCGATAATGCTTGGTAGACAACTCTACAGTGGTGCCTCTAGATGATATTCAGGTTGATGATAGCCTGAATTACATCGAGCAACCAGTAGCTATCATCGATAGGAAATCAAAGTATTGAGGAACAAGAGGGTCGAACTGGTGAAGGTGCAATGGCAGCACTATAAGGGCTTAGAATGGACTTGGGAGCTGGAGGATGAGATGAAGGAGCACTATCCCGAGCTTTTTACTGATGCAAAAGCACACTTTGAGGATGAAGTCTAAAATAAACAAGTAGATTTGTAATGCCTGGTTCCTGGTATGTACTTTAAATATGATTTTTTTTTTTCCATTTTTACACTAGGACTCAACGAATTTGAGGCCCCAAACGCGTCGAGTAGATGCAAATGTTGAACGAGTGTGGAAGAGTCTACTCGCCGAGTCGAAAGCCCTGACTTGACAAATAGAGTTGTCTGAATGAAATCCTAAATTTTAGGGTTTCCACCCTATTTAAACATCTTATATAGCCTCCACTCCAACCTCCATCACCCTCAGACATTATTCATGAAACTCTAATCAACTTTTGTGTGTTCTTGAGCTATTTTGTGCCATTTTCGGGATTTGAAGCTTGGAGAAGGAAAGAAAGGCTTGGAGGTTCAAGAAGAATGGAGTAGATCCAGAGCCTGGCTTTTATTTCCAGTTTGTTTAAGGTAAAAAGCTTAAACCTTGGCTCCGAATCACTTAGATCTTCTTTAGGGCTTGCATATATTCATTTTTGTTACATTTCTAAGTGAATTTTAGGATTTGAGTTAATATTAAAGTAATGACTTCAGATCTAGGATCATTTGAGCAATGGAAGCTTAAAAATTTCACATTATTGAGCTATGGCCCTATCCAATGCATTAGAACTTTTTTATGGCTTAGTTTTGGTGTCCTAGCCTCATAACACCCATGCATGTGCGTAAAGTTTGTAACTTTACGTGTTATATCGACCCTAGGAGGTTAGATCTATGCTTTGGATGCAATAAGCCCAAATGAAATTGAATGTAGAGACTTGGAATTTAGGGGAATCGATAAGTCGTTCATAGGACTCGAAGAGTCGGGTCATGGTTCCCCAACCTTTTCTGATTTTGAGCAATTTGGTTGAGTCTAGAAGAGGTCTCAGCAACATGGACGTGATTATGGACTCTAAGATAAAAGAACTTGATGAGTTCAAGGATGAAGTCGGCGAATTATAGGCAAACGTACCGACTGATATTAAGCAGGACTCGACGAGTTCAAGGATGGACTTGGTGAGTCATGAGCAAAAGGTCATGATTCTGTATAAAGGAGAACACGATGAGTAGGATCGAAGTTCCAGTATTTTGTGGATTATTGAACTCGACAAGTTGGTGGACCAACTCGGCGAGTTGAGTCGATCAGATGTTGACTTTGACCAAAAGTTGACTTTGACAAGGGTGTTGACCTTGACTTTAACTTTGACCTTAGTTGACCCTTGAAAAGGTTATTAGTATGAAAAGGTAATTAAGGAATACTGTTATGTTTAGGAATGTGAGATGAGTTTATCTCTAGCATCAAGGATAGTTCAGCCACTACACGACATTGAAGTGAGTTACCTTTAAGTAGAAGTGGGTCTAAAGCACCAAGGCCGACCCACTAATAAGAGTTATAGTAGAGATAATTATCTTCGTGATAATTATTTGGTATGATCTTAGTTGTTTTAATTATTTGCTAGTATGATATGATGTTAATTTACAGTAAGTAGTAAAGGGAGTAGACCAGTGTTACGGTCGTAAGGACCGAAGGGTAGGTTGGGCACCCCAAATATTCCTGACAATATGTTTATGCTATGTTATTATGTGGTAGTAGTAGGGGTGAAACATTCCCTGTAGCCGGTTAAGATAAACCGAAGGGTAAGTCGGCACCCAAAATTTCCTGATAGGGTGGGTCGGCACCGCAGAATTGCCAGAAAGGGTAGGTAAGCACCCCAGAATTGCCAGACAGGGTAGGTTGGGCACCCAAGAATTGCAAAACAATATGTTGGTTATGTAGTATGTGGGATGATGGGGGAACTCACTAAGCTTCGTGCTTATAGTTTTTAGTTTTGTTTTCAGGTACCTCTTCAGCGAAGGGGAAGGAGCCGGCACGATAGTAGCGCATCAAACACATAGGATTTCCACATTATGAGATTCTTGGGATTGTACTATGATATTATTACTATCTTATGACATGGTTGAGATGTGTTATCTATGGTTTTATGAAATGAAATAACTTGGTGATGTTTTTCTATAAATTGTGTTCTGAATTGTTATATCAAAAATGAAATTTTTAGTCTTGAAAATTAGGATGTTACATTACTCTTATGGGTATTACTCATAATACCTATATTCCTTCCCTTTAGATATACAAATACTCTGGTCATAAATACATGCTCAGGTATAATGTCTTACATGTATAAACCCAACACTTTATCTTACATAAGGTTATGCTCTATATAACCCTATATTTCCTTCCTCTTTTTCATGCTCAAAACATGACTCTAACATACATAAACATATAGACATATATACATAAAAGTTTTAAAATGACTTAAAAAGAGAGAGTGAGAGTAATAACTCACATTATTAGTTAGTGAAGATTGACTGTCCTATTCTCCTCTACTGTGCTATTGATGCATTGTTAATCCATCTTCATTTATGTTAGGCCTAATTATGCACATACAAGCATCTTAATAGTTGTCTTAGCTTATTAAGAGATTTTGACTCTCTTAGTCAAAATAACCACTTAATAGATGAAAACTCTATCTTTTCATTCTATAACTCTTAATATACTCCAACCAATGAGTTAAGAACACCATAACAACTAATTCATTATAAAATGACACTTAACACATTAATTAAAATAATAACAAGTTAGGGTTTCAAACCCTGACTCCACATACATAGATTTCACCATGGAAAACACTTTCTAAGCTTTATTAAAGCACCTAAACACCATCATTAACAACATATTCAAGCTATAGGTTGAACAGTTTAACCAATATACTCTAATCAAACATTTCACCAAATTAGTAAAATAATACCTTAATGGAGAAAGGATGAAAGTCTGTTTTAACCTCCATATCTAGCTTCTCTTGCCTTCATTCCAACACAAAAATTGCCAACATTTTTCTCTCAATCGATTAAGGGTGTTTTTTATTTTGAAATGAGTTTGTAACAGGTTAGAACATATATTTAATCTTTGATGTCGTGCTACGACATCTATTTACTGCACCTGATGTGGGCTCTTTGTCATGGTCACCGTCTTGCCAAGTCGTGATGCCTTCTCCAATTTTATCTTACTTTGGTCACCATGCTATGACACCCATATATCGTGATATAAGGAAAAGTATATTGTCATTTTTATCTACATCATACGAACACATCTAAATCCTAACAATCACTCACAACAACATGTTGAGATCTATGTCCCTTGTTGGGGGTACCTGCTTGACAATAGCTCTTAGCTTATTCCATTCCAGCTTTGGGACATTTTGTCCCAACTTCTAGTGCACATAACTTCTTCATTTCTTACTCATTTACCATGATCTTTATATCTACTCAAACCTTGGAACGTACTCTATAACTCTGTTAAGTCATATCTTGCTGACTTAATACGAGTTTGAATCTACTAAGTCACAAAATTGGGCTAAAAGCATAAAATTCCTATTTTACCAAAATTCTTCTTCTCATGCATTCTTTCTCTTTAACATACTCACCTAATCTCATCTTAGTAACTTAAATTATTATTGGTTATTTTCATGAAGTCACAATTTCATAATCTCATTTTTTCTCATAATTAATCATTTTGCCCTTTTGGTCAACATTTGACTAAAGTTAACTTTCTCTAAATTTCAAGTTCTTACAT
Organism: Lactuca saligna; assembly: GCF_052625555.1. Classification (NCBI taxonomy): domain Eukaryota; kingdom Viridiplantae; phylum Streptophyta; class Magnoliopsida; order Asterales; family Asteraceae; genus Lactuca; species Lactuca saligna. The sequence continues at coordinate 117,195,769 of NC_136419.1, read as the reverse complement.
TATATGTTTTTTCATAAGGAAAATGCATTAAACATGATTAAGAAAAATAAAAAATCTTGAAAAAAGAATTCATGAAAGAAAAGCATGTGGTACAAAACAACATTGTGAGATGTTTGGTTGAAAGCATGAAAGAAGCAAGTGAGGTGCAAATGGCATTGAGATCATGAAGATGTTGATGGAACGACTTTTACGATGTGTAGGTAAGGTTGTACCACATTCACTTTGTCACACTCCCAAACCGGAAAGGCGGAAACGTTCGGGGGCGAAGGACATCGTGTATAGTATCACACCAATTGCATAATAGGAATCAAAGCAAAACACAACCATCACATTGATAAAGTAAAGTATTTACATATGTTCGATACGTGGTTTGTATTACATTAAAAATGTGTAACAAAAGTATAAAATATGCGAATCTAGAAGCTCCGTCTTCTCAAAACCTACGGGTGTACCTATCTACCGGTTTCCTGAGAATACATGTGGTTTTGAAAGTGTGTCAACATTTAACTTGGTGAGTTCATAAGTATGTTTTAGTGATAGAAAACTTGTCTCTGTTCTTTAGAAATGATAGTATGTTTATCTGGAAAATCAAACATTTTCTATAGTGTATTTAATGTAGCCTTAGACCTTAAGTCTAAAATATATGTTGTTAATGTATTCTATAGTAGTGTATGTATTCTTATTATTGAATAAAACCATATCATATATATTTTCCTTAAACTGTGTATAGTACTAGCATACACCATACTAGGAAAACAGTGTATTGTAGTAGTGTTTGTTATGAAACCTTTTTATGAAAACCTGGATACCACCAGTAGTAATGTATTGTAGTGTACTGTATGAAAAACTTTAGTAGCTATGTCTGGATACCAACAGTTGTAATGTATAGTAGTGTACTGTTTATATGAAAACCTTTGTATGTATGTCTGGATATCACCAGGTGTAATATATAATAGTTTACTGTTTATATGAAAACCTTTGTATGTATGCCTGGATTCCACCAACTGTAATGTATAGTAGTGTACTATAGTTTCATTAATAAAAATAAACCATTAAAGAAATGTTAATACCATAAACAAATGTTTTAGTTAATACTGTTGTGAGTTTTGTATAACCATGCTAAACTGACTAGTGGCCTCTACGATGTTCTTCAGAAGTCGAAATGTTGTGACGTTTGTCACCCTAGGCCTGTCGGCCTCACTGTAGCTAACATTTTAGGTGTAGGCTTGTTAATCCCATATAGATCTATGCACAAAGTCACGCTCTCCTTCCAGGAGACTCTGGTTATATTGTATAGGACTTAGACCCATACCTCGATGGGTACAATTGAAGTAGTGCCTCATAGCCCTGTATTTGCTAGTTTACGTGTAGTGTAGTATTGTTTTCTTGTATTTGAAACAATATGTATACCCTTTTAATAATGCACTTTTTAATGTAAAATAATCTATGTAAACATAAGTAGTTGGAAATCTTGTGATAAGTGCCCCTTTGCTCGACATATTACAAAGGGTCGAAAATATATAAACACTTATTTTTATTAATTGTAGTGGTAAATCGGTTTGCATCAATTGCAAAATGGTTTTGAAATCGTTTGAATATTAACAAGAGAATCCTTGTGTTTTACTTGTATCCCCCCTATAAACATTGAAAACAGTGAAAATGAAGGGGTATGAACTCACCTCTAGTGCGTTTGTGTTTTATTAGCGAGCTATAGAAGTGATCCTCGGGTAAGCGTACATGCGAATAACATTATCCTAGAAATAATTATATTCGACCTCGTATACAAATTAATAAGATAATAATTTCAATAATGGATTAAATAATAGTTAGGATGTTAGTCAAAACTTTAATTATGTATGGAATACTTAAAAATTTAATTGGAATTATTTGAAATTTTGAAGGATGTTTTCGGTGAGCAAATGGAATTTTCAGTGCGCAAATGGACTTTTTGGTGTGTTCTTGGTGTTCTTGAGTGTTATTGGGAAAAGACTTGAAGATTTGAAGATTGGTTGAAGATATGGGCGAAAACACTTGAAGACTGAGAGAGTTTTTCAGAAGAGACTTGAGAGCATAATGGGTGTGTATTCGGTGAGAAAAGTGGGAAATGAATTGAGTGTTCGTTATATATATATATATATATATATATATATATATATATATATATATATATATATATATATATATATATATATATATATATATAAGGAATGTATTCGGTCTAAATGGGCTTCTAAAGAGGTGTTTTCAGTCATAAATAGTGGGCCTTGATGTTTTTTTGGTCCTAAGTTAAATGGCAAAGGGGTTTTCGGTTTCTAGTCAAATGGAAAAAGAAATTTAATCTAGGCCTTTCCAAATGGAGGTGATATCGATTTTTTAATTAGGATTAGATTCCCTTGACTGAAATCACTTGTAGTCTTTTTATTTTTGTGAGTTACACTAAGTGTTAGGATCTAGAGTGATGAACTGCAACCTTATTTAAACTAGTGTGAGCTTTGATTGAACTAGTGTGAATTTCATTGACTTTTATTGAGTTGAAACAACGGGTTGTTACTATATCCCGCCGTTAGAGGGAATTTCATCCCGAAATTATTTCTATAGTGAGTACATCATGGACTAGGGAAAATAAGCGGGTACTTTTGTTGCATCTGGTCTTCTTGATCCCAAGTGAATTCAGGTCTCCACTTAGCATTTCAGTGAACCTTTACTCAATGCGACTTTATTTCGTTTGTTTGACTTCCGTATCCATGATTTCAACTGGTTCCTCCACAAATTTAAGACACTCTTTTATCTTGAATTCATCGAGTGGAATCAGAAGAGTCTCGTCGGATAAGCACTTATTTAGGTTTGATATGTGGAATACTGGGTGTACGTCCTGAAGTTCTTGTGGTAAATTGAGTTTTTAAGCTACCAAGCCGATTCTAGCGAGAATCTTGAATGACCCAAAGTACCTTAGACTTAGATTCCCATGCTTTCCGAAGTATATCATGCCCTTCCAGGGTGAGACCTTCAACAGAACGCGGTCACCAACCTGGAATTCCATGGTTTTCGTCTCTTGTATGCGTAGCTCTTTTTTCTATCTTTAGAGGCTTTCAATCGTTCTCGGATTTGAATAATATTTTCTTTGGTTTCTCGAATGATCTCCAGGCCAGTGAGAATGCTATCAAGAACTTGCCCTTTAGCTAGCTATGTGTCACCTACTTCAGCCCAACACAGAGGGGATCAGCAGTTACAGCCATAGAGGGCTTCGAATGGGACAACCTTGATGCTATAGTGGTAGTTGTTGTTATATGAAAACTTGACAAGTGGAAAATGGGTATCCCATGCTTTACCAAAGTCGATCACACAGGCTCTCAGCATGTCTTCTAGTGTTTGAATGGTTTTCTCAATCTGCCCGTCGGTTTATGGATGGTAGGTTGTGCTCATGTCCAACCTAGTTCCAAGAGCCTTTTGGAGTAACTGCCAAAATCACGAGGCGAATATACTGTCTCTATCTGAGATAATAGATATGGGCACACCATCCAGTCGTATTACCTCTCGGATGTTAGTTCTGGTCAGTTTCTCCATCTTATCTGTTTCTTTGATTGGTAGGAAGTGTGCGGACTTGGTTAATCTGTCAACGATTACCCAAATGGTGTCATGACTACCCATTGTCTTGGGTAACTTGGTAATAAAATCCATACTAATCTGCTTCCACTTCCACTTAGGTATGTCTGGCTATTGAAGTAAACCTGAGGGCTTTTGATATTCTACCTTGACCTTGGCGCAAGTTAGGAACTTGCCCACGTAGATAGCAATTTTGACATTCATGTTCGGCCACCAATAGACTTTCTTGAGATCAAGATACATCATGTCTGAACCTGGGTGAACGGAGTATTAAGTCTTGTGGGCTTCATTCATGACAACCTCCCTGTAACCAGCGAACTTTGGGGTCCAAATCCGGTTCATGAAATAATGAACTACATCTCCTTTGATCTCAAAGTTCTTCTCGATTCCTCTTAAGGTTTCACCCACCATATTTTCCGGTTTTAAGTCTTCAAGTTGAGCCTCTTGGATTTGTGTGGACATATGGGAATGGATTGTCGTGGTTAGTGCCTTCAACCTGTGACTTGAGTACTCCTTTCGACTAAGGGTGTCTATTACTACATTGGCTTTCCTGGAATGATAGACAATTTCGCATTCGTAATCATTGAGTTGTTCTACGCATCATAGTTGTCTCATGTTAAGTTCTTTTTGATCAAAGATATGTTGATGGCTTTTGTGGTCGGTGAAGATGGTGCACTTGGTACCGTAAAGGTAATGTCTCCAGATTTTTAGTGCAAAACCTATAGCTCCCAACTCAAGATCGTGAGTGGTGTAGTTAACTTCGTATGCCTTAAGCTGTCTTGAGGCATAGGAAATAACCTTTCCTCTTTGTATAAGCATACATCCTACTTCCTGATTGGATGCATCGTAGTATACAACAAAATCCTCTATCCCTTTTGGAAGAGACAAGATAGATGCGGTACACAGGACCCGCTTCAGTGTCCAAAATGCAATGTTTTGTTCTTCTCCCCAACTAAAAGTTACACCCTTTTGAGTCAGGGTAGTAATCAATTTAGCAATTCTTAGTGCTGAATAATTCCCGATTGCCTTTATTTTTGAAGGGTCCCCATATATGCCTTCTTCACTGACCACGTTACCAAGGAAAGTTACATTTCTAATCCAAAACACGCACTTTGAGAATTTTGTGTATAGTTTTTCTGTCCTCAATGTTTCTAGCACTTGTCTCAAGTGTTGACTATTTTCTTCCTTGCTTCGTGAATAGACAAGTATATCATCTATGAATACTATCACAAATTTGTCTAGGAAGGGACGACACACCCAATTCATTAGATCCATGAATACCGCAAATGCATTTGTCAAACCAAAGGGCATCACTACAAACTTGTAGTGACCATAACGAGTTCAGAATGTTGTCTTGGGAACATCACTCTCATAGACTTGTAATTTATGGTACCCTAATCTCAGGTCTCTCTTCGAAGCGTAGCTCACTCCTTGGAGTTGATCGAACAGATCGTCTATTCTGGGTAGAGGGTAATGATTCTTAAGTGTGAGATTGTTCAGTTTGCAGTCGTCTATGCACATTCGAAAAGATCCATCCTTCTTCTTCACGAACAAGACCGGTGCTCCTCAAGGTGAGAAGCTTGGTCTAATGAATCCCTTACTGAGTAGTTTGTTTAGCTAGATGATATGTGGATTTGGCTACAAGGGTAGCTCTAGGAATCAAGTCGATTTAGAAATCGACTTGGCATTCAGGAGGGACTCCTGGAAGATCTTCGGGGAAGATATCAGGAAAGTTACAGACTTCAGGAATGCTCTCGAGGTCTTTAACCTCTTGTTTTTTGTTAAATACATGAGCTAGGAATGTGTGACACTCCTTTCGCAGGTACTTTTGGGCTTTGATGCACAAAATGATGCGAATTTTTATGTTGAGTTTGTCGCCATAGATAATGAGGGCTTCGCCATTTGGCAGATTGAGGCGAATGACTTTTTCGTAACAAAGAATATCAGCACGATAACGACTTAGCCAATCCATACCGATGAGGGCATCGAAGCTTTTTATGGACACCGTCATAAGGTTGGTTGGAAAAGAATAGTTGTTTAGAGTATGGGTACAACCTATGAATATGTCGTTAGTGCTCTTTTTCTTCACATTAGCTATTTCAACTGTGAACGTTTTGTTTAGTGGTTGGGGTTTTTATTTAAGTAAGTGTTTGAATTTATGACTAAAAAACTCCTTTCCATACCACTATCAAAGAGAATGCATGAATACGAGTTTTTGAGGAGTAACATACCCCTTACTACAATGGGATCTGCTATTAACTCCTCCTAGCCCATTGCTAGCACTCACCCCGTGTTGCCAGTGTTTCTTGCATTAAGACAATCCCTCTTGTAATGCCCGGTTTCTGCACACCCATAGCAGGCATGGCCTACTCTAGCTCTAGGGGTTTGGGCTTTAGGCTATGTAGGTGTCTTATAGAAGCGGGTTGTATGCCCTTCTTGTTGCAGTTGTTGCACTGCATCTCATGGCTAGGTCCATGGTTGTGGAAGTTGCATTTGTTACATAGCGGCAGATTTTCAGCATATGGGCCAGGAGGTGTTGGTGTAGTTGGAACAACAGCATGGATTCCATTGTTTGCTATTTCTTGGAGGGCTCCTGAGAAGATTGGCCCTTTCGGTTGTTCCAGAATTTTGTTTTACTGCCAATCTCCTTGGGTTGTTCATGTATAACTGTCACGGAGGCTTGGCGATCTCCACGATCTATTAGCGGCTTTGCCAGATGTTTGGCACTGTCAAAAGTAAGTCGATTGGCAGCTAAAACATTCCCTTGGGTCGGGGAAGTCAATCCCCATATGTATCTTTCCACCTTCTAACTCTCCGGCATGACCATCCCAGGACACAAAAGAGAGACCTCACTGAACCTTGCGGTGTACGAAGTGATATCGGAGCCCTTCATCTTCAGAATCTAGAGTTCCTGCTCAAGTTTTTGCATCTCGCCCCTTAGGCAGTATTCGCTAGCACTAGTTCTTTCAAATCATCCTAACTTATAGCACTTGCTATAGGGAGAGTCAGGGGCTTCACTTGTCTATTCCATCAAGTGAGAGCTCTGTTTATGAAACTGCATGCAGCAAACTTCACCTTATTAGACTCGGGGCACATACAAATTTCGAATATTGATTCGTTTTTCTCGAACCAACGCGTTAAGGCTATGGCACCTCCAGTGCCATCGAAAGATCGTGGTTTGGCATTAGTGAAGTCCTTGTATGAACAGTCCCTAGGGTAGTTATGGCTATCTCCGAGGTTAGATGGGTTGGCACCACTACCCACCTTGCTAGTGCCACTTGCGTTGATCTATGACATAGCGGCAACCACGGCAGCTATTACTGCTACTTTGAAGACATCATGATCATATTGAGGAGGTGGTGGTGGTGGTGGATTGTTGGAATTTTTGTTGGACATCTTTGGAAGAATCTTTCTCTATAATGATATAAGAGAAAATGATGATGAGTCCTCTATAGTGGTCATGAGTTAGGTGGTATTGAACTAGTCCTATCCTGACAGTTATAGTGTTCTATTAAACGATTTACAGTGGAAGTCTACTAATAAAAGTAAACAATCTCCATGAAATTTATAGCAACACTTGGAATGAATTCATATGATGTGATTTGTTCCTGACCCCCTATAATCACATAGTGAACACAAATTATATATAACTAAAACCAAATAGACCTTTGATTAAGTGATCCTACTCTAAGTCCACAACTAAACAAGGAACGGGAAGTAAAGCTAAATCACCTATTCTAAGTCTATAAAATCTTACTTATACATAACTTATATGTATACACTTAGAATTATAGATTTATCAATAACAGTTCTCTGTCATCACGTGTTTGGCTCTAGTATTGAGTGCTATAAAGTACTCCTATAGTATTTTAACTGTATGTTCGTTTCTTGTGTTTCCTTTGTATAGAGTTTTGGTAAGTTTTAGACTTGTTGTAACACAACAAACAATCCCAAACACATGTTGGTGGTATCTCAAATAAATTTAGTTGATCATGCTATATTTATCCTAGATATGATTACATAACTTTCCAGGTTTAACCGTAGTGTCCAACGTCTATTTACTTTTCTTTTGTTCTTTTTGTGATACTATTTTTGATATGTATGTATATTTGTATACGTCTCATAATATACTTAGATTTTAAAAAGTATACTTTTAGTTCAGAGCGCTTTAGCCACATAGTGTTTGTAGCTGTATATCATGTAAGTTTTGATATACTTAATTCACTATAAACAATGCTCTGATACCAATCGGTCACACCCCAAACCGAAACGGTGGAAACGTTTGGGGGCGGAGGACGTCGTGTACAGTATCACAAAAATTGTATAATAGGAATCCAAGCAAACATAACCATTACATTGATAAAGTAAAGTATTTACATCCGTTCGACACATGTTTTACATGACATTCAAAAATGTATAACAAAAGTATCAACATCTAAGTTGGTAAGTTCATAAGTATGTTTTAATGATGGAAAACTTGTCTATGTCCTTTGGAAATGATAGTATGTTTCTCCATAAAATCAAACATTTTCTATAGTGTATGTAATGTAGCCTTAGACCTTAAGACCAAAATGTATATTGTTAATGTATTCTATAGTAGTGTATGTAAGCTTATTATTGAATAAAACCATATCATGTATATTTTCTCTAAACTATGTATAGTACTAGCGTACTCCATACTTAGAAAATAGTGTATCGTAGTAGTGTTTGTTATGAAACCTTTATATGAAAACATGGATACCACTAGTAGTACTGTATCGTAGTGTACTGTATGAAAAACCTTTGTATGTATGCCTGGATACCAACTGTTGTAATGTATAGTATTGTATTGCTTGTATGAAAACCTTTGTATGTATGCCTAGATTCCACCAGCTGTAATGTATAATAGTGTATTGTTTGTATGAAAACCTTTGTATGTATGCTTGGATACCACCAGATGTAATGTATAGTAGTGTACTATAGTTTCATTAATTAAAATAAAACCATTAAAGAAATGTTAATATCGTAAACAAATGTATTAATTAATATTGTTGTGAGTTTTGTATAACCATGCTAAACTGACTAGTGGCCTCTACGACGTTCTTCAGGGGTCCAAATGTTATAATGCTTGTCACCCCAGGCCTGCCGACCTAACTCTAGCTAACAGTTTAGGTGCGGGGTTGTCAATCTCGTATAGAACTATGCATAAAGCCATGCTCTCCCTCCAACAGACTATGGTTATATTGTATTGGACATAGACCCATACCTCGAGGGGTACAATTGAAGTAGTGTCTCACAACCCTGTATTTACTAGTTTATGTGTAGTGTAGTAGTGCTCCCTTGTACTTGAAATTGTATTTATACACTTGTAATATTGCACTTTGTAATGTACAATAATTATACCTAAATAACTATTTAGTAGTGTATCCTTGAATCTATGTATTAGAATAGTGTCTTTTGAACTATGTCAACCATAGTTTATATAATTGCCTCTAAATGGTGTTCTTGAATTAGTAAAATAGAGTAATATTTCCCAAACTATACATATTATAGTTCAAATGTAATGTTCTATGATGTACTAAAAACCTTTGCAATTTAACTATATGTAAACATAAGTAGTCGGAAATCTTGTGATAAGCGACTCTTTGCTCAACATATTATAAAGTGTCAAATAGATATAAACATATATTTTTATTAATTGTTGTGATAAATCGGTTTGAATCAATTGTAAAATGGTTTTGAAATTGTTTGAATATTAACACAAGAATCCTCGTGTTTTACTTGTATCCCCCTGCCCACCCTAAAAACATTGAAAACAGTGAAAGTCTTGGGGTATGAACTCACCTCTAGTGCGTTTGTGTTTGGATTAGCGAGTTGTAGAAGCGATCATCGTGTAAGCGTACGTGTGAATAATGTTATCCTAGAAATAATTAACGTCGTATTTAGATTAATATGATACTAATTGTAATGATGGATTAAATAATAGTTAGACTATTAGACAACACTTTAATTACGTAAGGAAAACTTACAAATTTAATTGGAGTTATTTTAAGTGTTGAAGGATGTTTTCGGTGAGCAAATGAAGTTTTCTGTGGGAAAATGGAATTTCGGTGTGTTCTTGGTGCTCTTGAGTGTTCTTGGGAAAACAATTGAAGATTTAAATATTGGTTCAATATTTGGGCGAAAACACTTGAAGATTAAGAGAGTTTTCGGATGATACTTGAGAGCTAAATGAGTGTGTATTCGTTGAGAAAAGTAGGAAATGAGTTGAGTGTTTGTTTATATATATATATATATATATATATATATATATATATATATATATATATATATATATACATACATGCATACATACATATAAGGGAGTTGTTTGATCTAAATGGGATTCTAAAGAAGTGTTTTCGGTCATACATAGTGGGCATTGAAGTGTTTTTGGTCCTAAGTCAAATGGAAAAGGGGTTTTCGGTTTCTAGTCAAATGGAAAAGGGAATTCAGTGTAGGCCTTTCCAAATGGAGGTGATTTCGGTTTTTGAATTGGGATTAGATACTAATCACTTATTCCCTTTTAATTTTCATCATTTACACTATGTATTAGGTTCTAGAGTGAAGAATTGCAACCCTTATTTAAACTAGTGTAAACTTTGATTGATATAGTGTGAATTTCATTGACTTTTCTTGACTCGAGACAACGGGTTGTTACAAACTTTCAATGTGGTTAATCTCAACAAAAATTACAAAGATGGTGGCATGAAGTCTCCAATGTCGAGATCTTGAAGAGGGTTTGAGTCGATGGAGATGTATATTTGTTGGGTTTATTTTCACTGAAGGAGTGGGTTGTTTGGTCGAGAATAGGGGTTAGCTTGGCCAAAGAAGGTAATGAGGAGGTCATCCGGGAGAATGGATCACGATCTGTATTTTCTCGGTGAAGTGTCCGATCATGAAATCGACAAACACATCATCATGGTTAGTATATGCAAAATTCCAACCATGTTTGCTTGGAACACCCAATGAGATGATCACATCATCTAGTATCACTTTTCTCGTTGATATTTAAATCGTTCATTACAGGAATCTGAAACATCTAGTTGGTGATTTCTCCTTGAAGCAAAGCGTCCAACCCAAATTTTTCTAGAGAAATTCTCATAGACAAAAAAGCCAAACGATCGAGGCTATCTTCAGGAACTGTTAGATGTCATCTTATGCATGTTTTCTATTATATTTAATGTTATTTAGTATCATGTTTTATATATTGGTGTCTATTTTCGTATAAGTAATCTGTAGCTCATGTTTTACACTAAAATGCTCGCACTTTTCTTATTTTGATGTCTATTTCAAGTAATTTCAAGTGAAGCAGTATTATAGAAGTATTTCAAAGCATCTGGAACATGTTTATAACTTAAATACAGGCGAAACGCTAAAAAAACATGCATAGACCATGGTTCGAATACACGGGCCACGCTCCACTATGACGACTAACTAAAAGATTTTTGATTTTTTGTGATAGAAAACTGCTTCTTGTAAACATAACCCATGTTTAGTGTTCCAACGAGTGTTTCTAACCCATGTTTCTATCCCAATGCCTTTTTTTTTCTTCTTCTGATTTTCAAAGAATAAAAGGTTACATCCACCAAACATACCCTAACCCATTTTCCATGCATATGTTTCACCAAACACGATCTGACTTGTGTTCCTTGTCCGTGTTTACCAAACATGAGCAGTTAGGTGTTTGTGTCCCATGTTCCTTACACGTGTTCTAAAAAAACCCAAAAACAAAATCGTACTTTATTTAAACTTATCTGGATTAAATTGTCTCCGAACAAGAATCTAGTTTCCCAAACACGGGTCGCGTTCCATGCTAGAATCCTTTTTGTTAAGTTTATTTATTTTTTGTTATTTAAAACATTTTCATTCATGTCTGGCTAAAAATCCTAATTTTTAGTTCAACAAAGACTTCGATTGTTTATGTTCATAATTATTAGTTTTGGTTTTTATTTTGTATTTCTATATAGTGGTATCTGTGTTTTGCTTCATAAATATTTGATTTTTAATTATTTTCTGATTGATCTCCTAATTAGGATTAATTCGATCTAGTTAATCTTTTGTTAGAATTAGTAATTTATTTAATCAATAGGTAACAAGTAGCTGACTAGCATGTATTATATTGCTTCCATATTTGTATTCAATTATGGTATAAAGTTTCTATGCTTCCTGGCTTGTGTGAATTGTTAAATATTGCTACGAATTTTACACATATCTTAATTTTGTTTTGTGAATCAATTAACATGTTATTTGATTAAGTTGCTCTAAAGTTACATATATAAATCAATTAACAGGTTATTTGATTAAGTTGCTCTAAAGTTACATATATAAATCAAAGAGCTTGATTTTGATTAATTAATTTTGTAAAATAGAATTTTTTAGAGTTTATTAGCAGTTTTTAGTAGCAACTTAGAAATAAGATATTTTAAGTAGCCATACATGGATTAATTGCATAATTAGAAGAATGACAATATAAATGAAACATATTTTAATATAACGACCCTAAAATCTCATGAATTTGAAAAATGGTCGTGGAAAGCACAAAAAGACCCTAAGAATAAAATCTTTTTAAGAGGGGAAAGTTGTAACGATCCTAAAATCTCAAAAAGTATTTTGTCTAAATGCATCAAATGGTTAGCTCAACTAGTAAAATGACAATGTTCTTGGCAACGTAATTTGTACAACATTGTAGTCATTGCATTATAATAGAAAATATATTGATTAATGAAAAGAAAGTTGTAGTTTATTCCGATACGGTTCTTTATATATATATATATATATATATATATATATATATATATATATATATATATATATATATATATATATATATATATATATATTGGTTATTTTAAGTATTATAAGTAAGTTGTTTATTTGATATGAAAATTGGTTTGGGTTCAATAAAAATGTATTTGATATAATGTTCTTAGGTGCTTCTAATTTATAGTTATTAAAAAAAATTGAAAATAAACTTATTTTGATTGGAGGATCTTTTAGCATTTATTTTAATCAAAAAGCTTCCAATTAAAAAGGAACTTAGGTTGCGTTTAACAAAAAGATTTTTTATATTTTTTCAAATTGACTTAATTACTCATTTTTTAAATTGTTTTTTAATTTTATATATTACAAATATGTTCTTTTATGCAATTTGATATGTTTTAAAGCTTCTATTTGTATTTGTAGAACAATAATATACAAATAAAATATATAGTTTGCAACTTTAAAATTCCTACTTCCAATTTTTATTTTTCAAATTTCAGCTATCAGCTAACAATTTTCAACTATGCCCCACCCCCTGCTAGCGGCAGAAGCGCCGAGGTGCGCGACATAAATCAGTGATCACAATTATCGAATATAAATTGAACAGTACGAATAAAATCTTTTATTATTACCAATATAGAAACTGCATTGACAATAGCTATTGCTAAATCGTGACACAGGCCTAACAATCCAGCGTTTACAAATATATGATAAAAAGAACGAAGGGTCTTCTATGAAAACACTTCCGAGCTTCTAAATAACCTGATAATACATGCATTAAGATAGGTTAATAAAATTGTTGGTGAGTTCTACATGTTTTGACATAAAATATTTTTATACTAAAGAATGTTTTATATTTATGTGGTTGACTAGCTTTTATAAATAAGTACTTTTCTATCAAAAGTATAAACTAATTGAGATATAAAAGTGTATTTAGACTCATTTAGAAATATCGTTTGCTCAAATCCAAAAAATTCACCATTTGTTAGATATATATAAGTAAATAAAACATATCTAAAATCTTTTATATAAAAGTTATGAATACCATCTTATATAAAATGAAGTCATATCACACTTCGTGAAAACAAAACATAGCAAATTTTACTCTTAAAACCTTGTACAAACGTTTTTATTGTTTATATGTAAAACTCATAAGTTTAAAAATTATAAACTTTGTAATTTCGTGTCGTGGTATTAGTTAAGTGTTATCTTACTTAATTTGGAACTGACACTTTACTAGTGGGGAAAACTCCTCCCACATAAATATTGTGTTTTCGTATAAAAACGAAAGGGTTTGTATAAATTACTGATTAAATGTAAGTAAATAACCCTTAACAAATCGTGTCATGTTACTAATTAAGTGTTATAGATCTTAATTTTTGGTAATGACACTTATTGTTTTGATTCGCAAACTACTCCACCAAATATACTCTCTTCCAACTGGAATAAGTGAACAAAGACCCAGTATAAACCTAATGCGAATTTTATATGGTAACAAAACAAATCTGGGATCTAAGATGAGCCTATAACCAACACTATAAACGTTCTTGTCCCATAAAAGAACAATACATTAGAGGTATCTGGATCATTACTAACATTTTAAATGGTGGTGCAGTAAAAAGAAAGAAACACTTGACACCTGTTTAGTCTCGTGAAACAAAGTTGTAGCTAGCAACCAAAGGCGGACATCGTCGACTCACATAAATCATTACATACATAATAGATCTATGCTAGTGTTATTTATTATAAATCTATGCAATGTGTGCAGATTTACAATATAAGACCCCTCCTAGATTAACACTTATAACTTAGAGGATTTTGAATAAGGCAATTGGTTTTACTGTACACAACAACATAGCGCATAGCTTAGGAAATGATCCTAGCTCATAAAGCTTTTAGAAATAAACATAGCTCACATAGAGCGTCTTGTGGGTCTGATGGAACCTAACAATATGTCTTGGAATCCTAATCCTAAACTCTCTAATATAAGACTTTAGAATACTTATAATTCTTTGATATTTAGGAATGATTTTGATTTAATTCTTTTAGTATTTGAGATTCGTAAGACTTAATATATTTTCAAATCTTATTGTCTATCATGATGAAATTTGGACAGTCTAACAACTATTTTTATAATATTTTCCAGTTTTCAAACAACATGAAACCCAACGTGTCACAGCCCCTAACCGAGACGATGGAAACGTCCGAGGTGGGTGACTTCATTTTGTAATATCATAACTAGTGTATATAAATGAAACATAGCCACCATCATCATCATACATTCAAGATAACAACATACATGGTTTACAACATTGTGTTTGTTCATGAAAATTACATCCCAAAATAACGAATGTATGATGAAATCAAAATACAACATTCATTCAAATCCATAGCTGTAAAGAATCGGCTCACTGTGTTCCTGAGAATACAAGTTATTTTTGAAAAGCATCAACCTAGAATGTTGGTGAGTTTATAAACATTTTTATATGAAAACTTTGTAATATTTAAAACCCCAAAAAATCCAATATTTTCTGTAAAAATAGTTTGTGAGTCTTGTTTTAAATCATGTATAGTTTTGAATGTGTTCTTTGTTTTTCCTTGTTTGAAATTGTATAAAGAGTGTTCCTAGAAAATCCTGTATTTTCTGTTTTATGAAAAATTATGGCCTTATACCCTAAGACCGGAGTGATGTGACTAATTGCAAAATAGTCGACAAAATGTTTGTACTTTGTAAAAATGAGTGGAGTGTATATTCAGCGTAAATCTTATAATAATATTCTTATTCTCTATGTGAGTCGTTTTAACCATACGAAAATGATGGAGTGTCTATCTTGATGTTCTTTAGGCGTCGGTTCTAACAATATATTTGTCACCCTAGACTGGCCTCTCTAGCTGTAGCGAGCAGCTCATGTGTGGGGTGTCAATCCCGTATAGATCTATACACAAATTCCCACTCTCCCTCTAGGAGACTATGGTTATAACTACAGGACTTATATTGTACACTAAGTGGGTACGAGTGAAGGAGTGTCTCACAAGAGCCTTAACGAAATTTACGCAAACATTGACTTTCAGTAGTTGACGTTATAAATACTATTACTAGAGTGTATTTTCGACATATAAGTTATAAGTGTAAAAAATAGCCATTTTTATAATAAGTGTCAAAAATAATCAATTTTTATCATTTCAGTCAAGAACAATCCAATTTTACCAAAATTGTCAATAAATGTCCATTATTACCAAGAATGTTGAAAATGACTCAATAATGCCGAAATTGCCAAAAATGGCTCAATAATACCAAAATTGTCGAAAATGACCAATTTTTACCAAAGTTGTAAAAAATAGCCCACTTTTACAAAAATATTCATTTCAAGCCCATTTTTACAAAAGTGTTCAAAAATGGCCCATAGTTACTAAAAAGTCCATTTTCAGCCCACAGATAAAGAATAATCGAATTTTACTTTTATTGAAAAAAATGGTCCCTCTTTACCGAAAATGACCAAAGATAAGCCATTTTTCACTTTATTTTCAAATATACTCTTTTTTTTTTTTTTTTTTTAACTTTTCTTTAGTCTCATGGTTAATTCTAAAGCATTTTTAACATAATAACCAGCCATAAGAAGTTACACAAGATAACTTATTTCAAACAACTTAAGACTTGGGTAAATCTCGAGTTTTTAGAGTATATGCATGTAATAACAACATTTTATCACACATATCGTATAACAAATGCACATGCAAGCAGATATACATGGATATTTCACAAGACTAGACTTGTATCCTCCCCCAAAAGAAAGAAAACTCGAAAAATAGGGGTATGAAGCTTACCTTGGGCCTTTTTTGGTTTTGAAGAGGAAGATGGAGGTGGTGTTTGACCTAGATTGCTTCCTTGAGGAGATTTTCGAAACCAAGATGGTTCTAGGAGGCAAAACACTAAAATGATGTTGTTTGATGAATAATCTTAGTGTAAGTTGGAACTAAAACAACTTGAGTGTGATATAAACTTATCAAGCTTATGAAGATTTGAAAAGAACCTCTTTACTGCACCCACAACCCACAAATTTTGGAGAGGAGAGTGAGAGAATTTTTCTTGAGGGAACACTGGGGCTTGAGAGAATAAGCAAATAAGAGTAAGTTTTGAAATGAGTTGTGGGGAGTATGTTAGAAGATCGGACGATGAAGGAGATAGGAGAAAGAGAATCAAGCCTTGATACTTGGTGGTTAATCACATTTCTCCTAGAAGTATGTAGGATAACCACATTGTTATTTGTTGTATATTAATGAAGTGTCACCATTTTTCTTATCCCATGTAATAATCTTTTTTTTTTATCAAAACCGATCGGGTTTATGGAAAGAAGGATGAAATGGGCTTGGTTTTTCATGGGTAGCCGAGAACTCCTTAAGCCTAATAAAGGTTTGTGGTTTGCTTGAGTTTTTGGGCTTGGATCGGCCCAAGAATGGTTTTGGCCCAATACTAGGTCCAAAAGAAACTGGTTTGGGTCCAATAAGGATTTTTGATTTAGAGTGAGAGTCTAATAGGGAATCTTGGCCCATTAGGGCCCAAAGAATGGTCTTTGGTGCAATGAGACTTTAAGTGAAGGTTTTCGGCCCAAAAGGGCCCATTAGTGGGTTTTGGCCTAAGAAGGCCCATGAGAGAGTTTTCAAGCCCAAAACATTTCCTAATGGGGGTATTCGGCCAATTAAGCTTTAAAATAATTATTCACAATCCAATAAGGCCCAATCAGGGTTTTACGACCCAAAAGATCAATTGGAAGGGCTACCAGCCCGTTAGGGCCCAATAAGAAGATCTTGGTCCATTAAGAGGTTTGGATCGAGAAAACTTGGGGTAAGGCCTAAAGTTAAGTGGATATAGCTTAATAGGTTAAGTTTTGGGCTACAAAAGGAAGTTTCGAAGTGAATCACAAATGTTGGATGTATAACTTAGATAACAATGATGTTGATTTATACTACACGTAGTGTCACTTACTTACACAAAGAAACTATTTGTACATGGATAGAATTTCCTAGCCCTAAAATGCTATTTTTGACACAACAATTTCAATAATATTCGATAAATTACATAATTGATACAACGCATAATTTTTTAGGTATCGATTCTTAAAATTTGAGAATCAAGTATGTTAACATATATATCAAATTTCGTATTACAACTAAAATGATTTATCCTTTTATAATAATTATAAAAATAAAATATATCATTTATTTTGAAATCATTTCTACATGATGAACGGGAGTATAATAATTAATTAATATTTCACAAGAAGGTCTACTTATATCATTTATTGTATAACTTATATGATTTATTGATGAGTACACCTAATTCTTATGCATAGCAATTTCTATAGAATTGATGTTTTATGTGGATTCATTTGTATATACACATACACAATGGTGTTTCTAAGTGTGTTATAAGCCAATGAATGAACAACATCAGTTCTTGAAAATAGAGTAATGTTGTTTTCTAAAAAGTCATAACCCACATAGCTTTTTGTAATTGTGAAGTTTGAAGCTGTCATGCTTTTCATAATTCAACCATAAACCTTAATTTCTAAATAATATTCCACTACTACAAAAATACCATTTAATGACACACATTGCATATCATAAAACCCAAAGATGACACACAAATTCGTGTCAAGGAAGGCTCTGTCATAAAGGAAGACGACACGTGTTTGAGTGTTGTGACCTTACGAAGCGCATTTACGATGCACATTTATGACACACATTGCATATCATTGAAGTCCCTTTCATAATGGAAGACGACATGTATTTGAGTTTTGTAACCTTACGACGCTCATTTACACATTGCATTGCATATCATTAAAACCCCTGTCATAAATGAAGATGACACACATTTCCATGTCATAAACTTCAACAACCATTTATGATTTGACACTCATTTACAACATGCATTTACGGATAATACAAAAACAAACATATATAAAAAATTCGATTTCATTTAAATGTCAAACAAGTTATAAAAAACATTGTATGTACAATACATGTCAAAAGAGGATGATACCTAACATTTCACACGGTTAACAAAAACATTACACACCACATGTCAAAAGATGATGCTACCTAACAATTCACTTTTATATTGTTTGTGGATAAAAATATCAACGATAAATGAATCCTGTAATAAAAGTCGACCGTTTTTCATAGATTTCATCAATATCATCATCTATGTATTAAACTTTTTCTCCATTAACCTGAGAAAAAATTGCATATAATGTTTCAGTTATAAAAATGATATATTCTTTAACAGAGAGTAGTAATCTATATTCAAGAAATAAACATAAAATGTAAATTCTCCTATCTTACTAAAGCAAGGTACTATCAAATAAATGAAAGTACATTGCTATTTCTTGCATATAACCTACTATCCAATAGTAAGTAGGATGTTATACTTACATTTTCAATGATCAACACTTCAATTCCTTCATTAACTATCTTATTCACTTTATATAATATAACCTTCAAGAGTTACAACTAACTAAAATGCAATGAATTAGCCACCCTTAATGTTATATAGTTAGGGGGATAATGTCACACCCCAAAACCACGAATGGCGGAAACATTCTGGGACGGAGGACGTCATGTATAATATCAACAACAATGTAAAGTAGTAAACAAGCAACAACATCATCCATTGCATTAATAAAATAATTATTATACAATTGTATTCTGTCAAATTTTGATAAACACTAAAGCATAAATCAAAATGAAAGATAAGTCTTGAACAAGCTCCATCTTCTTTTCTCCTTGCATCGGTACCTGTCTATGATGACCTGAGGATACAAGTAATTTTGAAAGCGAGTATCAGCTTTGAAGCTGGTGAGATCATAAGTATTTAGTGTCTTAATTTGTATGTAAGAATTTGTAAGTCTATGTATTGTAAGAATTTGAAAGTGTATATGAATTGTAAGTGTTTCAAAAGTTTGAATCTCTCAGAAAAACCTATATTTTCTATTAAAGTAGCCTTCTACCAAGGCTTAACTGTTTTGTATGCTCGTTTGATGTGAAAGTGTGTAATTTCCCAAGTGTAACTATCTTTTAACAAAATATAGTTTGTACATTAAAGTTTAAGTGAGGTTATCACTAAAAATGTAATGGGTAAATCATTGTAGTACTGTAGTTTTGTATTATAGGAACTACTGCTGTACTAACTACCTTAAACCTGATTTATATTAAGGTATAATGTGATAAATTGCACCATGCTATCGACTGGTAACAACGACATAATGAATGGTCGTAATAACGGAATGACGTTTGGCACCCGCAGACCTGCAGGTCCGGCTGTAGCTAGCAGCAAGGTGTAGGATTGTCAATCCAGTATAGATCTATACGCAAACTCAACGCTCTCCCTCCAAGAGAATTCTGGCTACAACTCGGGCCATGACATTTAAGGCATGCTCCGATACAGTGGATCACAATTATTAACATATTAATGTAAGGGTAATGTTTCTCGTTCTAGTATAGTTGTATATGGTCTTTTCCTAGTATAGTTGTATATGTTCTCGTCCTAGTATAGTTGTATATGTTCTCGTCCTAGTATAGTTGTATATGTTCTCGTCCTAGTATAGTTGTATATGTGATGTTCTAGAAAGTATTGACTCATGAATGAACTAACTCATTGTATGATATCGCATTCTAGTAACGGTTCTAGTATCTTCCTAAACTACCCATATGGTAGTTTACTAGCAGTCTAACTGGTACGTATGGTCATGGATGTATACCCTTACTAACTAAAGGCATGGGATGAACTGGAAAGACCTTTTATGACTATATATCTACACATGATATATAACTAATATTTAAACTACTCTCGGACGAATACCCAATATCCCACCAGACCACATCTCAAGGCGCGAAAAGGAAATGGGGTGGATAGCCTTCCTAAGTCTTTTAAACATTTCTTATATAACTATACATATAGAGGCATGCAATTTATAATATAAAAGCATAAATAAATTTTGTAAGACATTTGAAACATAAATATTATTTTAAGAAAAGATCGACTTGATGTCGATCTATAAAACAATTTGAAGGCATAAGTATGATAAAACAGTTTTGAATATAAGGAAACATTTGATTGAAACATAGTTGTAAATAAGTTTGAAAGGTAACGTACAGAGTAAGATGTAAAGTGTAATAAGTAGTTTGAAACATATAAAATGTTTATAAAAGTCATTTGAAGGAAATGGTTTGGTAAAACGGCTAACGAGTAGCCAAATCATTTGAATGCAGTATATTAATCACATGTGATTGATGTAATAAGTAAATATAATCCTACTTACAAATCACTTGTGATTGACATAATAAGCATGTTTCTACTTGTATCCCCCCCCCCCATAAAACATTTAATAATAGTTTAAATTGTTAGTTTAGGGGTATGAACTCACTTGATTGAAGTGGTTGATTTGAAATAGTCTAGAGAAGAATCGAGCAGAACTTTGACAGGAAGAGTTGAAAGCGCAGGAAATCTCAGGATTCTCGGGAATCTCGGGAACACAAAACCTTCCTTCGGGACTTGAAGGTGAAAAACCGGGGCTTTGGGGGGGTCTCGGGGGCTTAAACGCAGAGTTTCGGCGCGAGAAAGAAAGGAACTGAGCAATGGAGCTCGGAACCCTTGAAATCTACTTATAGGGGCGTTTTTGGGGTGTGCCATGTTGTGGCAAGTGATGGCCACGTCTTGGGGAGTAAAACTTACTCTCTTCCATTGATTGGGCGCCCTCAGTCACTTGTCGGGTCACGGTAAGCTTGTGCCACGTTGTGGCAAGCCTGACAGCCTCGGATTTCGGACCTCGAATTTGTAAAATTTATAACTTTCGCGTACGAGCTCCGTTTTCGACGTTCTTTATATGCACGCGTAGCTAAAAACATGATCTACAACTATTGTTTAGGCTTCATCGGCAAATTATGACTTTATTTTTAATTATTTATTTTTAACGCGCCGGGATGCGATAATTCTGTTAAAAATCCATAACTTCTTCATCCGATGTCCGTTTTCGTCAGACTTTTCATCGTTGCGCTAATAATGTTGAGACCTTAGATTCTCATTTAGGTTCTTTTGGTTAAAAGTATCTTGAGCTCTATTTCGAGTTTTTAGCTGTCTACTCCTATACCCGAATCTTGGAAAAATCATAACTTACTCATACGAAGTCAGATTTGGACGTTCTTTTTATGTATGCTGACGGTTTTAGGTTATTTATAACTTTCATTTAGATACTTCAGGCTAAAAACTATTGTATTGAAACTTCGCGTTTTTCGTTTAATCGGTGTTGCCGGTTTTGCCGAGAATCTTCGGTTGGTCATAACTTCTTCGTTATAACTCGGATTTTAGGGTTCTTTATATGTACGAAACCTTGATACGATTCCTACTACTTTATTTAACCCAAATAAGATTTTAGGAAAGTTATATTTTGACCTAAATTTGATTGGTTTTACATTACATTGACTCGAAATTTCGAGTTGTCACATTATCCCCCCGTTAGAAGGAATTTCATCCCGAAATTAGAATTTAAGCAAGGAAGTATGCACGAATGATCGAGTCGTGAGGAGGAAACTTCCTAATCGATTGGTTCTAGTGCACCTAAGTGATAATGGGTTCTCGGTTGGCATTCCAACGAACCTTCACTTACTGGCGATGGCGTTTATTCGTCTGCTTGACCTCTCGGTCGAGGGTCACTACGGTTCTAATACGAAGGTGAGGATCTCGACGAGTGGACTTGCAAGAGTCCTAACGGAAAGGTATGGTTTCACGATTGAGATGCGAAGAGTAGAAAGTACATTACTGAGTTCGCGGAGTAGGTCTAGTTTGTGTGAGGCACAGGACCGATTCTGATAAGAATCTCGGAGGTCCTGTCTACCTTGGATTTAGCTTTCCACGCTTTACGAAGCATATTAAGCCATTCCAAGAGTGAGTTATCCTAAAGAACTTGGTCACTCACTTGGAATCTCAAAGGTTCCTTTTCTTGCGTAACCTCCCAGTCAAAGGCCATCCCTTGCTGGGTCAAAGTCGTATGAGTTTCTGTAGCTTGCGAGGAGTTCTGAATGAACTAAGGCGGTAGGTCGGTAAGACCTATAATCTGGCGAAAGACTGTCGGCGTCTCTGATATCGATAAATGCTCAACGGTTTTGACAAATTGCAAGAGTGCTCATAATTTCTCACATTACTAATAGTGTGTCTTTGGAAATTTGACTCTTCAATTTCAAAACTCGTGCTTTGAGAACATCGCTAAACGTTCCTCTGAAGGAAATGTTTTCCCATGGGTTCCTTCTTACTACAAGGGTAGATAAGTAAGTCATTACATGGAGAAATGACGAACTGATCCAGGTAAGAAAGACGTACCATACTCGTTTAGCTCATAAAAGCTATGGGCGTATTGGTCCTATCCGAAGGGTATCACTACGGACTCGAAGTGTCCGCATCGATTTCAGGAGATAGTATTCCGGACATCTTTCCCTAACACTCGAAGGGGTGATATTCGGATCTTGGATCCATTCCTAGAAGTAGTTTCTTTCTTTGCGTTTGCTCAACCATTTTGTCTACGCGCGGCAGAGATAACGATTTCTAATGAAAAATCTCGACGGAGTCTTCGATAACCGAGGTACATGCAATGTGATCCGTCAATCTCTGGAAGAATATGACCGAGGTTCTCTAGGGTGAGAAACCTAGTCTTCTAATTCTATTTATGTGTAGTTCGCTAAGTTGTCCAAACTGTTCCTGTATCTCCGTGGGTGTTTAAACTATAAGGTGATCTGTTTACGGGAGTCGTACTGGGTTCTATGCTTGTTCTCATGACGATGTGATTACTCGTACTTAGGCAGTTCTCCGTCCTGAAGTTCATATTAGAATTCATACCTAGTTTCACAATCACCCTTTCGTGTATACGAGTCATATATAATTAAGGTTGAAAAGGTAGTCGAATAACTGGTTCTTCTTTAAGTTCACATCCCATCGGGGAAAAAGAATTTAAAGTGGAATCATCAATTCTAAACCTGTAGAACCTTGACTATATATCACTCTTATGCATGCATTCTTCAGTGATAGATCAACCGCATGAATCCCTGGATTAAACTTGACGTACTGCACGAGTGGTACTTCGGGGAATTCTTCGGAAAGAAAATAACTAATAGGTACTCCTGGAATGAGTACTTCGGCGTTCTGATGTGACGGTTTCGCTGGAAAAGTGATCTAGAAGAAAGAGATGTACGTGTGAAGCTGTTTTCGTGAGGATCAAACTGAATCAATTCGTATGATAATGTCGAAATCATACTGAAACTTAAAGACATTGGATTTGAACATAAGACGTTTACAGACAAGGCACAACCGTGCAACCATGAACAGAGTTACAGTACTTTAGATTTACCATAAGACTATTGCTGCGAATAAGATATACTACAAAAGACAAGTATACGCAGCACGAGAATTCCTATACAGATAGGATCTCGCAAAAGGTAAGACTCTAGTTGCACTAGTTTTAGATAGTTTATAAGTCTGTTACAACGAAACGCCTAAATTACATTTAACGTGGTTCCGGAGCAGGCTCTCCTGCGGCTGTGATCCTGAGAATCTTCCCGTCTGCGTCAGAGTTTTGTGTTATCGGGCAATCCTTCTGGAGGTGTCCAATTTCACCGCATTGGTAACATATATGGACAGCACCCACATTGGTGGTTGAAGTGAAACGTCGAGTAGGAGTTATGGGGACGCGGGTTCTTTCCTTTTTTGGGCAATCTCTCTTATAGTGCCCAAACTCTCCACAATGATAGCAAGTCTGGTTCCCATCGGTGTTGGGCGAATTGTTGATCGGTTTTGATAGGCTCTTGCAGTAACGTTTGGTGTGCCCCTTTTTGTTGCAATTTTTCCATTGCAAGGCTCCACAGATTCCCTCGTGGTGGTAGTTGCACCGGTCGCACTTCGGGAGTGTTCCTTTGTATGGTCTGCTCGGTACTGGGATGGCAGAGGTTTCTGCTTGCTGTTGTTGCATGGAAAGTTTTCGGGGTTTCTCGCGTTCTTTCTGAGTTTGACACTTTCGTTTCTTGTTCTTTGGTTTTTGTCTTTGCGGGCCTGAGGCCGTTACCGTTTGGTGACTTCCTGGATGGATACCACGATTGGAAACTTCATTCCCATCAGTAGCATTGACTGTGCTGTTAGCGCTACGGTGCGGAAGAACCGCGGTTACGACAGCCACTGCAACTGTAACTGCCATTTGAAAGGTAGCAGCATCCATAGGAAAAGTAGAGGTCCCGTTGCTTGGCTGGTTGTTTCCGGATGACGACATGATTATCCCTATGATGCAGCCCTAGTAAAGAATGAAAGTATGTTCGCGAAGGTTTGACCTACATCCCTATTATGCAGTCCTAGTACGGAATGGGAGTATGTTCGTAGAATGGTCTCAAGACGTTTGTCGTTCGAGCTGAGGTATCATGGGTTGGTGAATAACAAGATCTAACCACGGAAAGAGACTTGGAAGTGTCTCCGGAGATAAATCGCTATAGTCCAATGACTTGACTAAAGCATGTTTCATATAGACTCCAATGAAAGTATGATAAGAGTACTTGAATGAAGAATGACACAGAAGTTAGCCGGCTGTCAATATCTTTGATATTCACGATGTAAAGATTCTGGAAAATGACCTTGTAAGGGTCTTACATCATATCCGCAGAAGATAGTTCCTGACAGCATAAAGACCTAGCTAAAGTACTTACGGAACAAGAAAATTTCCTAGAAAATGTCGCATCAGGTATAGACAGAAAATTACGATTCTTCTTTATAAGGAAATAAAGTAAAGCGTCTACTACTGGCGACGGTCATCACTCTGTTGAACTCTTAGTTCAGCCAATTGACATTCCATGTCAAGTAGGTGTCTTTTGTACACCATCTGGCGTACTCGGAGCCCTATGACTTCAGCTCATGATTCAGCCAGTGCTTGCAGTAGGGTTTCATGGTTTCTCTCTGACCTCTCGTGAGCATCTTCTAGACGAACGGTGCGGAGGGTATGCATTCTAGCATAGGCGACTATTTCTGTAATCTGATTTAGGGCTGTCCTGCCTTGAATCTCCTTACGGGCCATTCTGTGGACCAAGATTGGCAAGACTCTATCTGCTGAGCCCCCATTGCTTAAGTCGGAAAAGCTTCGGTTGCCATCAAATAGCATAGATTGATCTTGTCCTTGGCTCCATATTTCCAAGCATTCCACTCACTCAGGGTCGGGCCATGAAAGAGCCGGACGAGGGTTAGGAATTGGAAAGGGAGCTGCTCGGGGTAGGTTTTCAACCTCTGCTTCGGAGTTAGCATCATACGAAAAGTCTTCATCATGGTGATCATTCAAGAGGAAAAGGATGATCATTCTCTGGTTATTCTCCAAACCAACCAGCTATGACTTCATTTGGAAGGTACTGGTTGTCGAGGGGATGGAGTCTAGTTATGTTTTCTATGCGAGAATTCAAGGGTAAGAGAATAATTATTTGACGAGCTATCTAGATAATTATTTAGAAAACCTTCATTAGTTACATCGCTATTTGTGAACTGCATACCAGCTATGTGTAATCTAAACAGGATAGACCTTCGAATAAGTGACCTTAATTTCCAAATTCACACAGAATAGGGGTAAGGCAAACTTATCACAGATTCTAAGTCTATAACATCCTAATTACATATAGCCTTAGTGTATCCACTTAGCAACTATCAACATAGAAATGAAGATCCCGTTTTAGTTCTCAAGTATAAAGTACTTCTAGTAACACCAAATACTCTTATAGTATTTTAAAAATTAATGTTATGTTCTATTGTTCTCATTGTGGTAGGGTTGGTAAGATTTTAGCATTGTCGCAACCACACACTTGAGCTTACGCACATGCTAGTCAACCCTCGGATAATATAGGTGATCAGGCTATATCTTCCCAGTTTTGACCATATGTCTCTAAGCCCACTTGTGTTGTCCAACAATCGTAATTCTTTTGTACTGTCCTAGTGACACTGATTTTAGTATGAATGCAGCACGTATACTTACTTAAATATTTTACTATTTAAAGTATAAACTCTTGGTCAGAGTATTTTTAATCCCTTATGTATTTATAGTTAGTATATCTTTTATGGGTTGATATACTTAATTCACTATAAACAATGCTCTGATACCAATCTGTCACACCCCAAAACCGCGAACGGCGGAAACATTCTGGGGCGGAGGACGTCATGTATAATATCAACAACAATGTAAAGTAGTAAACAAGCAACAACATCATCCATTGCATTAATAAAATAATTATTATACAATTGTATTCTGTCAAATTTTGATAAACACTAAAGCATAAATCAAAATGAAAGATAAGTCTTGAACAAGCTCCATCTTCCTTTCTCCTTGCATCGGTACCTGTCTATGATGAACTGAGGATACAAGTAATTTTGAAAGCGAGTATCAGCTTTGAAGCTGGTGAGATCATAAGTATTTAGTGTCTTAATTTGTATGTAAGAATTTGTAAGTCTATGTATTGTAAGAATTTGAAAGTGTATATGAATTGTAAGTGTTTGAAAAAGTTTGAATCTCTCAAAAAAACCTATATTTTCTATTAAAGTAGCCTTCTACCAAGGCTTAACTGTTTTGTATGCTCGTTTGATGTGAAAGTGTGTAATTTCCCAAGTGTAACTATCTTTTAACAAAATATAGTTTGTACATTAAAGTTTAAGTGAGGTTATCACTAAAAATGTAATGGGTAAATCATTGTAGTACTGTAGTTTTGTATTATAGGAACTACTGCTGTACTAACTACCTTAAACCTGATTTATATTAAGGTATAATGTGATAAATTGCACCATGCTATCGACTGGTAACAACGACATAATGAATGGTCGTAATAACGGAATGACGTTTGGCACCCGCAGACCTGCAGGTCCGGCTGTAGCTAGCAGCAAGGTGTAGGATTGTCAATCCAGTATAGATCTATACGCAAACTCAACGCTCTCCCTCCAAGAGAATTCTGGCTACAACTCGGGCCATGACATTTAAGTCATGCTCCGATACAGTGGATCACAATTATTAACGTATTAATGTAAGGGTAATGTTTCTCGTTCTAGTATAGTTGTATATGGTCTCTTCCTAGTATAGTTGTATATGTTCTCGTCCTAGTATAGTTGTATATGTTCTCGTCCTGGTATAGTTGTATATGTTCTCGTCCTAGTATAGTTGTATATGTGATGTTCTAGAAAGTATTGACTCATGAATGAACTGACTCATTGTATGATATCGCGTTCTAGTAACGGTTCTAGTATCTTCCTAAACTACCCATATGGTAGTTTACTAGCAGTCTAACTGGTACGTATGGTCATGGATGTATACCCTTACTAACTAAAGGCATGGGATGAACTGGAAAGACCTTTTATGACTATATATCTACACATGATATATAACTAATATTTAAACTACTCTCGGACGAATACCCAATATCCCACCAGACCACATCTCAAGGCGCGAAAAGGAAATGGGGTGGATAGCCTTCCTAAGTCTTTTAAACATTTCTTATATAACTATACATATAGAGGCATGCAATTTATAATATAAAATCATAAATAAATTTTGTAAGACATTTGAAACATAAATATTATTTTAAGAAAAGATCGACTTGATGTCGATCTATAAAACAATTTGAAGGCATAAGTATGATAAAACAGTTTTGAATATAAGGAAACATTTGATTGAAACATAGTTGTAAATAAGTTTGAAAGGTAACGTACAGAGTAAGATGTAAAGTGTAATAAGTAGTTTGAAACATATAAAATGTTTATAAAAGTCATTTGAAGGAAACGGTTTGGTAAAACGGCTAACGAGTAGCCAAATCATTTGAATGCAGTATATTAATCACATGTGATTGATGTAATAAGTAAATATAATCCTACTTACAAATCACTTGTGATTGACATAATAATCATGTTTCTACTTGTATCCCCCCCCCCCATAAAACATTTAATAATAGTTTAAATTGTTAGTTTAGGGGTATGAACTCACTTGATTGAAGTGGTTGATTTGAAATAGTCTAGAGAAGAATCGAGCAGAACTTTAACAGGAAGAGTTGAAAGCGCAGGAAATATCGGGAGTCTCGGGAATCTCGGGAACACAAAACCTTCCTTCGGGACTTGAAGGTGAAAAACCGGGGCTTTGGGGGGTCTCGGGGGCTTAAACGCAGAGTTTCGGCGTGAGAAAGAAAGGAACTGAGCAATGGAGCTCGGAACCCTTGAAATCTACTTATAGGGGCGTTTTTGGGGTGTGCCATGTCGTGGCAAGTGATGGCCACGTCTTGGGGAGTAAAACTTACTCTCTTCCATTGATTGGGCGCCCTCAGTCACTTGTCGGGTCACGGTAAGCTTGTGCCACGTTGTGGCAAGCCTGACAGCCTCGGATTTCGGACCTCGAATTTGTAAAATTTATAACTTTCGCGTACGAGCTCCGTTTTCGACGTTCTTTATATGCACGCGTAGCTAAAAACATGATCTACAACTATTGTTTGGGCTTCATCGGCAAATTATGACTTTATTTTTAATTATTTATTTTTAACGCGCCGGGACGCGATAATTCTGTTAAAAATCCATAACTTCTTCATCCGATGTCCGTTTTCGTCAGACTTTTCATCGTTGCGCTAATAATGTTGAGACCTTAGATTCTCATTTAGGTTCTTTTGGTTAAAAGTATCTTGAGCTCTATTTCGAGTTTTTAGCTGTCTACTGCTATACCCGAATCTTGGAAAAATCATAACTTACTCATACGAAGTCAGATTTGGACGTTCTTTTTATGTATGCTGACGATTTTAGGTTATTTATAACTTTCATTTAGATACTTCAGGCTAAAAACTATTGTATTGAAACTTCGCGTTTTTCGTTTAATCGGTGTTGCCGGTTTTGCCGAGAATCTTCGGTTGGTCATAACTTCTTCGTTATAACTCGGATTTTAGGGTTCTTTATATGTACGAAACCTTGATACGATTCCTACTACTTTATTTAACCCAAATAAGATTTTAGGAAAGTTATATTTTGACCTAAATTTGATTGGTTTTACATTACATTGACTCGAAATTTCGAGTTGTCACATTATCCCCCCGTTAGAAGGAATTTCATCCCGAAATTAGAATTTAAGCAACGAAGTATGCACGAATGATCGAGTCGTGAGGAGGAAACTTCCTAATTGATTGGTTCTAGTGCACCTAAGTGATAATGGGTTCTCGGTTGGCATTCCAACGAACCTTCACTTACTGGCGATGGCGTTTATTCGTCTGCTTGACCTCTCGGTCGAGGGTCACTACGGTTCTAATACGAAGGTGAGGATCTCGACGAGTGGACTTGCAAGAGTCCTAACGGAAAGGTATGGTTTCACGATTGAGATGCGAAGAGTAGAAAGTACATTACTGAGTTCGCGGAGTAGGTCTAGTTTGTGTGAGGCACAGGACCGATTCTGATAAGAATCTCGGAGGTCCTGTCTACCTTGGATTTAGCTTTCCACGCTTTACGAAGCATATTAAGCCATTCCAAGAGTGAGTTATCCTAAAGAACTTGGTCACTCACTTGGAATCTCAAAGGTTCCTTTTCTTGCGTAACCTCCCAGTCAAAGGCCATCCCTTGCTGGGTCAAAGTCGTATGAGTTTCTGTAGCTTGCGAGGAGTTCTGAATGAACTAAGGCGGTAGGTCGGTAAGACCTATAATCTGGCGAAAGACTGTCGGCGTCTCTGATATCGATAAATGCTCAACGGTTTTGACAAATTGCAAGAGTGCTCATAATTTCTCACATTACTAATAGTGTGTCTTTGGAAATTTGACTCTTCAATTTCAAAACTCGTGCTTTGAGAACATCGCTAAACGTTCCTCTGAAGGAAATGTTTTCCCATGGGTTCCTTCTTACTACAAGGGTAGATAAGTAAGTCATTACATGGAGAAATGACGAACTGATCCAGGTAAGAAAGACGTACCATACTCGTTTAGCTCATAAAAGCTATGGGCGTATTGGTCCTATCCGAAGGGTATCACTACGGACTCGAAGTGTCCGCATCGATTTCAGGAGATAGTATTCCGGACATCTTTCCCTAACACTCGAAGGGGTGATATTCGGATCTTGGATCCATTCCTAGAAGTAGTTTCTTTCTTTGCGTTTGCTCAACCATTTTGTCTACGCGCGGCAGAGATAACGATTTCTAATGAAAAATCTCGACGGAGTCTTCGATAACCGAGGTACATGCAATGTGATCCGTCAATCTCTGGAAGAATATGACCGAGGTTCTCTAGGGTGAGAAACCTAGTCTTCTAATTCTATTTATGTGTAGTTCGCTAAGTTGTCCAAACTGTTCCTGTATCTCCGTGGGTGTTTAAACTATAAGGTGATCTGTTTACGGGAGTCGTACTGGGTTCTATGCTTGTTCTCATGACGATGTGATTACTCGTACTTAGGCAGTTCTCCGTCCTGAAGTTCATATTAGAATTCATACCTAGTTTCACAATCACCCTTTCGTGTATACGAGTCATATATAATTAAGGTTGAAAAGGTAGTCGAATAACTGGTTCTTCTTTAAGTTCACATCCCATCGGGGAAAAAGAATTTAAAGTGGAATCATCAATTCTAAACCTGTAGAACCTTGACTATATATCACTCTTATGCATGCATTCTTCAGTGATAGATCAACCGCATGAATCCCTGGATTAAACTTGACGTACTGCACGAGTGGTACTTCGGGGAATTCTTCGGAAAGAAAATAACTAATAGGTACTCCTGGAATGAGTACTTCGGCGTTCTGATGTGACGGTTTCGCTGGAAAAGTGATCTAGAAGAAAGAGATGTACGTGTGAAGCTGTTTTCGTGAGGATCAAACTGAATCAATTCGTATGATAATGTCGAAATCATACTGAAACTTAAAGACATTGGATTTGAACATAAGACGTTTACAGACAAGGCACAACCGTGCAACCATGAACAGAGTTACAGTACTTTAGATTTACCATAAGACTATTGCTGCGAATAAGATATACTACAAAAGACAAGTATACGCAGCACGAGAATTCCTATACAGATAGGATCTCGCAAAAGGTAAGACTCTAGTTGCACTAGTTTTAGATAGTTTATAAGTCTGTTACAACGAAACGCCTAAATTACATTTAACGTGGTTCCGGAGCAGGCTCTCCTGCGGCTGTGATCCTGAGAATCTTCCCGTCTGCGTCAGAGTTTTGTGTTATCGGGCAATCCTTCTGGAGGTGTCCAATTTCACCGCATTGGTAACATATATGGACAGCACCCACATTGGTGGTGGAAGTGAAACGTCGAGTAGGAGTTATGGGGACGCGGGTTCTTTCCTTTTTTGGGCAATCTCTCTTATAGTGCCCAAACTCTCCACAATGATAGCAAGTCTGGTTCCCATCGGTGTTGGGCGAATTGTTGATCGGTTTTGATAGGCTCTTGCAGTAACGTTTGGTGTGCCCCTTTTTGTTGCAATTTTTCCATTGCAAGGCTCGACAGATTCCCTCGTGGTGGTAGTTGCACCGGTCGCACTTCGGGAGTGTTCCTTTGTATGGTCTGCTCGGTACTGGGATGGCAGAGGTTTCTGCTTGCTGTTGTTGCATGGAAAGTTTTCGGGGTTTCTCGCGTTCTTTCTGAGTTTGACACTTTCGTTTCTTGTTCTTTGGTTTTTGTCTTTGCGGGCCTGAGGCCGTTACCGTTTGGTGACTTCCTGGATGGATACCACGATTGGAAACTTCATTCCCATCAGTAGCATTGACTGTGCTGTTAGCGCTACGGTGCGGAAGAACCGCGGTTACGATAGCCACTGCAACTGTAACTGCCATTTGAAAGGTAGCAGCATCCATAGGAAAAGTAGAGGTCCCGTTGCTTGGCTGGTTGTTTCCGGATGACGACATGATTATCCCTATGATGCAGCCCTAGTAAAGAATGAAAGTATGTTCGCGAAGGTTTGACCTACATCCCTATTATGCAGTCCTAGTACGGAATGGGAGTATGTTCGTAGAATGGTCTCAAGACGTTTGTCGTTCGAGCTGAGGTATCATGGGTTGGTGAATAACAAGATCTAACCACGGAAAGAGACTTGGAAGTGTCTCCGGAGATAAATCGCTATAGTCCAATGACTTGACTAAAGCATGTTTCATATAGACTCCAATGAAAGTATGATAAGAGTACTTGAATGAAGAATGACACAGAAGTTAGCCGGCTGTCAATATCTTTGATATTCACGATGTAAAGATTCTGGAAAATGACCTTGTAAGGGTCTTACATCATATCCGCAGAAGATAGTTCCTGACAGCATAAAGACCTAGCTAAAGTACTTACGGAACAAGAAAATTTCCTAGAAAATGTCGCATCAGGTATAGACAGAAAATTACGATTCTTCTTTATAAGGAAATAAAGTAAAGCGTCTACTACTGGCGACGGTCATCACTCTGGTGAACTCTTAGTTCAGCCAATTGACATTCCATGTCAAGTAGGTGTCTTTTGTACACCATCTGGCGTACTCGGAGCCCTATGACTTCAGCTCATGATTCAGCCAGTGCTTGCAGTAGGGTTTCATGGTTTCTCTCTGACCTCTCGTGAGCATCTTCTAGACGAACGGTGCGGAGGGTATGCATTCTAGCATAGGCGACTATTTCTGTAATCTGATTTAGGGCTGTCCTGCCTTGAATCTCCTTACGGGCCATTTTGTGGACCAAGATTGGCAAGACTCTATCTGCTGAGCCCCCATTGCTCAAGTTGGAAAAGCTTCGGTTGCCATCAAATAGCATAGATTGATCTTGTCCTTGGCTCCATATTTCCAAGCATTCCACTCACTCAGGGTCGGGCCATGAAAGAGCCGGACGAGGGTTAGGAATTGGAAAGGGAGCTGCTCGGGGTAGGTTTTCAACCTCTGCTTCGGAGTTAGCATCATACGAAAAGTCTTCATCATGGTGATCATTCAAGAGGAAAAGGATGATCATTCTCTGGTTATTCTCCAAACCAACCAGCTATGACTTCATTTGGAAGGTACTGGTTGTCGAGGGGATGGAGTCTAGTTATGTTTTCTATGCGAGAATTCAAGGGTAAGAGAATAATTATTTGACGAGCTATCTAGATAATTATTTAGAAAACCTTCATTAGTTACATCGCTATTTGTGAACTGCATACCAGCTATGTGTAATCTAAACAGGATAGACCTTCGAATAAGTGACCTTAATTTCCAAATTCACACAGAATAGGGGTAAGGCAAACTTATCACAGATTCTAAGTCTATAACATCCTAATTACATATAGCCTTAGTGTATCCACTTAGCAACTATCAACATAGAAATGAAGATCCCGTTTTAGTTCTCAAGTATAAAGTACTTCTAGTAACACCAAATACTCTTATAGTATTTTAAAAATTAATGTTATGTTCTATTGTTCTCATTGTGGTAGGGTTGGTAAGATTTTAGCATTGTCGCAACCACACACTTGAGCTTACGCACATGCTAGTCAACCCTCGGATAATATAGGTGATCAGGCTATATCTTCCCAGTTTTGACCATATGTCTCTAAGCCCACTTGTGTTGTCCAACAATCGTAATTCTTTTGTACTGTCCTAGTGACACTGATTTTAGTATGAATGCAGCACGTATACTTACTTAAATATTTTACTATTTAAAGTATAAACTCTTGGTCAGAGTATTTTTAATCCCTTATGTATTTATAGTTAGTATATCTTTTATGGGTTGATATACTTAATTCACTATAAACAATGCTCTGATACCAATCTGTCACACCCCAAAACCGCGAACGGCGGAAACATTCTGGGGCGGAGGACGTCATGTATAATATCAACAACAATGTAAAGTAGTAAACAAGCAACAACATCATCCATTGCATTAATAAAATAATTATTATACAATTGTATTCTGTCAAATTTTGATAAACACTAAAGCATAAATCAAAATGAAAGATAAGTCTTGAACAAGCTCCATCTTCCTTTCTCCTTGCATCGGTACCTGTCTATGATGAACTGAGGATACAAGTAATTTTGAAAGCGAGTATCAGCTTTGAAGCTGGTGAGATCATAAGTATTTAGTGTCTTAATTTGTATGTAAGAATTTGTAAGTCTATGTATTGTAAGAATTTGAAAGTGTATATGAATTGTAAGTGTTTGAAAAAGTTTGAATCTCTCAAAAAAACCTATATTTTCTATTAAAGTAGCCTTCTACCAAGGCTTAACTGTTTTGTATGCTCGTTTGATGTGAAAGTGTGTAATTTCCCAAGTGTAACTATCTTTTAACAAAATATAGTTT
The DNA here is from genome assembly GCF_052625555.1 of Lactuca saligna. NCBI lineage: Eukaryota > Viridiplantae > Streptophyta > Magnoliopsida > Asterales > Asteraceae > Lactuca > Lactuca saligna. The sequence goes on along the minus strand of NC_136419.1, from coordinate 117,161,091 downwards.
GTACATTAAAGTTTAAGTGAGGTTATCACTAAAAATGTAATGGGTAAATCATTGTAGTACTGTAGTTTTGTATTATAGGAACTACTGCTGTACTAACTACCTTAAACCTGATTTATATTAAGGTATAATGTGATAAATTGCACCATGCTATCGACTGGTAACAACGACATAATGAATGGTCGTAATAACGGAATGACGTTTGGCACCCGCAGACCTGCAGGTCCGGCTGTAGCTAGCAGCAAGGTGTAGGATTGTCAATCCAGTATAGATCTATACGCAAACTCAACGCTCTCCCTCCAAGAGAATTCTGGCTACAACTCGGGCCATGACATTTAAGTCATGCTCCGATACAGTGGATCACAATTATTAACGTATTAATGTAAGGGTAATGTTTCTCGTTCTAGTATAGTTGTATATGGTCTCTTCCTAGTATAGTTGTATATGTTCTCGTCCTAGTATAGTTGTATATGTTCTCGTCCTAGTATAGTTGTATATGTTCTCGTCCTAGTATAGTTGTATATGTGATGTTCTAGAAAGTATTGACTCATGAATGAACTGACTCATTGTATGATATCGCATTCTAGTAACGGTTCTAGTATCTTCCTAAACTACCCATATGGTAGTTTACTAGCAGTCTAACTGGTACGTATGGTCATGGATGTATACCCTTACTAACTAAAGGCATGGGATGAACTGGAAAGACCTTTTATGACTATATATCTACACATGATATATAACTAATATTTAAACTACTCTCGGACGAATACCCAATATCCCACCAGACCACATCTCAAGGCGCGAAAAGGAAATGGGGTGGATAGCCTTCCTAAGTCTTTTAAACATTTCTTATATAACTATACATATAGAGGCATGCAATTTATAATATAAAAGCATAAATAAATTTTGTAAGACATTTGAAACATAAATATTATTTTAAGAAAAGATCGACTTGATGTCGATCTATAAAACAATTTGAAGGCATAAGTATGATAAAACAGTTTTGAATATAAGGAAACATTTGATTGAAACATAGTTGTAAATAAGTTTGAAAGGTAACGTACAGAGTAAGATGTAAAGTGTAATAAGTAGTTTGAAACATATAAAATGTTTATAAAAGTCATTTGAAGGAAACGGTTTGGTAAAACGGCTAACGAGTAGCCAAATCATTTGAATGCAGTATATTAATCACATGTGATTGATGTAATAAGTAAATATAATCCTACTTACAAATCACTTGTGATTGACATAATAAGCATGTTTCTACTTGTATCCCCCCCCATAAAACATTTAATAATAGTTTAAATTGTTAGTTTAGGGGTATGAACTCACTTGATTGAAGTGGTTGATTTGAAATAGTCTAGAGAAGAATCGAGCAGAACTTTGACAGGAAGAGTTCAAAGCGCAGGAAATCTCGGGAGTCTCGGGAATCTCGGGAACACAAAACCTTCCTTCGGGACTTGAAGGTGAAAAACCGGGGCTTTGGGGGGTCTCGGGGGCTTAAACGCAGAGTTTCGGTGTGAGAAAGAAAGGAACTGAGCAATGGAGCTCGGAACCCTTGAAATCTACTTATAGGGGCGTTTTTGGGGTGTGCCATGTCGTGGCAAGTGATGGCCACGTCTTGGGGAGTAAAACTTATCCTCTTCCATTGATTGGGTGCCCTCAGTCACTTGCCGGGTCGCGGTAAGCTTGTGCCACGTTGTGGCAAGCCTGACAGCCTCAGATTTTGGACCTCGAATTTGTAAAATTTATAACTTTCGCGTACGAGCTCCGTTTCCGACGTTCTTTATATGCACGCGTAGCTAAAAACATGATCTACAACTATCGTTTAGGCTTCATCAGCAAATTCTGACTTTATTTTTAATTATTTATTTTTAACGGGCCGGGACGCGATAATTCTGTTAAAAATCCATAACTTCTTCATCCGATGTCCGTTTTCGTCAGACTTTTCATCGTTGCGCTAATAATGTTGAGACCTTAGATTCTCATTTAGGTTCTTTTGGTCAAAAGTATCTTGAGCTTTATTTCGAGTTTTTAGCTGTCTACTACTATACCCGAATCTTGGAAAAATCATAACTTAATCATACGAAGTCAGATTTAGACGTTCTTTTTATGTATGCTCATGGTTTTAGGTTATTTATAACTTTCATTAAGATACTTCAGGCTAAAAACTATTGTATTGAAACTTCGCGTTTTTCGTTTAATCGGTGTTGCCAGTTTTGCCGAGAATCTTCGGTTGGTCATAACTTCTTCGTTATAACTCGGATTTTAGGGTTCTTTATATGTACGAAACCTTGATATGATTCCTACTACTTTATTTAACCCAAATAAGATTTTAGGAAAGTTATATTTTGACCTAAATTTGATTGGTTTTACATTACATTGACTCGAAATTTCGAGTTGTCACATTATCCCCCCGTTAGAAGGAATTTCATCCCGAAATTAGAATTTAAGCAAGGAAGTATGCACGAATGATCGAGTCGTGAGAAGGAAACTTCCTAATCGATTGGTTTTACTGCACCTAAGTGATAACGGGTTCTCGGTTTGCATTCCAACCAACCTTCACTAACTGGCGATGGCGTTTCTTCGTCTGCTTGACCTCTCGGTCGAGGGTCACTACGGTTCTAATACGAAGGCGAGGATATTGACGAGTGGACTTGCAAGAGTCCTAACGGAAAGGTATGGTTTCACGATCGAGATGCGAAGAGTAGAAAGTACGTTACTGAGTTCGCGGAGTAGGTCTAGTTTGTGTGAGGCACAGGACCGATTCTAATAAGAATCTCGGAGGTCCTGTCTACCTTGGATTTAGCTTTCCACGCTTTACGAAGCGTATTAAGCAATTCCCATAGTGAGTTATCCTAAAGAACTTGGTCACTCACTTGGAATCTCAAAGGTTCCTTTTCTTGCGTAACCTCCCAGTCAAAGGCCATCCCTTGCTGGGTCAAAGTCGTATGAGTTTCTGTAGCTTGCGAGGAGTTCTGAATGAACTAAGGCGGTAGGTCGGTAAGACCTATAATCTGGCGAAAGACTGTCGGCGTCTCTGATGTCGATAAATGCTCAACGGTTTTGACAAATTGCAAGAGTGCTCATAATTTCTCACATTACTAACAGTGTGTCTTTGGAAATTTGACTCTTCAATTTCAAAACTCGTGCTTTGAAAACATCACTAAACGTTCCTCTGAAGGAAAGGTTTTCCCATAGGTTCCTTCTTACCATAAGGGTAGATAAGTAAGTCATTACATGGAGAAATGATGAACTGATCCAGGTAAGAAAGACGTACCCTACTTGTTTAGCTCATAAAAGCTATGGGCGTATTGGTCCTATTCGAAGGGTATCACTACGGACTCGAAGTGTCCGCATCGAGTTCAGGAGATAGTCTTCCGGACATCTTTCCCTAACACTCGAACTGGTGATATTCGGATCTCGGATCCATTCCTGGAAGTAGTTTCTTTCTTTGCGTTTGCTCAACCATTTTGTCTAGGCGCGGCAGAGATAACGATTTCTAATGAAAAATCTCGACGGAGTCTTCGATAACCGAGGTACATGTAATGCGATCTGTCGATCTTTGGAAGAATATGACCGAGGTTCTCCAGGGTGAGAAACCTAGTCTTCCAATTCTATTTATGTGTAGTTCGCTAAGTTGTCCAAACTGTTCCTGTATCTCCGTGGGTGTTTAAACTATAAGGTGATCTGTTTATGGGAGTCGTACTGGGTTCTATGCTTGTTCTCATGACAATGTGATTACTCGTACTTAGGCAGTTCTCCGTCCTGAAGTTCATATTAGAATTCATACCTAGTTTCACAATCACCCTTTCATGTATAAGAGTCATATATAATTAAGGTTGAAAAGGTAGTCGAATCACTGGTTCTTCTTTAAGTTCACATCCCATCGGGGAAAAAGAATTTAAAGTGGAATCATCAATTCTAAACCTGTAGAACCTTGATTATATATCACTCTTATGCATACATTCTTCAGTGACAGATCAACCGCATGAATCCCTGGATTAAACTTGACGTACTGCACGAGTGGTACTTCGGGGAATTCTTCGGAAAGAAAATAACTAATAGGTACTCCTGGAATGAGTACTTCGGCGTTCTGATGTGACGGTTTCGCTGGAAAAGTGATCTAGAAGAAAGAGATGTACGTGTGAAGCTGTTTTCGTGAGGATCAAACTGAATCAATTCGTATGATAATGTCGAAATCATACTGAAACTTAAAGACATTGGATTTGAACATAAGACGTTTACAGACAAGGCACAACCGTGCAACCATGAACAGAGTTACAGTACTTTAGATTTACCATAAGACTATTGCTGCGAATAAGATATACTACAAAAGACAAGTATACGCAGCACGAGAATTCCTATACAGATAGGATCTCGCAAAAGGTAAGACTCTAGTTGCACTAGTTTTAGATAGTTTATAAGTCTGTTACAACGAAACGCCTAAATTACATTTAACGTGGTTCCGGAGCAGGCTCTCCTGCGGCTGTGATCCTGAGAATCTTCCCGTCTGCGTCAGAGTTTTGTGTTATCGGGGAATCCTTCTGGAGGTGTCCAATTTCACCGCATTGGTAACATATATGGACAGCACCCACATTGGTGGTGGAAGTGAAACGTCGAATAGGAGTTATGGGGACGCGGTTTCTTTCCTTTTTTGGGCAATCTCTCTTATAGTGCCCAAACTCTCCACAATGATAGCAAGTCTGGTTCCCATCAGTGTTGGGCGAATTGTTGATCGGTTTTGATAGGCTCTTGCAGTAACGTTTGGTGTGCCCCTTTTTGTTGCAATTTTTCCATTGCAAGGCTCGACAGATTCCCTCGTGGTGGTAGTTGCACCGGTCGCACTTCGGGAGTGTTCCTTTGTATGGTCTGCTCGGTACTGGGATGGCAGAGGTTTCTGCTTGCTGTTGTTGCATGGAAAGTTTTCGGGGTTTCTCACGTTCTTTCTGAGTTTGACGCTTTCGTTTCTTGTTCTTTGGTTTTTGTCTTTGCGGGCCTGAGGCCGTTACCGTTTGGTGACTTCCTGGATGGATACCACGATTGGAAACTTCATTCCCATCAGTAGCATTGACTGTGCTGTTAGCGCTACGGTGCGGAAGAACCGCGGTTACGACAGCCACTGCAACTGTAACTGCCATTTGAAAGGTAGCAGCATCCATAGGAAAAGTAGAGGTCCCGTTGCTTGGCTGGTTGTTTCCGGATGACGACATGATTATCCCTATGATGCAGCCCTAGTAAAGAATGAAAGTATGTTCGCGAAGGTTTGACCTACATCCCTATTATGCAGTCCTAGTACGGAATGGGAGTATGTTCGTAGAATGGTCTCAAGACATTTGTCGTTCGAGCTGAGGTATCATGGGTTGGTGAATAACAAGATCTAACCACGGAAAGAGACTTGGAAGTGTCTCCGGAGATAAATCGCTATAGTCCAATGACTTGACTAAAGCATGTTTCATATAGACTCCAATGAAAGTATGATAAGAGTACTTGAATGAAGAATGACACAGAAGTTAGCCGGCTGTCAATATCTTTGATATTCACGATGTAAAGATTCTGGAAAATGACCTTGTAAGGGTCTTACATCATATCCGCAGAAGATAGTTCCTGACAGCATAAAGACCTAGCTAAAGTACTTACGGAACAAGAAAATTTCCTAGAAAATGTCGCATCAGGTATAGACAGAAAATTACGATTCTTCTTTATAAGGAAATAAAGTAAAGCGTCTACTACTGGCGACGGTCATCACTCTGGTGAACTCTTAGTTCAGCCAATTGACATTCCATGTCAAGTAGGTGTCTTTTGTACACCATCTGGCGTACTCGGAGCCCTATGACTTCAGCTCATGATTCAGCCAGTGCTTGCAGTAGGGTTTCATGGTTTCTCTCTGACCTCTCGTGAGCATCTTCTAGACGAACGGTGCGGAGGGTATGCATTCTAGCATAGGCGACTATTTCTGTAATCTGATTTAGGGCTGTCCTGCCTTGAATCTCCTTACGGGCCATTCTGTGGACCAAGATTGGCAAGACTCTATCTGCTGAGCCCCCATTGCTCAAGTTGGAAAAGCTTCGGTTGCCATCAAATAGCATAGATTGATCTTGTCCTTGGCTCCATATTTCCAAGCATTCCACTCACTCAGGGTCGGGCCATGAAAGAGCCGGACGAGGGTTAGGAATTGGAAAGGGAGCTGCTCGGGGTAGGTTTTCAACCTCTGCTTCGGAGTTAGCATCATACGAAAAGTCTTCATCATGGTGATCATTCAAGAGGAAAAGGATGATCATTCTCTGGTTATTCTCCAAACCAACCAGCTATGACTTCATTTGGAAGGTACTGGTTGTCGAGGGGATGGAGTCTAGTTATGTTTTCTATGCGAGAATTCAAGGGTAAGAGAATAATTATTTGACGAGCTATCTAGATAATTATTTAGAAAACCTTCATTAGTTACATCGCTATTTGTGAACTGCATACCAGCTATGTGTAATCTAAACAGGATAGACCTTCGAATAAGTGACCTTAATTTCCAAATTCACACAGAATAGGGGTAAGGCAAACTTATCACAGATTCTAAGTCTATAACATCCTAATTACATATAGCCTTAGTGTATCCACTTAGCAACTATCAACATAGAAATGAAGATCCCGTTTTAGTTCTCAAGTATAAAGTACTTCTAGTAACACCAAATACTCTTATAGTATTTTAAAAATTAATGTTATGTTCTATTGTTCTCATTGTGGTAGGGTTGGTAAGATTTTAGCATTGTCGCAACCACACACTTGAGCTTACGCACATGCTAGTCAACCCTCGGATAATATAGGTGATCAGGCTATATCTTCCCAGTTTTGACCATATGTCTCTAAGCCCACTTGTGTTGTCCAACAATCGTAATTCTTTTGTACTGTCCTAGTGACACTGATTTTAGTATGAATGCAGCACGTATACTTACTTAAATATTTTACTATTTAAAGTATAAACTCTTGGTCAGAGTATTTTTAATCCCTTATGTATTTATAGTTAGTATATCTTTTATGGGTTGATATACTTAATTCACTATAAACAATGCTCTGATACCAATCTGTCACACCCCAAAACCGCGAACGGCGGAAACATTCTGGGGCGGAGGACGTCATGTATAATATCAACAACAATGTAAAGTAGTAAACAAGCAACAACATCATCCATTGCATTAATAAAATAATTATTATACAATTGTATTCTGTCAAATTTTGATAAACACTAAAGCATAAATCAAAATGAAAGATAAGTCTTGAACAAGCTCCATCTTCCTTTCTCCTTGCATCGGTACCTGTCTATGATGAACTGAGGATACAAGTAATTTTGAAAGCGAGTATCAGCTTTGAAGCTGGTGAGATCATAAGTATTTAGTGTCTTAATTTGTATGTAAGAATTTGTAAGTCTATGTATTGTAAGAATTTGAAAGTGTATATGAATTGTAAGTGTTTGAAAAAGTTTGAATCTCTCAAAAAAACCTATATTTTCTATTAAAGTAGCCTTCTACCAAGGCTTAACTGTTTTGTATGCTCGTTTGATGTGAAAGTGTGTAATTTCCCAAGTGTAACTATCTTTTAACAAAATATAGTTTGTACATTAAAGTTTAAGTGAGGTTATCACTAAAAATGTAATGGGTAAATCATTGTAGTACTGTAGTTTTGTATTATAGGAACTACTGCTGTACTAACTACCTTAAACCTGATTTATATTAAGGTATAATGTGATAAATTGCACCATGCTATCGACTGGTAACAACGACATAATGAATGGTCGTAATAACGGAATGACGTTTGGCACCCGCAGACCTGCAGGTCCGGCTGTAGCTAGCAGCAAGGTGTAGGATTGTCAATCCAGTATAGATCTATACGCAAACTCAACGCTCTCCCTCCAAGAGAATTCTGGCTACAACTCGGGCCATGACATTTAAGTCATGCTCCGATACAGTGGATCACAATTATTAACGTATTAATGTAAGGGTAATGTTTCTCGTTCTAGTATAGTTGTATATGGTCTCTTCCTAGTATAGTTGTATATGTTCTCGTCCTAGTATAGTTGTAGATGTTCTCATCCTAGTATAGTTGTATATGTTCTCGTCCTAGTATAGTTGTATATGTGATGTTCTAGAAAGTATTGACTCATGAATGAACTGACTCATTGTATGATATCGCGTTCTAGTAACGGTTCTAGTATCTTCCTAAACTACCCATATGGTAGTTTACTAGCAGTCTAACTGGTACGTATGGTCATGGATGTATACCCTTACTAACTAAAGGCATGGGATGAACTGGAAAGACCTTTTATGACTATATATCTACACATGATATATAACTAATATTTAAACTACTCTCAGACGAATACCCAATATCCCACCAGACCACATCTCAAGGCGCGAAAAGGAAATGGGGTGGATAGCCTTCCTAAGTCTTTTAAACATTTCTTATATAACTATACATATAGAGGCATGCAATTTATAATATAAAAGCATAAATAAATTTTGTAAGACATTTGAAACATAAATATTATTTTAAGAAAAGATCGACTTGATGTCGATCTATAAAACAATTTGAAGGCATAAGTATGATAAAACAGTTTTGAATATAAGGAAACATTTGATTGAAACATAGTTGTAAATAAGTTTGAAAGGTAACGTACAGAGTAAGATGTAAAGTGTAATAAGTAGTTTGAAACATATAAAATGTTTATAAAAGTCATTTGAAGGAAACGGTTTGGTAAAACGGCTAACGAGTAGCCAAATCATTTGAATGCAGTATATTAATCACATGTGATTGATGTAATAAGTAAATATAATCCTACTTACAAATGACTTGTGATTGACATAATAAGCATGTTTCTACTTGTATCCCCCCCCCCATAAAACATTTAATAATAGTTTAAATTGTTAGTTTAGGGGTATGAACTCACTTGATTGAAGTGGTTGGTTTGAAATAGTCTAGAGAAGAATCGAGCAGAACTTTGACAGGAAGAGTTGAAAGCGCAGGAAATCTCGGGATTCTCGGGAATCTCGGGAACACAAAACCTTCCTTCGGGACTTGAAGGTGAAAAACCGGGGATTTGGGAGGGTCTCGGGGGCTTAAACGCAGAGTTTCGGCGCGAGAAAGAAAGGAACTGAACAATGGAGCTCGAAACCCTTGAAATCTACTTATAGGGGCGTTTTTGGGGTGTGCCACGTCGTGGCAAGTGATGGCCACGTCTTGGGGAGTAAAACTTATCCTCTTCCATTGATTGGATGCCCTCAGTGACTTGCCGGGTCGCGGCAAGCTTGTGCCACGTCGTGGCAAGCCTGACAGCCTCGGATTTCGGACCTCGAACTTGTAAAATCCATAACTTCCGCGTACGAGCTCCGTTTTCGACGTTCTTTATATGCACGCGTAGCTAAAAACATGATCTACAACTCTAATTTAGACTTCATCGGCAAATTCTGACTTTATTTTTAATTAATTATTTTTAACGGGCCGGGACGCGATAATTCCGTTAAAAATCCATAACTTCTTCATCCGATGTCCGTTTTCGTCAGACTTTTCATCGTTGCGCTACTAATGTTGAGACCTTAGATTCTCATTTAGGTTGTTTTGGTCAAAAGTATCTTGAGCTCTATTTCGCGTTTTTAGTTGTCTAATGCTATACCCAAATCTTGGAAAAATCATAACTTCCTCATACGAAGTCAGATTTGGACGTTCTTTTTATGTATGCTCACGGTTTGAGGTTATTTATAACTTTCATTTAGATACTTAAGGCTAAAACTATTGTATTGAAACTTCGCGTTTTTCGATTAATCGGTGTTGCCGGTTTTGCTGAAAATCTTCGGTTGTTCATAACTTCTTCGTTATAACTCGGATTTTAGGGTTCTTTATATGTACGAAAACCTTGATACGATTCCTACTACTTTATTTAACCCAAATAAGATTTTAGGAAAGTTATATTTTGACCTAAATTTGATTGGTTTTACATTACATTGTCTCGAAATATCGGGTTGTCACATTATCCCCCCGTTAGAAGGAATTTCGTCCCGAAATTTGAATTTAAGCAAGGAAGTATGCACGAATGATCGAGTCGTGAGAAGGAAACTTCCTAATCGATTGGTTTTACTGCACCTAAGTGATAACGGGTTCTCGGTTTGCATTCCAACCAACCTTCACTAACTGGCGATGGCGTTTCTTCGTCTGCTTGACCTCTCGGTCGAGGGTCACTACGGTTCTAATACGAAGGCGAGGATCTTGACGAGTGGACTTGCAAGAGTCCTAACGGAAAGGTATGGTTTCACGATCGAGATGCGAAGAGTAGAAAGTACGTTACTGAGTTCGCGGAGTAGGTCTAGTTTGTGTGAGGCACAGGACCGATTCTAATAAGAATCTCGGAGGTCCTGTCTACCTTGGATTTAGCTTTCCACGCTTTACGAAGCGTATTAAGCAATTCCCATAGTGAGTTATCCTAAAGAACTTGGTCACTCACTTGGAATCTCAAAGGTTCCTTTTCTTGCGTAACCTCCCAGTCAAAGGCCATCCCTTGCTGGGTCAAAGTCGTATGAGTTTCTGTAGCTTGCGAGGAGTTCTGAATGAACTAAGGCGGTAGGTCGGTAAGACCTATAATCTGGCGAAAGACTGTCGGCGTCTCTGATGTCGATAAATGCTCAACGGTTTTGACAAATTGCAAGAGTGCTCATAATTTCTCACATTACTAACAGTGTGTCTTTGGAAATTTGACTCTTCAATTTCAAAACTCGTGCTTTGAAAACATTGCTAAACGTTCCTCTGAAGGAAATGTTTTCCCATGGGTTCCTTCTTACTACAAGGGTAGATAAGTAAGTCATTACATGGAGAAATGACGAACTGATCCAGGTAAGAAAGACGTACCATACTCGTTTAGCTCATAAAAGCTATGGGCGTATTGGTCCTATCCGAAGGGTATCACTACGGACTCGAAGTGTCCGCATCGATTTCAAGAGATAGTATTTCGGACATCTTTCCCTAACACTCGAATGGGTGATATTCGGATCTTGGATCCATTCCTATAAGTAGTTTCTTTCTTTGCGTTTGCTCAACTATTTTGTCTACGCGCGGCAGAGATAACGATTTCTAATGAAAAATCTCGACGGAGTCTTCGATAACCGAGGTACATGCAATGTGATCCGTCAATCTCTAGAAGAATATGACCGAGGTTCTCTAGGGTGAGAAACCTAGTCTTCTAATTCTATTTATGTGTAGTTCGCTAAGTTGTCCAAACTGTTCCTGTATCTCCGTGGGTGTTTAAACTATAAGGTGATCTGTTTACGGGAGTCGTATTGGGTTCTATGCTTGTTCTCATGACGATGTGATTACTCGTACTTAGGCAGTTCTCCGTCCTGAAGTTCATATTAGAATTCATACCTAGTTTCACAATCACCCTTTCATGTATAAGAGTCATATATAATTAAGGTTGAAAAGGTAGTCGAATCACTGGTTCTTCTTTAAGTTCACATCCCATCGGGGAAAAAGAATTTAAAGTGGAATCATCAATTCTAAACCTGTAGAACCTTGATTATATATCACTCTTATGCATACATTCTTCAGTGACAGATCAACCGCATGAATCCCTGGATTAAACTTGACGTACTGCACGAGTGGTACTTCGGGGAATTCTTCGGAAAGAAAATAACTAATAGGTACTCCTGGAATGAGTACTTCGGCGTTCTGATGTGACGGTTTCACTGGAATAGTGATCTAGAAGAAAGAGATGTACGTGTGAAGTTGTTTTCGTGAGGATCAAACTGAATCAATTCGTATGATAATGTCGAAATCATACTGAAACTTAAAGACATTGGATTTGAACATAAGACGTTTACAGACAAGGCACAACCGTGCAACCATGAACAGAGTTACAGTACTTTAGATTTACCATAAGACTATTGCTGCGAATAAGATATACTACAAAAGACAAGTATACGCAGCACGAGAATTCCTATACAGACAGGATCTCGCAAAAGTTAAGACTCTAGTTGCACTAGTTTTAGATAGTTTATAAGTCTGTTACAACGAAACGCCTAACTTACATTTACCGTGGTTCCGGAGCAGGCTCTCCTGCGGCTGTGATCCTGAGAATCTTCCCGTCTGCATCAGAGTTTTGTGTTATCGGGCAATCCTTCTGGAGGTGTCCAATTTCACCGCATTGGTAACATATATGGACAGCACCCACATTGGTGGTGGAAGTGAAACGTCGAATAGGAGTTATGGGGACGCGGGTTCTTTCCTTTTTTGGGCAATCTCTCTTATAGTGCCCAAACTCTCCACAATGATAGCAAGTCTGGTTCCCATCGGCGTTGGGCGAATTGTTGATCGGTTTTGATAGGCTCTTGCAGTAACGTTTGGTGTGCCCCTTTTTGTTGCAATTTTTCCATTGCAAGGCTCGACAGATTCCCTCGTGGTGGTAATTGCACCGGTCGCACTTCGGGAGTGTTCCTTTGTATGGTCTGCTCGGTACTGGGATGGCAGAGGTTTCTGCTTGCTGTTGTTGCATGGAAAGTTTTCGGGGTTTCTCGCGTTCTTTCTGAGTTTGACGCTTTCATTTCTTGTTCTTTGGTTTTTGTCTTTGCGGGCCTGAGGCCGTTACCATTTGGTGACTTCCTGGATGGATACCACGATTGGAAACTTCATTCCCATCAGTAGCATTGACTGTGTTGTTAGCGCTACGGTGCGCAAGAACCGCAGTTAGGACAGCCACTGCAGCTGTAACTGCCATTTGAAAGGTAGCAACGTCCATAGGAAAAGTAGAGGTCCCGTTGCTTGGTTGGTTGTTTCTGGATGACGACATGATTATCCCTATGATGCAGTCCTAGTAAAGAATGAAAGTATGTTCGCGAAGGTTTGACCGACATCCCTATGATGCAGTCCTAGTACGGAATGGGAGTATGTTCGTAGAATGGTCGCAAGACGTTTGTCGTTCGAGCTGAGGTATCATGGGTTGGTGAATAACAAGATCCAACCACGGAAAGAGACTTGGAAGTGTCTCCGGAGATAAATCGCTATAGTCCAATGACTTGACTAAAGCATGTTTCATATAGACTCCAATGAAAGTATGATAAGAGTACTTGAATGAAGAATGACACAGAAGTTAGCCGGCTGTCAATATCTTTGATAGTTCTTGACAGCATAAAGACCTAGCTAAAGTACTTACGGAACAAGAAAATTTCCTAGAAAATGCCACATCAGGTATAGATAGAAAATTACGATTCTTCTTTATAAGGAAATAAAGTAAAGCGTCTACTACTGGCGATGGTCATCACTCTGGTGAACTATTAGTTCAGCCAATTGACATTCCATGTCAAGTAGGTGTCTTTCGTACACCATCTGGCGTACTTGGAGCCCTATGACTTTAGCTCGTGATTCAGCTAGTGCTTGCAGTAGGGTTTCATGGTTTCTCTCTAACCTCTCGTGAGCATCTTCTAGACGAACGGTGCGGAGGGTATGCATTCTAGCATAGGCGACTACTTCTGTAATCTAATTTAGGGTTGTCCTGCCTTGAATCTCCTTACGGGCCATTCTGCGGACCAAGATTGGCAAGACTCTATCTGCTGAGCCCCCATTGCTCAAGTCGGAAAAGCTTCGGTTGCCATCAAATAGCATAGATTGATCTTGTCCTTGGCTCCATATTTCCAAGCATTCCACTCACTCAGGGTCGGGCCATGAAAGAGCCGGACGAGGGTTAGGAATTGGAAAGGGAGCTGCTCGGGGTAGGTTTTCAACCTCTGCTTCGGAGTTAGCATCATACGAAAAGTCTTCATCATGGTGATCATTCAAGAGGAAAAGGATGATCATTCTCTGGTTATTCTCCAAACCAACCAGCTATGACTTCATTTGGAAGGTACTGGTTGTCGAGGGGATGGAGTCTAGTTATGTTTTCTATGCGAGAATTCAAGGGTAAGAGAATAATTATTTGACGAGCTATCTAGATAATTATTTAGAAAACCTGATTTAGTTACATCGCTATTTGTGAACTGCATACCAGCTATGTGTAATCTAAACAGGATAGACCTTCGAATAAGTGACCTTAATTTCCAAATTCACACAGAATAGGGGTAAGGCAAACTTATCACAGATTCTAAGTCTATAACATCCTAATTACATATAGCCTTAGTGTATCCACTTAGCAACTATCAACATAGAAATGAAGATCCCGTTTTAGTTCTCAAGTATAAAGTACTTCTAGTAACACCAAATACTCTTATAGTATTTTAAAATTTAATGTTATGTTCTATTGTTCTCATTGTGGTAGGGTTGGTAAGATTTTAGCATTGTCGCAACCACACACTTGAGCTTACGCACATGCTAGTCAACCCTCGGATAATATAGGTGATCAGGCTATATCTTCCCAGTTTTGACCATATGTCTCTAAGCCCACTTGTGTTGTCCAACAATCGTAATTCTTTTGTACTGTCCTAGTGACACTGATTTTAGTATGAATGCAACACGTATACTTACTTAAATATTTTACTATTTAAAGTATAAACTCTTGGTCAGAGTATTTTTAATCCCTTATGTATTTATAGTTAGTATATCTTTTATGGGTTGATATACTTAATTCACTATAAACAATGCTCTGATACCAATCTGTCACACCCCAAAACTGCGAACGGCGGAAACATTCTGGGGCGGAGGACGTCATGTATAATATCAACAACAATGTAAAGTAGTAAACAAGCAACAACATCATCCATTGCATTAATAAAATAATTATTATACAATTGTATTCTGTCAAATTTTGATAAACACTAAAGCATAAATCAAAATGAAAGATAAGTCTTGAACAAGCTCCATCTTCCTTTCTCCTTGCATCGGTACCTATCTATGATGAACTGAGGATACAAGTAATTTTGAAAGCGAGTATCAGCTTTGAAGCTGGTGAGATCATAAGTATTTAGTGTCTTAATTTGTATGTAAGAATTTGTAAGTCTATGTATTGTAAGAATTTGAAAGTGTATATGAATTGTAAGTGTTTGAAAAAGTTTGAATCTCTCAAAAAAACCTATATTTTCTATTAAAGTAGCCTTCTACCAAGGCTTAACTGTTTTGTATGCTCGTTTGATGTGAAAGTGTGTAATTTCCCAAGTGTAACTATCTTTTAACAAAATATAGTTTGTACATTAAAGTTTAAGTGAGGTTATCACTAAAAATGTAATGGGTAAATCATTGTAGTACTGTAGTTTTGTATTATAGGAACTACTGCTGTACTAACTACCTTAAACCTGATTTATATTAAGGTATAATGTGATAAATTGCACCATGCTATCGACTGGTAACAACGACATAATGAATGGTCGTAATAACGGAATGACGTTTGGCACCCGCAGACCTGCAGGTCCGGCTGTAGCTAGCAGCAAGGTGTAGGATTGTCAATCCAGTATAGATCTATATGCAAACTCAACGCTCTCCCACCAGACCACATCTCAAGGCGCGAAAAGGAAATGGGGTGGATAGCCTTCCTAAGTCTTTTAAACATTTCTTATATAACTATACATATAGAGGCATGCAATTTATAATATAAAAGCATAAATAAATTTTGTAAGACATTTGAAACATAAATATTATTTTAAGAAAAGATCGACTTGATGTCGATCTATAAAACAATTTGAAGGCATAAGTATGATAAAACAGTTTTGAGTATAAGGAAACATTTGATTGAAACATAGTTGTAAATAAGTTTGAAAGGTAACGTATAGAGTAAGATGTACAGTATAATAAGTAGTTTGAAACATATAAAATGTTTATAAAAGTCATTGGAAGGAAACGGTTTGGTAAAACGGCTAACGAGTAGCCAAATCATTTGAATGCAGTATATTAATCACATGTGATTGATGTAATAAGTAAATATAATCCTACTTACAAATCACTTGTGATTGACATAATAAGCATGTTTCTACTTGTATCCCCCCCCCCCCCATAAAACATTTAATAATAGTTTAAAACGTTAGTTTAGGGGTATGAACTCACTTGATTGAAGTGGTTGATTTGAAATAGTCTAGAGAAGAATCGAGCAGAACTTTGACAGGAAGAGTTGAAAGCGCAGGAGATCTCGGGATTCTCGGGAATCTTAGGAATCTCGGGAACACAAAACCTTCCTTCGGGACTTGAAGGTGAAAAACCGGGGCTTTGGGAGGGTCCCGGGGGTTTAAACGCAGAGTTTCGGCGCGAGAAAGAAAGGAACTGAGCAATGGAGCTCGGAACCCTTGAAATCTACTTATAGGGGCGTTTTTGGGGTGTGCCACGTCGTGGGGAGTCAAACTTATCCTCTTCCATTGATTGGACGCCCTCAGTCACTTGTCGGGTCGCGACAAGCTTGTGCCACGTCGTGGCAAGCCTGACAGCCTCGGATTTCGGACCTCGAACTTGTAAATTCCATAACTTTCGCGTACGAGCTCCGTTTTCGACGTTCTTTATATGCACGTGTAGCTAAAAACATGATCTACAACTCTCGTTTAGACTTCATTGGCAAATTCTGACTTTATTTTTAACGGGCCGGGACGCGATAATTCCGTTAAAAATCCATAACTTCTTCATCCGATGTCCGTTTTCGTCAGACTTTTCATCGTTGCGCTACTAATGTTGAGACCTTAGATTCTCATTTAGGTTGTTTTGGTCAAAAGTATCTTGAGCTCTATTTCGAGTTTTTAGCTGTCTACTGCTATACCCGAATCTTGGAAAAATCATAACTTCCTCATACGAAGTCAGATTTGGACGTTCTTTTTATGTATGCTCACGGTTTGAGGTTATTTATAACTTTCATTTAGATACTTAAGGCTAAAAACTATTGTATTGAAACTTCACGTTTTTTGTTTAATCGGTGTTGCCGGTTTTGCCGAGAATCTTTGGTTGGTCATAACTTCTTCGTTATAACTCGGATTTTAGGGTTCTTTATATGTACGATAACCTTGATACGATTCCTACTACTTTATTTAACCCAAAGAAGATTTTAGGAAAGTTATATTTTGACCTAAATTTGATTGGCTTTACATTACATTGTCTCGAAATATCGGGTTGTCACAGATAATATAGAAACATGGCATTTAACGTAAATTTTGTTGAAAAAACCTGAATATCTGAAGTAGTCATTAGAGCTTAGAATCATCTGGAAGAAAAAGACTTGCCTTCTTGACATTAACGCAACTGCCAAACATAAAAACTATTAATAGAATCATTAGTAAGTAGTTGATGAAACCATAATAACTGAAAATAGAAGGCAAGAAACTGAAAAATAGTTTTAGGGTATGTTTGGTTGGAGGTGATGGAGTGGCAAGTGAATGGAATGGACAACATAATGCAATGCTTCATTACCATTCCATTTTCATGTTTGGTTATGCGGATGGAATGATATGAGTCATTCATCCATGTTGTTTTGTATGCAAAAAAGAGGAAAGAATGGAATGAAAATACTTAATAATGAAAAATAACCCTACAACATAAAATTCATAGAAAACAATAGTTTAAACATTATCTAGTCAAATGTTAAATTTTCAGTTGTAATAAACAACTATTAATTGATTTTTTGTAACAACAAAAAATAGTAATGAACTTTCACTTGATAGCAGCAAACTTTCATCAAATAACAAAGAACTTTTACCAAAAGCAACCAGACTTTACCAAATTGCAAGAAAAACTATAACATAAATTTAATTAAAAAAATCTAACTATCCAAGAGCAGGGGAAAATTTGAAACACGACAACTAGATACCTTACTAAAACGAGGACAACGTGACATGTGAAATGGAGTCATAGAAGATAAATATGACTAGGTCTTAAAAGCTTACCGTTAACTCTGTATGATTTTTTTGCTTAACTTATTTGTACATTTTTCAGTTTATCTTTATATTTAAAATGTCAATTGAAATAATAGGTATCTTGTGATTACAAGAGAACAGCCTAAGTCTAAAGTGAAGTACTTAAACTTGATTTTCAGGTTTCTAAGTTTTAGCAAGAAAAATCATATTATTCACCTTATTATGATAAACATGACTATCATCATCAAATTAAATAAGAGGGATAGATAAGTATCGATATGTCGAAACATACAAAACTAATATATGAAGAATTTAGCTTGAAATCACTAATGACATACATCCAAAGAACAGACATGTAAAAAAATATCAACAAAGAAGTAACAAGATATATTCAAAGCTCTTATGGAGGGTAATTACTCTAAGATTTTGAGGGAAAACTAAATATTTAGGTGTTTATATCTATGATCGTGATTATCATAAAGGGTAAAATTAGGCCTTGTTTTAAAGATGATGTTGATTGAGGGAAATTTGGTAAAATCATATGTACCACATAAAAGTATAAACTCAAATTATCTTATTCAAAATTTCACATGTAAACGATATGATCCAGCATGTCAATAAGTTTATCCTCGCTTGGCCTTCATGTCTTTTTCTAAATCATTTTTTCTATAAAAAAAAAAAAGCGTAATTACAATAAAACCCTCATTTATCTCCCATTCATCTTCATACTCAAGAATCAAAACAGAAATTGAGATATAAAAAAAACGCATGTAACGAGACACTACTTCACCTCATGATTTCATTTTTACATTCAAATTTGATCTTTCTAATAGCTTTTGGAATTCAACATGCTTTCATTTTAACTTCCCCCTAGTTCTGTTATGCAATAGTAACTACATTTTAACGACCAAAATTGTCCTTCACTCTTGGCAATCTATATTACTATTTCAATGGAGTCGAGTAAACCATGGCATGATCAAGTTACGATGAGCATTTCTCATATTTTCTAAGGAACAATAATCAAATAAATACTTTATAGGAAAAAAAACAATAGATATACTTTAAGAAAGGAAGTATTCAAATGTGCATACCTCATTCTTTTGAGTTCAAATGATTCGGTTTGGTTGAGGAAGATTTTTTCATATATTTGTTTAACGTGGTTGTTGATTGGGAGGTAATTGAAGAAAAAGAGTGAAAGTTTTGTTTCTCATCACTATCTTTTATGGAGTGTGAATTCTATTACAAACTAGACAACATGAATTATAAGCGTGTGTATATACATGCAGATGAAATATTAGAATAAGGTGGCGAAAAACATGTATATACATTGCGACTAGGTGTTGGATTAAGTTGCTCTTAAGGAGGGTGTAATATAGTTGAAAATGACAAATGTTGATGTTTGTTATCCTGTTATAAGCAAGAAATGTAATCATTCATTAACTACAATTCTCTTTGACATTTCATCGAATATCTTGAAGGCTTTTCCTAAATCCTCGATTTCTCTTACGTTGTATCAATTGTCATGAAAATCAAAAGATTTCTCTTCCAAAAAATCATACAAACCAAAAACTTGTAAAATACGATTACATAAAAATTTGATTTCTTAATATATTCAAATAAAAAACAATACCATAGGAAACCAGTGGAGACACAATTACAATAGTCAACAAAACGAAAAATTCCTTATGTTCTGAAATGTTGCCTGAGAGAGAATAAAAAGCCTCGAGCAAACCCATGATGATTAGTCGCCGATTCATTGATTCAATGACCAAATGAAAAAAGAAAAAGAAAAAACAAGATAAATACCAAAAGAAATATTTGTATAAAATTGTTATACAAAATAAAAACAGCCTTTCAATGTATATCTCCAAATACGTTCCCCGGTTATAAAAATAACAACCACGGATAGTGAAGCTATTGCCTGAAGAAAAAAAAAACCCAGTTACAAGATAAAAGAAAATCAGTTCAATTGTAGAAAATGAAAGGGGTAAGCACATCATCTTCACCCTGAATGATGGTAATCACAACATATCTTAGTGCAGCCAAAAGAGAAGAGTCAGGCTTGCTTCATTGAATAAAAAGAGATACTTCTTGAAATTAGACCCAAGGCTTGTAAGTATAATAAAAAAAAAACATGATAAATCATGCTCGGTAATCTCAGCTTCCTCCACATTCGGCTAAACAATTTGAAAATTCAAAAGAAATTGAAGAAGTTTGAGGCAACAATGGAGTGATTCATACATGTAGATATTATAATTGGGTTGTAGAGAAGAGGATGGGCAAGTCATAGTGTTACATGGTGTGGTTTTTAATTTTTGGAAATTTCATTTCCCACATAAGGAGGATGGAAGAACACGCGTTTCATTAAAATATTATAAAGCGACACTTACGTGACATACATTTTCTGATAGGCGCCATCCGTGTTTCTTTTATTTCTTTTTTTGACACTAGTTTTAGGGCACACACAAATGCATGTCCTCTATGCTTCAAATTTTGGAAAGCTGACATTATTTTTAGGACACACAAAAAATGTGTATCGTAAATTCGTGTGTCATTGTTTGCGTGTCATGAAAGGGTTCTTTTCTAGTAGTGTCTTTTCTTGTTGGCTATTTCAAGTGTCTAAAGTTTTATAATATTTTTTTCATGTTTTTCATAGGTTTCAAGATTTACTAAGAGATCACCTGTCGTTCTTGAGTTCATCACCTTCTACAACGCCCTGTATAAAGTTATTTTCATTGAATGTCATTCTGCGATAATGATATTATGCTAGAATGTCATCAGATAACTAGGAACGAACAAAGAAGGAGAATAAGGATTGTTTCAAGAATAACAATGTTTTTTTTTTTGAAAAAAATTCAAAAATGACATAGTATTATTTCAAAAATGAATATTTGTATATGTGCTTGATTGCATACTTGAAGGAAAGGAAACAAGAAGGGAAAAAAAATTCATTCAAGAATGTCAAAAAAAATTATGATTTTTATTTGTAACATCCGAACTCACAGGTATATTATTTATTTACTTATTTTGAGATCTATTGAGCAACTCCTTGAATAGAGATTGATTGACCACGTGGGTCTAATAACCGACTCGACAAGTTAGAGAGACGACTTGCGGAGTTGGTGTTGTGAGATGAAACCCTAAATCCCTAGGGTTGTGGCCTATTTAACAGATCTTATGACCCAATTTGCGCCTCACCAGCTGCCTAACTTCCTTGTGTGAAACCCTAAATTTGTGTAGTGAGCTAAGAGAGTTATAAGGCTAATCTTTGAGTATTCTAGTGCATCTTTTGCGGAGAGGAAGGAGATTATCCAGCAAGGAACAAGGAGAAACTGTTGGATCTAGTGCTATATTGTCCAGAGCTTCTGTTGAAGGTAAAAGCCTACACCTTTCTCATCCTATTGGTTAGATCTCATGATTATGGAAGTTTAGGGTTCTTACCAACTTTTTATTGGGACATTGAGTGCATTAAGTCTACCAGGAGGTCTAGAATACTGATCTGGACCTTGTGAGGTCCATAGAGTCCAAAGGTCCCAACTTTATTCAGCCATATAAGTGTTATTGTGCTTAAACATATTTGTTAGAGTTGTATTGGTATGTTGGAGCAAAATATGCTATGCATGAACGTAAAGATGGAAGCTTTATGTGACATTCGAGCCTTGGGAGCTTAGATCTAGAGTGTGGAATGGTAGATCGGCCTTAAAACGTCTAAATGAGAATTCAAACTGAAGGGACTCGCCGAGTCAATGAGCAGACTCGACGAGTCGGCTAGGGTTTTCACTGATGAGTCTGGACATGGTTACTCGACGAGTTGACAGGACACCTCGAAGAGTTGAGTTGGGTTTTCGTGAAGTTTTGAAGAAACAAGGGGGACTCGACGAGTCACATAGATGCACTCGGCGAGTCAGGTCCGCATGAGCAGTTGACTTGAGTGTTGACTTCTGTTGATTTTAGGGTTTGGTCAAGGCAGGGAGAATGGGAACCATGGAGGGGTAAAATGGTCTTTTACCCATTCCAAGAGTTTGAAAGAGACTATAACCTAGTTTATTCCGTTTCGTAGTTTAAGTGTTAATTAGACATTATTATCTTATGTGTTAGGCGGAGGCTAGTACGAGATTCGTGTACGAGGTGAGCCTTCGCACTATACTTTACATAGTGTAGTAATCCTTGTGTAGCTGGAAGGTCTTACGTGTTATATTGAGTATTGTGATATCCTGCATTATGTCATTGTGATTTGTGATGTGCATTATTCTGAGCTTACTGAGTTAGGACCGGAGGGTCCACCCGAGTTGTGGGACTGGAGGGTCTCATTGAGACACATTGACTGGAGGGTCTTATTTGAGCATAACATGAGAAGCTAATGAGATATGTGTGGTATTTTGGGGAACTCACTAAACTTCGTGCTTACCGTGTTATCTATTATGTGTTTCAGGTACCTCTCAGGATCATGTGAAGTCATCGGCTTGATAGTACACACTGGCACAAGTTAATTTTTATGATTTTGGGATAGTGATTTTTACTTGTGGACTTGTTGACAATTTAGACACTTATGGTTTTGGAGAAATTGTAATATGAGTTTACTGTGTTTTAAAATGAAAATTTTGTTTGAAAATTTACGGTGTTACGTTATTCTTTTGATGTATTTCACTTTCCAATTTTATTTTAAGTTCATTATCACAAAAGGGTTACCACATTTTGAAAGAATATCGTCTATATTAACAATTTACCATTGGAAAGATATGTTATTGTTCCCATTGTAAGAGAATGATTCAAAATTCTTTCTAATTTTATTTTTGATATTCTCATAGAATATCAATCTAACATATCGTAATTCTAACATAATAAAATTAGTTATGATTAAAAACTATATTAGAATTGAAATTGAATTAATTTAAAAAAAAAACTTAGATTTTTAAAATTAGGAGAATCAATAATCCCTTAAAATTCAAAAATTTCCATTTAAGTTATTATAGGGTATGTGTAATCACATTGTAATATCCTAGATCTTCGCATCATAGCCACCCATTATTTTCATCTGTTGGTCCATAATTGTTCTTAAGACCACACAATAGATATCATATATATATATATATATATATATATATATATATATATATATATATATATATATATATATATATATATATATAGAGAGAGAGAGAGAGAGAGAGAGAGAGAAGTTCAACAATAAACCATTTTAAACAATAGAACCAACGAACTATTATTTTTTCAAGTTTTACATCTTATTATTTATCGAAAAATAATCTAAAAATATATATATATTCATAATTTTTTATTTTCTTTCTATTGATATAAAATTTGAATTTTTTTACTCTTTTTTATCTATTTAGATTCACATTGTAAATCTGCACTCTATATCATTAATTTTTTTTTATTTTTTATTTTTTTTTATTTTTTATAAATTCATTGTATAAATCTGCTTAATTCACAGTGTGAATCTTCATAGATTCATACAGTAAATCTGCACAGATTTCACAAGGTGAATATGTACAGATTCACAATGTGAATCTGAACAAATTCATTGTGTGAATATCAACAGATCAATTTTTTTTATTAAAGTTTATATCAATGGATAGAGGAAAATAAATATATATATATATATATATATATATATATATATATATATATATATATATATATATATATATTGATGAAAAATTTGTTCTAAAAGTTGAGATAAGTTTGGTTCCTTGGTTCTATGGTTTAAAATGGTTCCTTATATATATATATATATATATATATATATATATATATATATATATATATATATATATATATATATATATATATAGGTTCAGGTTCATTTGAGACCATGCTAATTTTGTGAGACCGTGAGACGAAATCTAAAAATAATTTTAAAATGCAGAATAAATGGAAAAATCCAAAAGTTCTTTTTTTAAATATTATTTTCGGAACTTGAATTAACAAAAAATAAAAATTTTAAAAAAATAAAAAAAATTAAAAAAAATCTCGTTTTTTTTTATTTGAAAAATTCGTGAAATATTCTAAATAAAATATTACACTGACATATTCTAAAAAATAATTTTAAAATGCAAAATAAATGGAAAAATGTAAAAAAAAAAAATTTAATATTATTTTCGGAACTTGAATTAACTAAAAAAAATTAAAAAAAATCCTATTTTTTTGAAAAGTACGTGAAATATTCTAAATAGAATATTACACTGTACATATTTTAAAAATAATTTTAAAATGCAAAATAACTGGAAAAATCAAAAAATTCTTTTTTTAAATATTATTTTCGGAACTTGAATTAACTAAAAAAAATTTTAAAAAAATATA
This sequence comes from Lactuca saligna, assembly GCF_052625555.1. Lineage (NCBI taxonomy): Eukaryota > Viridiplantae > Streptophyta > Magnoliopsida > Asterales > Asteraceae > Lactuca > Lactuca saligna. The sequence goes on along the minus strand of NC_136419.1, from coordinate 117,136,999 downwards.
AAAAATAAAAAAATACGTCTCACGGTTTTACAAAATTAAATCGTCTCACATGAACCTACCCATATATATATATATATATATATATATATATATATATATATATATATATATATATATATATATATATATATATATATATATATATATATATATATATAAAGTTAATTTCAAAACAGGTTAAATAACATATTCAAACATTATAATTTATTAATCAAATATATGTTTGAAAACTTGTGTTTTTATATTTCAATTTTAATCCGTAGTAGTTATGCATGAAGTAATATACCTATATTATAATTATGCTCTTCATAACCTTTATTTTAAGTTCTATAAATAAAAGATAAAAAGTAAAATTACGTTCCATTTTGACTTTCTGTATTCATAAAGCTAAGTTTTAAAAAATAAGAAAAAAATATTAATTACAAACATGTAATAATCCTTTCCCACATCGGCTAATGTATATGGAATTGAGATAAGAGTGCGTATATAAAGAAACCAGCGGAGGAACTAGTAGTTATTCGGGCCAAAATTGGATGAAATCTGCATAAATCCAAATAAAATTTAAAACCAAATAAGACTATTTGGAGGAATTGCAAACCGGACATATTCGACTAATACAGTTCCAGTTTGGTTTGGATATTAAATTGTCCAGTTCGGTTATTACAAATAAACCAAATAACATTTACAAAATAATTGAAAAACAAGTAGAACCGAAAAGAATTGAATAACCCAAATAAACCATATAACATTTACAATAATTAAATGAATTCAAATTATTTACAACAATTAAACGAATTCAAATTATATAATTCAAATGTTGATCAAATGAACAAACCGTAGCTTTACAAATGGTAAAATCTTCTTCTATGGAGGAAAAACACATCACAAACATATAGTTAAAAAAAATAGTTTTAATACACCGTGTTTAGAACTTTGTATCTCTTTAAATATTCAACCAAAAATTGCATGTAAACAACATAAACATTAATTAAAATTGTGAAGTATAAGCTGAAAAAAAATCGGATAAATCAGGTAAATAACCAAGATGCTATGACTGTTCAAAGTTTCCCTAAAATTCTGCAAACATACTGAAACAGAAAACTCCGTTTCAATGCCCGCTATTTAGGAGCTTGTATTTCATTGAATATAAAACCAAAAAAAATGCATGCAAAACTATGTGAACAATAGTTTAACTTGTGAAATATAATATGGAAAACAAACCGGGCAATCCTTTAGGCCCAATTAACACGTTATTTGGGTAATCCAAGAACCGAATAAGCCTAAAATTCAAACTCAAGAACCGACCTTGATAGCATATTCGATCCTAATTTAGTTCGGGTTTCGGTTTTGATTCGGGTGTTCAATCAAAACGGTCATCCCTATAATAACCCATGAGGACACCCTTTTAAAAAAATTAGTTTTTTAACTAACTGAATATTATATTTTTATTTCTTTGGTTTTATCTGACCGATTTGATTTGTTTTTTATTTAGCAGTCAGTTTTCATTGAATTACTTACAAACAACTTTTAGGAATAAAAGAATCGTTGGTGATTTTAAACTATGCAGGAAAAATGTAGAATAAAACCACACCAAATCTATGCTTAAAAAACTGAACAACAACTACATATAAAAACCAAAAATCGCACCGTTCAATATTTTGGATTAAATAACCATACTTGTGGTTTGATTATGGCTGACAACCGCACAACTGCACCATGTTCACTCTAATTCAAAAGTTACTAAAGAAGGTTCTTGATGATGTAGGAATGGTTGATATTTATATTTTATAGGTACTGATTTGGGTTTAAGAGGATGTACCGGAAATGATGGTAATAATTTTATCTCAAATACTTAAAATTATGATATGTAGTGGTGGATGATCTTGTCCTTTTAATATCATTGATTCCGTATGTTTCTAATGTTATAAACATGAATAATCATCATTATACCTTTTCGCTATATAATCATTTATTATAAAACATATAATATTGTACCGATATGCTAAACCATTAACCGGTAGATGATAAATATGTGGTTATGGTTGAATCTAAAAATATATATATTTTTTTCAGAATCTCAAAAGAACACTCGACTCTCTCTCTCTATCTATCTATCTATATATATATATATATATATATATATATATATATATATATATATATATATATATATATATATATATATATATATAAGTTCAATTAAGAACAATTATTAATAAAGGAACCAACGTTAAAATTTATAATGATCTACAACCAAAAGAAGGGTTGTAGATTGGCACATTGGACGTCCATGCATTGAATTATACAAAACCCATTTTTTTTTGTTTTATTTTTAAGCCACCCTTCTTTGCAAAATAATAATAATAATAATAATAATAATAACAACAAAAAAAAAAAAAAACTGAATTGTTAGGTCGAATGTTTTGTGAGAGTTGAATGTTGTATCTTTCATTATAGAGTTGTAAATAGCAAAAATCTAAGGGATTTGTTATCATAATGTATTGACGTTTCGCCTTTGAGTACCCTATAAATAGGGTATGTATTTAGAGATTAGGATAAGAACTTTAAATGATATTCACTTGTACTCAAACTCTCTCTGTATCATTGTAGACATGGTTGAGCTGAAAAACATATCTTATTTATATCATGTGTTCTTACTTGCTTTTGATTATCGATTGAGTTACACACATTTATTTCATCTGTACAATTGGTATCATAGTAGAAATCAATCTTCGTTTGAAGAATGTATTTACATTTTTCATCATTTTGAGTCGATATTCTCGATGTTAATTCTAGAATACTATGATTAGTGGGCTGATCGAGTGGAGGATTACCTTAACACTATCAATGAAGATCTATGGAGGTCGATCGAGACCGGACCTTATCGAGCATATTTGGTTCAAGCTGTGGGCAATGCTGGAGCAACTGAAGATATGATTGTGCAAGGAAATAATAAGAAAGTTAATGACAAATGGTTTTTGTGAGAGTTTTGAGGTGCTCTTCCTCCTACTATGTACAATAATGTTTGTAGATGCAAGACTCTTAAGGGAATCTGAGATACTTTGAAAGAAAAGTATCAATGGGAATGAAAGGAAGAAGAAAAGCTTGGTGACGACATGTTTGTCTGAACTAGTAGATTTCAAGAACGAGGAAAATGAAAGTATCGAGGCTTATTATGATAGGCTGAATGATCTTATTTTCAAATGCAGTCGATATGGCGTGAATCGTACAACCATAGAGTTGAACGTCACTTTTATTTTTGGACTCAAGAAGGAATGGAGAAACATTTTTTTTTGATGATAGACACTAGATAATTTTGACACACTCTGTCGAATCTCTACAACATTCTGAAAGAACACAAATTGGAGGTGAAGGAGATTGCTGATAACAATAAGATGAACTTCGGTGGTCCAATGATTTTGTTGTCTAAAAAAATGTGAAAGAAGGTGAGTCTGAAGAAGATGAAAAAGAGGATGAAGAAGATTTTCTCATACATTTTGACGATGAAGTTGTTGCCTATTATGTGAATAATATGGGGAAAAAGTTATATAAAAAGTTGATCAGTGGGAATTAAAAAAAAAAAAAAAACTTGTTGAAGAAAAAAAATGTGTAGCGTTGGTCAAAGTTAGAAAACAGTTGCAAAAGTTGAGAATAAAGAGGAAAATAAGAAGTTTGAAGCGAAGCTGAAAGTTTAATATGGATACAACTATATTTATTGCAATGGTCACAATCACTTGGCTAAAGACTGCATGTTGAGAAATAAGGAAGAGAAGAAAGAGAAGGTGAAAGAAGAAGTTTACTATGTGAAAAATCTTGAAGAATTTTTTGGACAAACAAAGAATATCTCATTAATGGCAAAAGGAGGTGACAAAATGTCACACCTGAAAACCTGAACGGCGGAAACATTCTGGGGTGAAGGACGTCATGTCAAGTATCACAATATATGCCGTATAGTAATCAAAGTACAACAACTATTGCATTAATAGTAATAATTTTACATAGGTTACATTTTACAATAACATTAAAGTAAATACAGAGCATAACATAGATGCAACTTGGTTCTAGGCTGACTTCGCAAAAGCTCCTGGGATGTACCTGTCTATCGATGACCAGAGAATACAAGTTATTTTGGAAGCGAGTATCAGCATGTTTATAATGCTGGTGAGTTCATAAGTAATTAATGACATTAGTATAAATACACATTTTTATTCAAAATAACCTCCTAAAAGATGGTAGTTTAGAATCTACAGAGTATTAGAATTCTTTCCAGAAAATCCCATATTTTCTAAATAAAAGCAGTTTTCTACCAAGAGCCAATTGTTTATTTTTAAGAAGTAATTTCCCCAAAAGTACTATCATTAACAAAATATAATTTTTACTTTAAAGGAGTTATGAGAATAGCCTCAAGTAGAAATAATAAAGGGAAAATCATATTTTTCCTCAACATGAACACTACTGGCTTAAAAGTGAATAAAACCTAGAATCCATGAGAAACGCCTCGCAAAGCTTAAAGGTAAGTAAATCATAGACTCCAGGCGGGACGCCTTGCAAAGTCTAAAAATAAGTAAAACATAGACTCTAGGAAGGTATCGAATGAACAATACGCCTGGCTCAGTCTAAAACAAGGAAGCACAGACCCCAGACAGTATCAAATGAAAGATACAGCTACCAAAGTCTAAAATAAGGAAACACAGACCCCAGACAGGGAAACACAGACCCCAGATAGTATCAAATGAACGATACAACTAGCAAGGTCTAAAACAAAGAGACACAGACTCCAGACAATATCAAATAAAGATCCAACTAGCAAAGTCTAAAACAGGGGAAAACATAGACTCCAAGAGGGTATCGAATGAACGATATGCCTAGCACAGTCTAAATAAAAGGGTGGATAAAAGGGTGAATGTGAACTCGTATGTAACCATGCTGATTGATGATCGAATCCTTGATGACCCTCCAGGTCATGCGATGTATAGTGACATCTGTCACCCATTAGGCCTTACCGGCTCGGACTGTAGCTAGCAGGCAAGGTGTGGGAGTGCCTGTCCTGCATAGATCTATACACATGATGCCCGCTCTCCCTCCAGGAGACTCTGGTTACACGGCGATGGCGCTTGGAAGCGGCATATTGAGAAATAGTATGTCACATTCTATTTAAAGTAGTAGTAATAGTATACACTCACGGAAGAACTGACTCTTGTGGAATTCTTCATATTAGAAAGAGTAAATAAAATCTCCTAACTATTCCTATAATAGTTACTAATGTTTCTGGTATATGAATGATGAATGGAAGGATGTCGTTGCTACCCAAAGGAAATGTACTGGTTGATGGAAACCTCTATGTCTATACATGTATACATGATATATATAACTAATATTTAAACGACATTCGGACGGATAACCGATACCCATTAGACCACATCCCAATGAGGAAAAGGAACTAGGGCGAACTAGACTTTCTAATTCCTTTAAACATTATTTATATAAGTATACAAATATAGGCATGCATTTAACGAAATAAAAGCATAGAAGAAAACTTTGGTAAAATCTTTGGAAAATCATTACAAATAAGAATTTACGACTTGACGTCATTTTATAAAACAAGCTTTGAAAACCTTTGGAAAACCTTTGGAAAATCTTTTCAATACTTTTGATAATCTAAAAGAGAAATTTATACTTTAACAAGATTTGAAAACGAGATTGGAAGACCTTTTGTTAGATGAAGCAGTTTAACATGCAAAAATCCATTTGCTATACAGTTATTAATCACATGTGATTTATCTAATAACTGTATAGTTCAACTTGTATTCCCCCCATAAAAATAGTTAAAATCATTTAAATGGTTGGTTTAGGGGTATGAACTTACCTGTAATGAGTGGATCGGATGGAAGTGTCGTTTGAGTGCTTGGTGTCAAGTGAAGACTTGAACACGCTTAATGACCCTAGTAACATATAAAGACATTTGTTTACATATAATTAGTGATTTTAACACTAATTAAACACGTGTAAACATCCTAATGAGAAGAAAACACTTTGGTCAAGTGCTAGGAGGATGTTGGGTTGCAATAAAAGAGTGTATGGCTTTATACGGAAATGTATGATCAAATGACCATGTTTGTTGGAGTTTACGGCCCAGGGGAGTTTACTCCCGGCCGTAAACTCTCAATTGGGTCTCCAAACAAGTCTTAAAACTGCTATAACTTAAGTGGTTAAGTGCTCCAAGGCCTAAACAAGAGATTGGGTGAGTTTAAGGTCCAAAAATGGTCTTGTGTGGAGTTTATGGCCTGGGGACCACTTCCCCATGAGTTTACAACCGTAAACTCATGACATGAAGTGTCAAATCATTGACTCAAGTCCCTAACTCATTGAGGTATAATTCTAGGTTAATGTCCAAGGCTAGGTGAGGGGATTAGGGCACCTTTTGAACCATTTGAGGGAGTTTACGACCTAAGAAGATCCTAGGCCATAAACTCTCATTCAACCCTCCAAAACCTAATGTTTAAGGTCTATAATACTTCAAGGGTATGATCTAAGCTAGTCTCTAAGCACAAGGAAGGAGTTAAGGGCATTTTGGCACCCTTTTTAAGGGTTTACGGGCTAAGAAGTTCTTGGGCCGTAAACACCTTGTTCATGCTATTTTTGGATGATTTCAATGGTATATGGACATCTAATAAGCTTTAACACAACCTAGGGTAAGAGAACTTACAATTTGGGGACGAAAACTTGAAGATTCTTGGGAGAAATCGGGTCTTGAAGAGAGAGAGAGAGGGTGGAGAGAGTGGAATGGGTGTAAATGAGGTTCACTCAACCCTTATATAGGGTGAGTTTATTGCCCCGGATTTTACTGATCGGAGTTTACCGCCCGAAAACTCTATCTTATGAGGTTTATGACATGATTTTTGGTGTTAGGGCTTTAGTGGTTACTTTCTAAGACTTTATAGTTAAGTATGAAAAGCTCGAAATACTAAAACGGATTTTAAATTTGCTAGATGATGGTGGAAATGTATTTGATTTCCAAATGAAGTGTTTGACTGTAGATATTATATATATGAAATATTCGGGTTGTCATAACATCCCCCCGTTAGAGGGAATTTTGTCCCGAAATTAGGGTTTAGGAAAGGAAGTAGGCATGAATAATCGGGTAGAGAGATGAGGGTACTTCCTATTCGGTTGGTCCTCGCGCTCCCAAGTGAACTCTGGCCTTCACTTGATGTTTCAGCAAACCTTCACTTAACGGGATGTTTCGTTCACTTGATCGCTCAGTTCGCGATTCATACAGGTTCCTCTACGAAGTTAGGGTTCCCAATGATTTCTATCAAGACAAGTGGGATTTAGAGAGTTACGTCGGACAAGCACTTTTCAAGTCTAGGACGTGGATTGATTTGGGGTGAAACTTGTGGAATTTTGAAAGTAGTCGTGGTCTGACGAGGGTTGGACCAATTTTTTAAAGAATCTCGGATGGTCCTAAGCTCTTGGAAAGATAGAGCTTTTCAGTACTTAGAACATAATGTACTTCTATGGTGAGATCATCACTAGCGTAATCGCCATTTTGAAGTTCCAGACGTCCTCTCATACTCGGGATGTAGTTCTTCAGGTTGGTTCTTAGAAGGCTCGGGTTATCCTTGGATTCGTGTTTCCTGTTGATTGGATTTCAGAGGTTTTCTGGATCATCGGATGAATTGGATATCTATTGGTATCTATTTGTTGCAGGGTGTCTATCTCAACCTAGTGCAAAATGAACCTGCACTTCTGGTTCTTGAGATGTTTCTAACGGAAACTCTTAGGGTCGGTGAGATAGGGTTTTACCAGATGATTGTTTATAAATTTGTTTTTAAACTTTTCATCATCGTCTAGTTGATGCTTTCACAATATGATTCCTAATAGGAAAGAATCATGCTCTTACTTGCTTGCTGTTTCATGAATATCAATCTCTGTTCAGGGCTAACTCAACCCTTAGAGATTTTCTGAAGTGTTGGCCTATCTCCGGAGGTGGTTCTACTATTTTTGTGTGAGATAGTATTCTTCGAACACCTAGTAGTCCAATGAATCTATAAGATATGCCCTATTCTCTGAGGTGTCGGTTTATTCCAGTTGCAGAAAGCGTGTGTTCTTGTATAACCCAATCGACTAACACCTAGACTGGTGTCGAGTTTATAATCTCTTCGGGATCTAGGTTATAAGGCTTAACGCAACCTACTTTCTTACTTTATTCAAGTATTCTTGGTTGCGGAGGTTATCCTGTGGTTCTTGGCATTCTAGTATTCACTTCAGAGAATGTAGTCTATCGTTTACAGGACGACGATGACTTCTTCCACGTGAGGAGGCGGAGCATCCTAGGCACTACTCGTCAGTAATGGGGTGGACGAAGTGCCTGAGTAGTGCCTGTATCCCTTGCAAATACTCTTCCAGTGTATCTGAGTTTCCTCACTCTAAATAAAATTTAGAGAGTATAGGGTTTCGTCACTCAGAACTTTTTATTCCTCATCCACTCTTCTTAGCGTTTTGAACCATTGTAGCTGCCGGGTTTCCAGAATCTCTACTAAGATGCTTAATTCTTGGGATTAAACGTGGATGGATGGTCGTAGTCACGATTTTGACTCTTTCGACTTGAGTTATTTTTCTAACTGACGGTGTTAGCTACTAGGCTGGCTTAACTGGGATGATGACAAATTTCGAATTTGTGGTCATTTTAGTAGTTCAACCCGCAGTGGTTCTCTTGACTCCAACTCCTATTCTATGGGATAGGATGAAGGATTTTATTACAAGATTCGTGGTAGAGCTCATACTCGGTGTAATCACTAATACTTGGTGTACGTAAGCCGTATATAATTGAGATCGACAGGACGTTCAGTGTGGCCCCACCCCAGACCCACAACCCACCGAGGAACATAGAGCAGGGAGGAAGTACACATCTTAAATCATATTGATCTAAATTATATACCACTCTAATGCATGTACTCATTAGTAGCAAGTTAATCCCATGAGATTCTTTTCTTGATGCTCGAATCTGATTGTGAGGTGCTAAGGGTCTTTCTGGGGGATCTACGAAGTAGGTTTCGGGTGGTTATTTTCTTCTGGAATAACTGCATTGTCTTTCGCTTCGAGTTCTATCTGCCTAAGAAGCGGTTGGTTAATAGCACGCGATACCATTCTCCTGGGTATTTCGGAAGGTTTTAGATAAGAGAGACGACCGACGGATTGCATTAGGTTTTATTATTAATTTCGGAAGAACTTTAATTTGTCGAAATGGTTATGGTGAAAGTTCTCTTTACACAACACTAGGAATTTACACATGGTTGCACTAAGTCGAACTGTGATTTGATAGATGCGTTGAAGTTAGCATACATCGATATGATATAGAATGAGGGTTGATAGGGCCATGTGCTGAACGGGCACACAAGTTCTTGGCGTCTTGGGTTTCGTCCCGTGTATCACTGTTGCGGATACCTGCACCGATAGAGTCGACGCAGAACTATAGAGGGTCCTGAGGTTTCGGAATAATGTACTTTTCATGAATGGATTCTCACGAGGCCTTTCTATAATCGGCTAGCATACACTAGTCATGTCAAATTAAAGTGGGGAGGACTGTTGACTGAGCGACTCTGCTCTAAATCCACAACCAAACGAGGAACAAGAAATAAGGCAGCATCACTCACTCGAGGTCCATCCATACTAATTATACACCGCTTTAACGTATATATAGAGCCATTATAGCTTTACCTAAAGAAAATTTGAATTTTACAATTGTGCTGCAACTTTCGCCTTAACGGGAGAGTAATTACATTTAGAATTAGCCTTTTTAATGTTTTCAGTTAGTTATCTAGGATTGAGAGACGTACCAAAATTTCTACCGACTTCCTTGATGCTTCTCCCTAGGCATTAGGGTTATACCCCTCCTGTGCCCTTGTCGTTTCCTTTAGTTGGGCAGTCCCTCTTGAAGTGTCCAATCTCACCACATAGATGGCATACTGGACTGGTCGCCACATTGGTGGTTGATGTAATGAACTCAACCGGGGTTCTGGACATACGAGCGGTATGCCCCTTCCTGTTGCACCTAATGCAAAATAGTTGTCGACAGATACCATGATGATGGTAGCTACACTTGCCGCAACGGGGAAGGTTTCTTAGCTATGGTCTTCTTGAAGCCGGGATGAAAGGGTTGACAGGGGTATTGACTACCTCAGCTCGATGCCCTTTGGACGGTCCTTGAGTCGAGGTACTTCCCTCTTCGCTCTTGAACTTTTTTTTTCAGTGGATCTGGTTGAGGTTCTTGGGTGGCTGGGTATGCAGGTGTTGGTTGTTGTTGTCCATTGCTTTGATCGGGAATCCCGATAGGGCTCCTGCTAATGTTAGCATTGTAAGCATTCAGGTGATCCATGAAAGTTGATACGGCTGCTAAAACTGCAGCTTGAAACATAGCTTCATCGAATAAGAGAGTCGGTGTAAGAGAGTCGGTGTTTTGCTAGCGGGATGATTACGCTTCTTTGGAGGCATGGTTTTCCTACACGAAGAAGGAACATAAGCTGATGAGAGTTGATGATTAAATCTAGACATATCTATCCTTACTGTTATAGGCATAAATTTTCCCGCGCCTCGGATATTGGTATCTGAGTGTCGACCTACATCCCTATGTTGTAGTCCGGGTATCAAGGCCGGAGTAAGAGTATCAGAAAGCCATAAGATGGGTGTCATTCCTACTAAGTTATCATTATGCTGGAGAGATTCGCACTCCGGCTTTGGAAAGATTTGGGGACAGTTCGGAATGAAGATTATAGAAGAAAAGGGCTCATGAAGACTTATGGCTAAACACTCTCAATCGAGGTTTTGAGATCCGATCTAATCGTATTACTTGCGACGGGAAAAGGCGACTCACCTACCACATACTGTGAGTACTGTAACCACTAACTCACTAAATTGTATTATTTTATGGTTGTATTAGCGCGGTGATAACGAGGAAAAGACACTTCTCGGGTTCCATGTATTGGCTCCCTCTGTCTACCTCTTATCCTTGACTGGGACCGGCGTTGATTTTCTTCAGGTAGTTACCTAGGGTTCTCTTTCTCGTGTAGACACATTGAATTTCTACTCCATCTTACTTCCGATTTTGACTCTGAGTGTCATCACTTCATGATGGATGACTGGAAATCTCGGAAGTTCGTGCGAATTTCCAACCAGTGTCCCTAAAAGGTATAGGCACTTGGTGGTTTCAATAGTCTCGTCTTAGTTCATTTATTTCCGACTGGAAATATTCTCAACGAACCTCGTCTGGGTCTGAATCGACCCTTCTGTCGATCACTGGAGTGGATAAGTTTTTCTACAGGGTTCGTACGAGAATGGAAATGTCTAAAGAATCCTAAGAGATTATTCAAACATTTCACTGGGTGATCGACATCGAGTCCTGCTGCAATTAAATAGCGTATACAAATCATATATAACTTACATCCGATAGGCCTCTGAATATGTGATACTATTCTATATCCACATCCAAACAAGGAAAATGAAGTAGTGCGAAACCACACATTCTTAGTCTATGGGATCCTTACTATACATAATCTTGGAAGTATACCCTCTGTAATCATAGGTATATCAATAAGGATATTTTTTTGTTTTTCACACAAGGTTAGCTATGGATACTAAAATACCCCTATGGTATTTTAATTACTTGTTTGACTCTTAACTTCTTAGTATGATTCTGGGATTAATGTGAGTCTTTTAGTATCCTAAAATATTCCCATAAAATTTTAAAATTTTATGTTTGGCTCTAGCATTCTGTCACACCCCCAAACCGGAATGGCGGAAACGTTCGGGGGCGGATGACTTCATGTGGTAACGTAACAAATGAATACATAGTAAAGAAAGCAATACAACCATCATAGATATATAATTGAAAGTTTACATTGTTTAAAAGTGTACATGTTGAAAATCAATTACAATATGATGTCAAAATATGAAATAAAAATGGCGCCGCCGCGTCCTTCTCAAAAATCCGTTTGTTACCTGTAATTACTGAATCCCTGGGACATACAAGTAGTTTTGAAAGAGTATATCAACATTTAAGCTGGTGAGTTTCATAAGTATTTAATGACAATGTTTGTATGAAATGAAATGTTTTTGTTCCTTGTTTGCTTGTTCCTAGAAAATCCTATATTTTCTACTAGTATAAATGTAGCCTTCTTTTAAGACCAATGTTTGTTTCTGGTAAATGTATGTACGTATAAAATTTCCAATACGTCTGAAAAACCCCATAAATCATTGTGTTCTTAATACTCCATGTGAGTTTTATAACCATACTATTGACAAGGAATGCCTATACGCAACGTTCTTCAGGTGTTGGAATGTTCTGACGTTTGTCACCCTAAATGGTGGACTGTAGCTAACAATCAGGGTGCGGGTTTTCAAGCCCGTATAGATCTATACACAAACACCATGCTCCCCCTTCAAGGGATTCTGGTATATAATACAGGACTTGAAATGTGTACTCGAACGTACGTGAAGTTAATGTCTCACAAAACTTAGTATAAAACAGACTTACGAGTGAAAACGTTCATTCGTTATTGTGTATGAAAGTAGCTTCTTGAAATAGTATTTCCATGTATGTAAAAGTTCGTGGTATTCTCGTAAAACTATACCCGTTATAGTTTCCTAAAAGTGCGTTTCGTTTGTATAATAAACCTTCAGTGAAAATGTTCACTTGTTATGAAAAGTGTAGTTTTTGTTAGTGCCAAAACCGACACACAATAATGTAGTATAAGCAAGCATCTGATTTATATACATACATAAATCGTTTCTCATTTCAAAAGATAAAACGTTGTCATGGTATAATTTGCATATGAAAGTTTCCCTTTGATAGTTTCAAATCACATATGATTCCTTTGATAAAACACGTAAAGTGAAAGTTTATATAACACACGATAATAATCGAGTGTTTTACTTGTATTCCCCCCCGCCCCCCCCCCCCCCCTAAAAGCATGTAAAAGTACTCATAAAACATTTAAAAGTGTGAATTATAGGGGTATGAACTCACTTGTAAGATCCGAGGTTGCTGGATGAAAACCGGACAGAATTTCGGCTCGCGAAAGTGGATTTCCTTGGGATTCTCAGGAATCTCGGGGGCACAAACGACCTTCGGGACTTGAGCAAAGTGATCGGGGCTTCGGGGTAGTACGGGCACGGAAAACGAGGCAAGATCGTAAGAGAAATGGTATGTTTTTCCCGAAACCCTCGCATCCCTTTTATAGGGGGCTGAGAGGCCTCGGTACGCGGGGCGTACGAGCTTACGCGGGGCGTACTCGTGCGTCATGCGTGACCTAGTCCTCGACTGCCTCGGCTTCGGATGGGACGGGACGGGGTAGTCTCGCATAGGGGCGACGTGGACGAACCGAGACCAAGGCCTCGCGTACGCGGGGCATATGCCTGTACGCGGCGCGTAACTCAGATGGACCCGGTGACTCACCCTTCGGATAATACCGAATTTTGAATTAAATTTATATATTAATTATTTAATAAACTTCAAAACTTCATATCTTCTGCATACGAACTCCGTTTTCGACGTTCTTTATATCCACGCGAAGGTGAGACCATACGCTACAACTTTCGTTTAGATCCCGTTGGCAAATTCCGAAATTATTTTTATTATTTATTTTTAAAAGGTCGCGGTAAGAAAATTTCTTTAGAAGTTGATAACTTCTTTATCTGACGTCGGTTTTTGCTAGACTTTTTACCGCTGAAATACCATTGTTGAGACCTTCGATTCTCGTTTAGGTCATTCCGGCCAAAAGTCGCTCGATCTCTGATTCGAGTTTTTAGCCGTCTGCCGTTAAGCCGAACTTGAAAAATTCTTAACTTTCTTATACGAAGTCAGATTTGGGCGTTCTTTTTACGTACGATCATGGTTTAATGACTTCTAACATAATAGGTAATTTAATTAGTGATTTTTGGATATTTTATTTTCGAAGTTAATTTTATTACAACTAACGTGGTTACAATACTTGACTTTTTAGGTCGTTTACATGTAGTTGAAATATCGGGTTGTCACATCATCCCCCCGTTAGAGGGAACTTCGTCACGAAATTTAAAGCAAGAAAGATACAAGTGAATCAGAGAAAAAGATGCGGGTATTTTTGTTTCATCTGATCTTCGCATTCCCATGTGAATTCAGGTCCTCGCTTGGCATTCCAGTGGACTTTCACGATGGGTATGCGACTTTGTTTCGTTTGTTTGACCTCTCGGTCCATGACTTCTACTGGTTCTTCCACAAAGTTGAGACTCTCGTTGATCTCGATCTCGTCGAGTGGGATAACAAGAGTCTCACCGGACACACTTTTTCAAATTAGATACGTGGAAGGTTGGGTGTAAGTTACTAAGTTCACGTGGTAGATTAAGTTTGTAAGCTACAGGGACTGACACAATTACAAGACGTCAGATGGATTAGACACCATATGGGTAATAGTTGACCGACTGACGAAATCCGCTCATTTCCTGCCAATAAAAGAATCCTACAAGATGGAGAGACTGACACGATTATACATTCGAGAAATCGTGAGACTTCATGGAGTACCAATGTCTATTATCTTGGATAGAGACAGTAGATTCACTTCACGTTTTTGGCAATCACTTCAGAAAGCACTTGGAACCCATCTCGACATGAGCACCGCTTATCAGCAACAAATGGACGGTCAAAGCAAACGAACCATCTAGAGGCTCGAAGACATGCTTTGCGCATGTGTGATAGACTTTGGGAAGTCTTGGGATACCCACTTACCCTTAGTCGAATTCTCCTATAACAACAGTTACCATTCGAGCATCAAGGTCGCTCCTTTCGAAGCACTATATGGGTGTAAGTGTTGATCACCGTTGTGTTGGGCTGAGGTGGGCGACACCCAGCTAGCAAAGAAATTGGCATCAGACAAGGCGTTAACAGGATCGGAGATCATACGTGAAACCACGGAAAAGATAGTTCAAATCAGAGCTCGACCACAAGCATCGCGCGACCGAAAAAAGCGCTACGCCGATAAACGACGAAAGCCCTTAGAGTTTCAGGTCAGGGATTGAGTGCTGTTAAAATTTTTGCCTTGGAAGGGGGTCATTCGTTTCGGAAAACGGGGAAAACTGAACCCACGATACATTGGACCTTTCGAGATCGTTGCCCAAATAGGTCCAGTGGCGTACAAACTGCAACTACCCGCTGAGCTAAGTAGTGTACACCCCGTGTTCCATGTTTCCAACCTAAAGAAGTACCTATCAAATGAAACTCTCGTCATCCCCCTTGACGAAATTGAAATCAACGAGAATCTCCTGTTCGTCGAAGAACCAGTAGAAATCATGGACAGAGAGGTGAAGCGTACTAAGCAAAGTCGCATCCCGATTGTGAAAGTACGGTGGAACGCGAAGTGTGGGCCAGAATTCACGTGGGAACGCGAAGACCAAATGAAGCAAAAGTACCCTCACCTATTCTAGCATTCTCAAATCTAGCTTTCAAAAGAATTTCGGGACAAATTCCCTCTAACAGGGGGATGATGTCACAACTAGAAATTTTTGTGCCTTGTAGATTACAATAATTAAGCCAAATTATGAATCAAAGACACAAGAGCATGTATGATGCATACTCTATGTTAATAAAATTTCAAACAAACACCCCATGCAAGCATTTCAAGTAGTTAATAAGCAATTGGAAACCCTAGAAGTCCTTGTCTAAGTCCATTTTGGACTAGGACTTCCTTATCGGGCCTAATGGACCAATAAGCTTCCAATTTGACCATCTTGGGCTTAGAACTCTTAAATGGGCTCTAATTGGACCAACTTCCAATTATTTCAATATTTTGGGCCATATTGGGCCTAGAATGAAATAAATTAATTATATGAACCATTTTGAGCCATAATTAACCTAATTTAGCCCTAATAGGTCATAAAAACTATACTTTGATTTAATTGAGTCAAACATCATCTAACTTAACTATAATATGGGCTTAGGGGCAAAAAGCCCAAAAATCTCCTCTTTCCCCTCTCCATTCTCGGCCCAAGCCCACAAACAGGAAGAGTTGACTTTGTTGGGTACCACCTCACTTTTACATGAAGGATTTCCATGCAACACTCATACATCCATGCAACCATCTTATCAATTCTCTCTCTTCTCCCTTCTCTTTCTTCTCTCGGCCGAATCCAAGCACACGCACACCCACATTTCACTCTCCATTCTCTCAAGAAAACTCTCTCATATCTCCTCCATATTTTTGAGATCTAAGAAGTATTTAAGGGGATTCTCACACAAAAATCATCATCTAAGGTAAGTTGATGTTAGATCCATAAGCTAGTTATTTCATTCCTTTCAAGAATCACCTCTTAATCCATTCAAACTTATGATTTAGCACCATAGAAGCATCTAAGTTCGAGATCTTCCAAGGAGGGTTGCTAAGGCCGAATTTTCTTCTCATTTTTCTTCCAAAACCGAAACCACACCGAAGTTGAGCTTCATACCCCTTATTTTTCGGTTTTTATTAGTTTTTGTGGGGGAGAATACAAGCAAATGTGTAGATCTATGAGTAAATGTATGCCTTGTGTGATTTTTATGCTTATATGTATGATCTTATGTGATTTGTGATGTTTATGTTAGCCAAAAGAACCTAAAAACCAAGAACTACGATATGAGGAATGAAATAAGTATAACTTATACCATTTCACACTAATCAAGTCTAGAAAAATAGTTTAGTTGGTTAAAATGAACATTTTTGGACTTAAAACCCATTTTGGACTCAAAATGTCAAAAATACAAAACTAAGGGGCCCAAAATGACAAAAGATAATTTTTGAAGGTTGAAATGAGTCTAAACAGTTTCTAGTATATATTTTCTAAATATCAACACTTTTGAAGAGTTAAAAATGTGAATTTTGAACATAATGGGCTAAAATGGGCTTTTCGGCCCAATAAACCCCCAATTTGCAAGATTTTTGAAATTAAGGGGCTGAAAATGCACATATCTGTAAAAAAGCGGATTACAAGTATACCAATACCATTTCAAGGGCCAAAAATGCTTTTCAAATTAAAAAGGGACCAAAAATGCAAAAATTTTCCATTTTGGGCCAAAATTGTAAAAGTTGCAAAAATGGGGGTTTCAACCGAGAAAATTTCATTTTTGAAGGACTTAAGATGTTTATCAAGTAAATCTAGGCTGGAAATGACTTTTTAATAAGTTTTGATACTAAAGTGTCAAGAAAAATGGTTTAAGGACTAAAATGGAAATTCTCTTATATACAGGGTTAAAAGTGTAAATTTTATCCAAGAAGGGTCATAAAAAGGTCAACTCCAATCCTTTTTATTAAAAAACAAATCCATTAAGATAAAATACGAGTACCTTGACTACCGGCGAAACGTAATAACAAATACGCTTTCAACACTAATATCGTTATCAAACGAATTGATTCGGTTTCGAATCAATAACGAATCAAAAATCAATAAACAATAAGTACTTCAATAAACACGCGGAATTCACGAGAAGTCAATATTCAATCTTTGGGCTTGAAAGTTTCAAATCTTGCTTGTTGGGCCTAGCTAGCCCAATAACATGATCTTTGGGCCCGAAGGGAACGCGCTTACATGTTATTGGGCCTTCAATGACCTAATTCCTTGTAAAAAGGACTTTCAATAGCTTTATTGTGCTGTTGGGCCCCAAGGGCCAATTGGTACTGCTAGCAAAGTCGAGAAGTCAAATGCGAGTCGGGCCTAGTGCATTTCTCATTCGATAACCTTGAACAACTTATGGAAATAACGAGGGCTTCGTACCCTCTTTTCTCCTTGGTTGTGGGGCTATGAGAAGTCAGGGTGGTTGGATTAAGTGAGTTTTACGAACGATGCCAAAAGGATCGTTTTTAATTGGTAGTTATAAACTATTCATTTTCTTTAATGCGTGATTATAACGACTCACAACCCATAATTAATCCAATGTCACCTGGAATTATCGGAAACAATCGTCGAATCGGTATAACAATAAACAAGACACGAAATCCTATGTACGAGGAAAACATCGGGTTTTCCCGGGAAGTTCAACACTTTTATCTATGTGATGTATACAAGGTTTAACAATTATACACGTTTACAAAAATCAACAAGCATACTACGGATCTCCACACTTTTTATAAACAATACTCTTTTCAGAAAATATCGAATTTTCTGGGTTTTTCAAACTACACAAAAATCATTATTTTTCAAACATAACTTATGAACTCACCAACATTTCATATGTTGACGTTTTCCGAAATACTTCTATTCTCAGGTAACCGGTAAATTGAAGAATATGTATCCAGTGCTGTCACGGTGTTTTGTTTAATTTAGTATCGAACGGTTTAAGTTATGGAAATGTAATGTTTAAAGCAATGTACTGAATGTAAACAATAACAATTGTACTATTTCAATGCTTGGTGATGAATGATGTTATGATTCATGTATAATCATTGTGATGGTATTCAATTGAGTCACAATAGCCCTCGGACGTTTCCACCGTCTGGTTCGGGGGTGTGACAACTACCATGGTGTCCCCCATCTTGTCTTTAAACATCCGATTCCCCAATATTTGATATGTCACACCTGCATTTTTAAAACCAAAAGGCATTGGAATGTAACAATATTTAGCTGTTGGCGGTATGAATGTTGTATCTTCTTGGTTGGAAGGCTCCATCTAGATTTGTTGGAATCCTGCTGAAGCAACCATGAAGATTAGGAGTTCATGGCCAGCCGTCACATCAAACGTAGAATCAATATGCGGTAGAGGAAAAGGATCCTTAACACAATCCTTGTTAAGATCTGTGTAGTCTATACTTACTCGCCATTTCCTTTTTTTTTGTACAACAACCACGTTAGGCAGCCATCATTGGAACGTCACTTCCTTGATTATTCCTGTCTTGAGGAATTCCTCTACTGGAACGTCTCAGAGGTCAAGGACTCGTTAACTGGTTCAACTAGAGTTTCTTGCAGGTTCTTAAAACCTTTTTTCGATCAACAATGGTGAAATCAGGAATTTCCAAGGAACAAGCAAAACCATGCGGTTCAACATCCACTGTGAAAACGCCCGCACCGACGATTTCACCGAGCAACTATCGAGGAATCTTTCAAGATCATGACTTTTATGATGAACCGATCAAGATAATGAACAAATACATGGAGAAATAGTTACTCTTCTATGCATTCAACTCATTGGCTAACATCTTTCCTCTACCATTGCTATTCGAATGTGTTTTCTCTGCTTACCGACCAATCGGTGACCTTGAAATCATCAACTTCATTGTCACTGATGATTTAAGAACGACGCTCACCAAGGCGAAATTCATTTATTCAATCAACCTTAGTGTAACCTAAACACCACCTTCTAGAGTCCAAAAAATGAAGAAGTTTTCAAAATCCTTTATAGGATGGAATGTCAATTAAGATTAAAAGGAGTTTTCGATTTCTAAAAGGCAAACCTTCCAATTTTGTGGTTCTTATCGTGTCACTATCTCATTCGATGCCTTTCCGGCAGAACCCGCGGTACAGATCCCATGGGAAAGCAATTTCTTGATCTTCTATGGAGTTTTTTCATAAGTGAACCTGTGGATTTTGGGTCAATCTTATCGGATGACTTCTTGATGTATGTTGGAAGGAAGGAACCCAGATTGGGCCTCACCAAAGTCACATCTACCCGCTTTTGGTCTCTCTACATCAATGACATTCATGCCGCAACGAACATTAGTCTTGGCGCAGACATCAACTTCCTTGTCTGCAATGATCGTAAAAGATACTCTCTTCCAAAGTTCAATATGTCTTTACTCTCATTAGAAACCTACCTTTACATATCTTTGTTGGATTAGGTGTCTAAGCCCATAATTACTTTGTTATGTACTTAACCTGATTATGAGCATGGTCCTTCAGGGTTGCTTTCCCCATAGCAACTGACAGGATGAATTAAGGAGAAAGAGGAATAATTATGATTTATTAAAATATTATGTCAATAATATATTAAAAGAGAAATCATATTGTTTAATTAATATTCATCAAGAATTAATTTAGAATTAATTTTGTGGTAAAAAAGATTAATTAAATAAGGGGGACCGATACTGTAATTATAAGATACTTACAAAGCTAGGCTGAGGAACCATAATGAAGCAATAGACGACTTATATACGAGAGTCCATATATAAATCATCCAAGGGGGATTTCTGGAAGGATCTTTAGGCTTCTTAAGGACTAAGCATCTGGATTAGGGTTTCCAAGTTGATAAGCCTAGAAGCCTAACTATAAAAGGAACACTTTAGGCCACCAAAATTGTCTTTAACCTTTTGAGAGAACCCTAGGACGACTTTTGTGCCTTCTTCTATATCTGTTGATCATCCTTATTGCTAGTGGTGTTTGTGACTCCATTAGAGGTGAAACACTTGGGGCACTAGGCTCTCAGAAGTCAAGATCAGGAAGGTTTCTAATTGTTATTGCTATATAACAATCAAGGTAATATTCCTAACCATATTCATATTTTAATTGCAAGTATAGTATGTTAGATCTAGGATTTATGGTTTGGAAGATTGTTTTCATGTATAACTTGAGGAAAACCAAGATCCGAAGCATTAGGGTTGAATGTACACCATAGGAATGATGTTTTGCTCAAAACCCATTTGGTATCAGAGCCTAGGGTAGTTTTTCTGTTATATGATGCAAAAGATAAGTTCTCAAAGATGAAAATTCGAGTTTTTCGATCATGAACCAGGCTCACGATGTAAGCATAGTGCTTACGACTTGAGCACAGATCTGACTGCAGATTTTCGGAAAATTTTCCCTAATTTGATTTAGATAATTACCATAAGTCATTTTTCAAAATTAAAATCATATTTTTCTAGTATGGTAAATGATAGCCTAATCAAATTAATTGATAATTATCAAATTAATATAATTAATTTTTTTATAAGATAAAGTTTACCTATTTGTATTTTGTTTGAATTATCTTATAAAAAAATTGGATTAGGTCAAATTATGTTATAATTACTAATTATATGATATTTAATTATTTTTCAAATTTGATCTAAAAGATATTTTGAAAAGTTTCAAAATTTTCCCTCAAGTTTTGGAATTTATAATTTAATTCAAATGTATTTGTGACAACCTGAAATTTATTCCGTCACTGTAACCCGTTTCCGTTACTAAACCCGTCTTTATCAAATTGTTCCATTAACATTTTGAATTAGGTTATTTAAATTGAGACTTTTATTGTGACTTCATGAGTGTCCAAATGAGTTAGAAAAACTTGAAACACCCTCGATATTCTTTTTAAAAGTTTCTAATTCACTACCACGTCGGGTGACGAACATTTAATTGGGCACGACCATAAGCCCCGTTTAACATCGGTATCGGGTAGATTTCCACCGGGCCGCAAACTCGAACTCTATATAAGGGTGGGTGGACCTCCATTTGAAGCTTTTCGACTCTTAACACCCTCTCTCTCACTACTTTCTCTCTACAACTCAAATTTGATCCAAAAAACCTCTTTCAAGCTCCAAACTTGTAAGTAATCTATCCTAACTTGTTGTTTAGCTTGTTTAGCATACGAATCTGTGTTAAAATCATCCAAAAGTATCAAAAACTTGTGTTTACAGCCCATGAACAACCTCAAACCGCAAAGACCCATAAATGGGGTTTTGAAGCCCCAAAACCCTTCCAAATCACTCCTAGTGCTTAGCTATGAATTAAGGACTTGCTTGTACGAGTTTAGAAAACCAAAATCTTGTCATTTGGGGAGTAAACATGAGTTTATGGCCCAAGAACATTCTTTCGACCGTAAACCCTCCTTCATAGGCCGTAAACACCATTTAAGGTGTTAAATTGCCCCTTAAACACCTCCTATGGCTTTGGGTAATGTCTAGAATCAACAACCATCGAAGTAGGGACCTTAAACTTCAAACAAAACATGACCATTAAGGGATTACGGCCGTAAACCCCCCAAGGATTGGTCCCTTGGCCTTAAACTCCTCTAAGGAGGTCAAATATTGCCCTAACTTCCTTCCATGGCTTGTATATTGGACTAGAATCATGTGTGCTTAACCTAGGACCATCAAAACACAAAAGGAAGGGACAATTAAGAGTTTACGGCCATAAACTCTATGTTTACAGCTGTAAACTCCCATAAATGGTCTATTTGAAGATTTAGCCACTTCCTATGCCCTAGAATTGAACCTAGCTTAATTCCCCAAGTGTTCTAAGACCTCTAAACATCGAAGAACACACCACCCATGAGATTATGGCCGTAAACTCATGGGCATATGGTCATTGGGCGGAAAACTCTTCTAAGAGTTTAGTCTTGAAGAGTAAACTCCATATCTAGGCCCTACACCCCTTAGATGCAACCCGTATCATTCCTAACACTTGAGATAAAGTGTTTCGCGCCTCGGAGTGTATTATCTTACTTAATTAGTAGTTCAAAGTCTAATTAGATACAATTATGTATATCCTCATGTTACATAGGATCCTCGCGCGTGTTCAAACCCTAAATTGACACTTAGCATCCTACCCGACACATTTCTCGACTGGTGAGTTCATACCCCTACTCTTTTTTCCGTGTTTTTCATGTTTTCAGGGGGGAATACAAGCAAAAGTACAAGTAAATCTTGTACTCAAACTTATTATTTTGTATGAAATGTTTCATATTCCGTATGCTTTTAACACTGAAAACCGTATTAACTAATCGTTTAACTTGCAGAGTTAGTTTTCAAACTAATTGCGAAACTCATTATAAAATGTTATATTTTATATTTCACAAAGGATTTCATGTCATTCATAAAACAAGATTTTCCGCATTATTACTTGTAAATTCGTTATTCTTAAGATTGGAGACACGTCCTCTGAAACACTCCACAGAGATAAGCGAGTGGATATGGTTAAGGACTATGATTGTGAGATCGTCTACCATCCGGGAAAGGCTAGTGTGGTAGCCGACGCCTTCAGTCGCAGGGCGGAGAGCGCCCCGTTGCGAGGTGTATGTTTGCATTTGACCGTGATGGCTCCGGTGTTGGACACCATTCATGGAGCACAGGCTGAGGCCGTGAGGTCGGAGAACCAGAAGAAGGAGCGAGTGGTAGGGTTGGTATCGGAGTTCGTTACCGATGGTCGGGGGCTTATGACATTTCATGGGCGGATTTGGGTGACGTTTGTGGGAGTGACGCGTACCATTTTGATGGAAGAAGCTCATCGGTCAAAATTCTCGATCCATCCTGGAGCCACTAAGATGTATTTGGATCGGAGGAGGGAGTATTGGTGGCCCTCTATGAAGAGGGATGTTGCGTGGTTTGTTGAGAGGTGCTTAACCTGCCGTAGGGTTAAGGCCGAGCACCAGAGACAGCATGGTAGGTTGCAGCCGTTGGTGGTTCCCTAATGGAAGTGGGAACAGATTAGCATGGATTTTATCACCATGTTGCCAAAGACTGCGAGGGGAGTTGATGCAATTTGGGTGATTGTGGACAGGTTGACGAAGAGTGCCCACTTCCTTACTATTAGTGAGAGCTCCTCTGCAGAGAAGTTAGCAGAGATGTACGTGAGGGAAGTGGTATCTCGGCATGGGGTGCTGATCTCGATTGTCTCAGACCGGGATGTAGGTTTCACTTCCAGATTCTGGAAGAAGTTTCATGAGGAGCTGGGTACTAGGCTGCATTTTAGTACCGCATATCACCCCCAGACAGACGGGAAGAGTGAGCGGACGATTCAGAGGCTCGAGGACATGCTCCGGGCATGTGTGATGGATTTAGGGGGAGTTGGGATACGTACTTGCCATTAGCAGAGTTTTCTTACAACAACAACCATCATTCGAGCATTTGTATGCCACCCTTTGAGCTGTTGTATGGGAGGAGGTGTCGGACCCCCATTTGCTGGGGAGAAGTCGGACAGCGTGTTATGGGTAGTACTGAGATCGTACTTCAGACGACAGAACAGATCCAGCAGGTCAGATAGAGGTTGTTGACCGCTCAGAGTCGTCAGAAGAGTTATGCGGACAGACGCCGGTCCGAGCTTGAGTTTCAGGTCGGCCACGTTGTGCTCGTGAAGGTCTCTCCTTGGAAAGGAGTGATTTGATTCAGGAAGAGGGGCAAGTTGGGGCCCCGGTATATTGGTCCATTTCGTGTGGTCGCGAGGGTAGGCAGGGTAGCCTATCGTTTGGAATTGCCAACAGAGTTGGGGCAGATTCACGACACTTTCCATGTGTCGTAATTACGGAAGTGTATAGCCGATGAGTCGACAGTGGTTCCATTAGAGGATATTCAGGTGGATGCGAGCCTGAATTATGTTGAGTGACCAGTGGCAATTAGAGATCGGAAAATCAAGGTTCTGAGGAACAAGGAGGTACCCTTGGTTTTGGTTCAGTGGCAACATCGGAAAGGGTCCGATATGACTTGGGAGCCGGAGCGTAAGATGGGCGAGCACCATCCAGAGTTATTTGCAGAGCGAGACTTCGAGGGTGAAGTCTAGTTCTAGTGGGGGAGAATTGTAACAACCCGAATTCCCAGGTATTATTCATTCTTATATTTTTGGTATTTTGTGAGGAGACTCGGCGAGTTGGAGCTCAAACTCGCCGAGTAGGATTGCGATTTGGGCAAGGGTTCACGTCTGGACTCGGCGAGTCCAAGGAGTGGACTCGGCGAGTCCACGTTGTTTAATGAAACCCTAATTCTCCAGGTTTGGAGCCTATTTGAGGGCACTTATAGCCTCCCGTTTCGGCTACCAGTCCCTTGAGAGAAACCTAACAGAGCTAATTCGTTTTGGGAGAGAGGAAGTCGCTTTTGGGCTTTTTATTCTTTGTTTAGCAAGAGGAAGGTGGAAAGAGCAAGGAAGAGGTGAGATTACAGCAGATCCAGAGTCCAGAGGCTTCATTTTGAGGTAATGGTTCAAATCTCCTTCAGTTATAGGGTTGATCTTTAGAGTTAGGGTTTTATAACCCCTTTGAGAGTGATTATGTGAAGCAAATGGTCCCTCTTCAAGTTTGTGCCTTGGATCTAGACTCAAAGAGGTCCAGAGACCTTAACCATTGGAACTTTTTGGGTTATTATGGAGTCATTGGACCTAGGTGGTTATTTTTTGGACCAAATCACCTTTTGATGCCTTGCGGGGGTTATACAAGCATCAAGTTTCGAACTTTACATGACATTCATGCTTGGGAAGGCCAGATTTATGGTTTGGGAAAGCAGATCTGACCTCAGAAGGTCAATAAAAGTGTGTGCATGGCATGAACTCGCCGAGTTGTTCTTGGGACTCAGCGAGTAGGGTTGGGGTTTCACGTAAAGTGTTCAGCGAGTGGACTCTCCGGGTTGGGGGATAACCCAGTGAGCGAGGAAGAGTCATTATAGGGTTGATTCAAGCTGGAACTCGCCGAGTTGTTCTTGAGACTCAGCGATTTGAGTCGTGGTTGCCCTGCGATTCATGGCAGGTGGAACTCGTCAAGTTAGGGGAGTGCTCGATGTGCCAAGAAAAGATCCGAGGGAGTCAGTGAACGCGTTAGACTCGCCGAGTTGCTTTGGTGCACTCGCCGAGTCCGGTCAAAGTTGGCCGTTGACCAGAGTTGACCAGTGTTGACTTGATAGGGTTAGTCAACCTTAGTTGTAAAAGTGTTAATTAGAGATATATTGTATTATAGGAAGATTATAGTTCGGGGGATCGAGCACGAGAGATTCCAGGGATTTGCAAGTTATCGAGATACACGAGGTGAGTCTTCTCACTATACTTTACCTTGAGTAGGTAATTAGAGTTATGTGATACAATGCTTGTATGTTATATATGTGTTATGTGATGCGCTGCATTATTCTATGTGATTTATGTTGTGCATGTTTACAGAGTTATAACCTGAGGGTTCACAGAGTTTGGGTGCACGGACCCACAGAGTTTTAGCCTCGAGTGGCTAATATGTGTTATATGTGGTATTTTGGGGAACTCACTAAGCTTTGTGCTTACAGTGTTTGGTGTTATTTGTTTCAGGTACTAGTGACGACCGTGGGAAGGCGCCGACTTGATCAGTACACACACACGGGATTTTATGTTATGAGATCTTGGGATTTTTGTATGACATGAATTGTATTTCAAACATGGGTGTTTTTACGAATATTAAATGAATTATGTTTTTATAAAATGCGAAAAATTGTTCTGAAATTTACGGTGTTACATAATCAATGCATAACGAACTCATAGGCAACAACTTATATCTCTAGGATTGAAGAATATAAGATATTATCGTCTCATAATCACTCGTGATAAAATTCATGAAGTGATTCGAATGAGCGTCGGTTGAATCCAATACTCAAAATTTATGAGCACTCTTGAATGTTGTAGCAACTCTTGTTATGTCCAATACCATGAAAATCTACAAACTAGCTTCATAATAGTCTTGCCTTAATACCTACTTCCAACGTATTATCATATGTGGATGGTTTGAATAACTTAGTCATTCAGGATGACTTATCTAGTGATTCTGGAAGTCAAAACATGCAAAGTGAAACACAAGAATAATCGAATCCAATATGGTCTCAAAACTTATGAATATAAATAGAACAACTTTTATTTTATCACCATATTGCTTACACATTATTCATTGTATATTGTTTCTAATTATCAACTTTATACTTGAATTAAAACAATAGTTGTCCCATGCTCCAAGCATGTACACTATGTTTTCTAAACACTGGTCATGCCATACACCAAGTATGCCCAATATATTTTTCCAAACATTAGTTATGCCACACTGATGAATCATTAATCAATTAAACGTGAATCAAATAAAAGTAAAAACGATATGAAAGAACATGAGATGTAAATATGATCTTGTTCCAGCTCTATTATACTTTCCCAGTTTTATTGAGAGTACAAAAGACAAGTTCTGTAAAAACGTTTTTTCTAACTCTTAGTAAAGTTCTTATTTATAGGGAACAAGAAAGTATACAAAAAATACTAAGACATTACATTTAAGCTTCGTACAAAGAGACTTCTTAGTAAATAGATTACAAGTACACGAAGGGTATGGTCTTCGACTCATTATAAAATTTCTTCGACCCTAACAATCTCCCCCTTTGGAATGAAGTCGAATTCTCAGGTTTTGAGAATCTGGATTCCATACATCATCACCCTTTGAACTTCCGTGTACTAGGAAATAATCTTCTTCAGCTCCTTCTTATCTCCTTCGTTGTTCTTCATGCAATTATTCATACGAACAATGAAGTTCGTATATTGAGACGTTGTCTATCTTTCAATTTCAAAGATTTGGAACAAAAACCTCTTTGACCTTCCAGCTTTATCTTTACCAGCAAAAACCAAACCAAAAGGCTTCAAACATATTTCCCCATTAGCATATTTCTTCAATTCTTGTTGAGACTCGGATGGCTCCATGGGTAGTTTGACTTCAAGCCCTTTCACTATTGCTAGCTCCACATCAGTAAGTGCTAAACACTCGTATTATTGCTCCAAGAAAATCTTGAGGTGAGCCACTCCCAATAAAAAACATCAGGTTCTGTTTCTCGAAGGTAGGAAGAATTTTTATCTTTCAGGAGAACAACCATTTGAATAAGGTCATACAGATTCATGAGAGGAAAATCTGCCACTGTGAAATCACAAGTCTGACCATTAGCCCTTGAAACAATGAATTTTACATTTTTCATCATGTCTTCGAATAATACGTCCATCTTGATGCTTATAACCTTCTTGATTTTTATCAGTGACCAGATTTCTTATGGAGCCTTCGTAAGTACTGCATGAAAACGAAGCTTCATGTAGTTATAGTCATCTTCACTCTTGAATTAATATGATATTTTGAATTGAGGCATGAGGAACATCATCTCATTAATTGGAAAATCCAGTTGGCTCGTGTCTGCATTCGAAACCATGTAACTCTATTTCGGTTTCTTCTCAAATGCATACATGTGGTTGTAAGCCACCTTCGCTTCTATCATTTTGTTGTTATAAAGTTCGGCAGGATCTCCTTTGTTCAAAATTAGAGGATCACTCACCCTTTGCTTCATTATACTCTGAACTACCCTTAGCTTTTCCATCTCTGCTTCGACTTCTACTTTCTTCTCTTCTTTTGATTTTTCAACAAAAATTGTATTGCCTTTGTATGTTGATTTATCTGTAGCATCCTTTGTTTTCGAAGCTTCATCTTGGCCAGTAGATGATCTAATAACAATCCCCTTCGAAATCAACTTTGTGATCGGCATGGACGTTACAACAGTTGAAATAACTAGTCCAACACTCGAAATTCTAGGCTTAGTCGATGGAAACTTTGAATGATAAACTTTACCCACAATTTAGCTTCTCCATGCAAAGCATCACCACCATCCTTCGCATGAGATCCTTCTCCAACTCTCTTTTCTCCCCCTTGCACCCCTGTTCGAACAGGTGGGGCACTAGTTGGAAGAAGATTCGAAATAGTGGACAGAGGAGCTAGTTGTCTATGAATAATGGCTTCGAACTGGGTAAACTTCTGTAAGAGGAACTCATGAGTAATTATCAAAGATGTAGCAGACTTTAACACTGAATCCTTCGAATCTTTAATCATCGAGATAGCCTCCCCAAATTTTTGATTGATAGTTGTAGAAAGTTGACTAATTTGAGGACTCAAACTTTCACACAACGTAACATACTTCGTGACAGCATCACAAATGATATCTACTTTCTTATGCAAAGTAGCATAGTCATTATGAACAACTGTAACTTCACGAACCATGTCATCACAAAGCTCTTGAAGCTTCAAATTTACATCTTCTCTCACCTTCTTCACATCCATTATGAAAAGTGTGTGTCGTTGCTTTTGAAATTATTTCACAGCTCCCACATATTTTGAATTGAAAGAATTTATCCTCAAATTTGTTGTCTGATCAGCATGATCGACCTTTTCCAGGATTCTCACCTCTGAGTCTTTAATCATACCAGACATCCTGTTCGCCATTCGTGCCTCAAAAGCCTTCATCAGTCCATCAAGTTCGGAACTGGACATTGAACTGCCTCCCCCCACGTCTGCTTGATACTGAATAATTGAATTCAACTTTTTATTCAGTATTTTGAATTGTTTTATAGACATGAGCATATGGTCAGGGAAATCCTCCACTTCTTCATCAACAGCCAAATCTTCAAATGTACCACCAAAGCCTCCTTCATTTTCAGATTCAACATTCGATTTTGGTGGATCAGTGGATTGAGATGAAAAAATGGATGTAAAAGGTTGGTCGATGATCTTTTGGAAGGTTGGTGAATCAGTGGTGGATGTAGTAGGGATGATAAATGGAGGTAAAGAAACAAAGTTACTTGTAATGGGTTTGATAGAAATAATAATTGAAGTACCTGGTGGAGGTTGAGTAGTTTCCTTCGTTAGATCTCCTTCACCCATGATGACATTTGCACCCATATCAGATACGTTGTAACGTCATAAATTTCGAAACCAAAAATTTTTCATTTTTACAATCATCAAACATCGAGTAATAAATTTAGGTTCCAATGTAACAATTTAGTCACGACCGATTACATCACAAAAGATCACAAAATGGTTTCCCCGAGTGTGTGTACGATCACGCCGGCGCCTTCCCACGGTCCTCGGTAGTACCTGAAACACATAACACAACAACTATAAGCATAAATGCTTAGTGAGTTCCCCAAAATACAACCTACGCACGTACGCCTTTCCAGGCCATGACCTTCTGGTCCATGTGTCTCAGGGGACTTCCATCCCGACTGGGTAGATCTTCCGATCCTACCCACGTCAACCTTACGGTCCATACGACCACGCCTTCCGGCCCAAATCAAGCATATCATACATGGCACATATAACGAATAACTTATCACACATAAGGCATATATCTCATATCATATTCGACCTTCCGGTCACACAGTCAAACCCTTCCGGGTACAGTATAGTGAGAAGACTCACCTCGTATCTCTCGCTAATTTGGAACCCTTGAATCACTCGTGCTCGAACCCCCGAGCTGTAATCCTCCTATGACATCATAAATATATAATTATTACTTGTACCACTAAGGTTGACCATCCTTATCAAGTCAACACAGGTTGACTTGGTCAACAGTCTTCGGTCCATTTGACCGGACTCGGCGAGTGCACTATAGGGACTCGGTGAGTCTACGCGTTTTAACCAACTCGCAAGGATTTTCCCTTTAACTCGTCGAGTACTCCCTTGACTCGACGAGTTCCACCTGGGCCTGAATCACGGGGCCACCGCGACTCAACTCGCCGAGTCGCAAGGACAACTCGGCGAGTCCCAACTTGACTCGGTCCACCTGTCAAAACCTTTCTAACTCACTATGACTCACTGAGTCACCCACAACTCGGCAGGACTACACACTGGGTGGTCTCAAGGACAATCTTCAAGCGACTCGTCGAGTCTGTTCTTTGGACTCGGCGAGTTCATGCCATGCATCAGCTAAAACTGGCTTTTGCGGTCAGATCCGTTCCATACACACATAGATCTGGCCTTCGCAAGCTCATTTATCACGTAAGGTCTCAGTCTTGGTCGCCATGCAACCCATACAAGGCTCATTTTGGAGAAATAACCTCTAATATGGCAACCCTAGCTTCCAACCCAAAAGAATGGACATAAAGCTTGTCATATGGGGCCTCCTGGACCTGCTAAGGTCCAGATCTAGGTTCCATATCTCCATGGGACCTTTCATACTTCCAATTTAAGCCAAATAAGGAAAAAAGAAACCCTAGATTTGACACATCAACCCAAAATACGAAGTTTAGCTCTGAAAGTTACCTCAAGAAGGTTCCCTTGATGAAATAGAAGTAGATCCAAGCTCCCCAACTCTTCAAGCTTGATCTTCTCCCTCCTTTCTTGCAATAATACACAAAATGATGAACAAATGGCCTCTTATCACACTCACAAGGTCTCTCAGTCGTATGGGTGCACTTAGGGTTCAAGGTGGCCGCAAATGAAGGCCATAAGGTCCTTTAAATAGGGCTTAGGACCGGGAAATTAGGGTTTCATTAAACAGCACGGACTCGCCGAGTCCATCCCTTGGACTCGCCGAGTCCGGACGCGAACCTCCATCCAAAACCGCGACCCGACTCGGCGAGTTCGACCTCCAACTCGCCGAGTCCCCTCACAGAATATCAAAAATATGAAAGTAAAGATACTTGGGTATCTGGGCTGTTATAATTCTCCCCCACTAGAACAAGACTTCGCCCTCGAAGTCCCGCTAGGCAAATAGCTCCGGATGCTGCTCACGCATCTCATGTTCCGGCTCCCAGGTCATCTCTGATCCCTTCCGATGCTACCACTGAACCAATACCAGGGGTACCTCCTTGTTCCTCAAAACCTTGATCTTCCGATCTCTGATGGCTACTGGTCTTTCAGCATAATTCAGGCTTGCATCCACCTGAATATCCTCTAATGGAACCAACGCCGATTCGTCGGCTATACACTTCCTCAACTGCGACACATGGAAAGTGTCGTGAATCTGACCCAACTCTGCTGGCAAGTCTAAACAGTAGGCTACCCGACCCACCCTCGCGATCATACGGAAAGGACCAATATATCAGGGCCCCAACTTGCTCCTCTTCCTGAACCGAATCACTCCTTTCCAAGGAGAGACCTTCAGGAGTACAAGATCACCAACTTGAAACTCAAGCTCGGACCGTCGTCTGTCTGCATAACTCTTCTGTCGGCTCTGAGCGGTCAACAACCTCTGCCTGACCAGCTGAATTTGCTCAGTCGTCTGAAGTACGATCTCCGTGCTACCCATAACCTGCTATCGTACCTCACCCCAACAGATGGGGGTGCGACACCTCCGCCAATACAACAACTCAAAGGGTGGCATACCAATGCTCGAATGATGGCTGTTGTTATACGAGAACTCTGATAAAGGTAGATAGGTGTCCCAGCTTCCTCCGAAGTCCAACACACATGCCCGAAGCATGTCCTCGAGTGTTTGAATCGTCCGCTCACTCTGACCGTCTGTCTGGGGATGATATGCAGTACTGAAATGTAACCTAGTACCTAACTCCTCATGAAACATCTTCCAGAACCTGGAAGTAAAACGCACGTCACGGTCCGAAATAATCGAGATCGGCACCCCATGCCGAGATACTACCTCCCTCACATATAACTCGGCCAACTTCTCCGCAGAAGAGCTCTCGCTGATGGCTAGAAAATGAGCGCTCTTCGTTAGCCGATCCACGATCATCCAAATCGCATCGACTCCCCTCGCAGTTCGCGGTAACTTGGTGATGAAATCCATAGTGATTTGTTCCCACTTCCATTCGGGAATCTCTAGCAGTTGCAGCTTACTGTGCAGTCGCTGGTGCTCGGCCTTGACCTGCCGACAAGTCAAGCACCTCTCGACAAACCAAGCGACATCCCATTTCATACAGGGCCACCAGTACTCCTTCTTGAGATCCAAATACATTTTCGTAGCACCGGGATGAATTGAGAATTTCGATCGATGTGCTTCCTCTATCAAAATAGTACGCGCACCGCCCACAAACGGTACCCAAATCCGACCCTGAAAAGTCATAAGCCCTCGACCATCCGTGACAAATCCTGATACCTAACCTACAACCCGCTCCTTCTTTTGATGTTCTGGCTTCGCAGCCTCCACCTGAGCTCCTCGAATAATGTCCAAAATCGAGGTCAATACTGTCAATCTCATACAAATATCTCGGATCGGGGCGCTATCCGCCCTACGGCTCAATGCGTCGGCTACCACATTAGCCTTGCCCGGGTGGTACAGGATCTCACAATCATAATCCTTCACCACATCCAACCACCTTCTATGTCGCATATTCAGATTTAGCTGATCCATCAAGTACTTCAAGCTCTTATGGTCCGTGTATATCGTACACCAAACCCCATACAAATAGTATCGCCAGATCTTGAGGGCAAACACCACCGCCCCCAATTCTAGGTCGTGCGTGGGATATCTCGACACATGAGGCTTCAACTGTCTCGAAGCATACGCTATCACATGACCCTTCTGCATAAGCACCGCCCCCAAACCCGATATAGAGGCATCACAGTATACCACAAAATCCTCCATCCCTTCCGGGAGTGCAAGCACTGGAGCCTCGCACAATTTCTGACGAAGCGTCTCGAATGAGGACTGCTGCTCCGGTCCCTATGAAAACATAACACCCTTTCGGGTCATCCTAGTGAGTGGCACATCGATATTGGAGAAATCCTTGATAAACCTGCGATAATATCCAGCCAAACCCAGAAAACTCCTGATCTCGGTGGGCGATCTCGACACCTCCCACCTCAACACCGCTTCAATCTTGGCTGGGTCAACCAATATCCCTTTCTGGTTAACAAGATGCCTGAGGAACTGGACCTCTCGTAACCAGAAATCACACTTGGAGAACTTGGCATACAGTATCTCCGATCTCAAAACCCCAAGAATTTCCCTCAAATGTTCCTCATGCTGATCCCTAGTCCTTGAATACACCAAAATATCATCGATGAATACGATCACCGACCGATCCAGCATCGGTCGGCACACCCGGTTTATGAGATCCATGAACGCGCCCGGGGCATTGGTGAGCCCAAAAGGCATCACCACAAACTCATAATGTCCATAACGAGTCCTGAAAGCAATTTTTTGGATATCTTCCTCTCGAACCCTCATCTGATGATACCCCGACCTCAAGTAAATCTTGGAAAACCAAGATGCCCCCTGCAACTAATCGAACAGATCGTCGATCCTAGGTAACGGATATCGGTTCTTAACCGTCAACTTGTTCAACTCCCGATAATCGATACACATCCGGTGTGAACCATCCTTTTTCTTGACGAACAAAATCGACGCTCCCCAAGGCGAGCTACTCAGTCAAATGAATCCCTTTGCCAACAGCTCCTGAAGCTGCGAGGATAATTCCTGCATTTCCGGCGGAGCGAGACGATAAGGCGCCTTGGCGATGGGCGCCGCTCCCGGAACCAAATCGATACGAAACTCCACTTGCCTCTCCGGAGGCACACCCGGTAACTCTTCGGGGAACACATTCGAAAACTCGCATACAACCGGGACGTCATCAATCGAATTGGGCCTCTCCGCGGTCACACGAGTATCCATCACATAGGCTATGAATTCATCACAGCCCTGCTGCAAACTTTGCCTTGCCCTTGTAGCCGAACAAAACGCCGACCCACACCGGGTCCCCTTGCCATAAACCGTGAGCACTCCCCCACTAGGGTCTCGAATCATCACCAGCTGTCTCTCGTAGTCAATGACTGCTCCAAACTTACTCAACTAGTCCATGCCCACGATAACGCAGACATCCCCCATAGCTATAGGGACCATGTCTATAGGAAACTCGACCCTAAAAATCTCGAGCACGCATCCTCGAATCACCTCAGTGGTGTATACCGCTTTCTCATTTGCTATAGCAACTCGCAGGGGTCGACTCATCACCTCCCGATCGATACCGATGTGCTGGTTAAAAGCCAACGAAACAAAAGACCGACTCGCACCCGAGTCGAATAATACCAAAGCAGGCACATGATTCACAAGAAAAGTACATACGCATATAATAATATAAGCACAATATCTCAGTATAAATGTAAATACATGAAAGAATACATACCAGCCACGACATCAGGCACCGCGCGGACCTTCTCCGCAGTCAACTAGAAAGCTCTCCCACGAGCCTTCGGAGCCTCGGCCTTCACTGGCCGAACCTCGGGAACCCTGGCAGCAGGCGTAGATCCCTGGCGAAGCTGGGGGCACTCGACCTTCCGATGGCCAGTCTGGTTGCAATGAAAGCAAACCATGAATCCCTTGGGGCAATCTCTAGCAATGTGCCCCTCCTTGCCACACTTGTAGCAAGCAACCGATCGACATGCCCCCTAATGACCCTTGCCGCACTTTCCGCAATTGCGGATCTTCTGACCTCCAGATCTAGAATCGGCGGACTTGATCTGCTTGGCTGCCGGCTGAGACTGAGTCGGCCGCCGATCCACCCGTTGAGACTCGGCCTCCTCCCGGGCCTGGGTCTCCAACTCGATTTCACGCTTCCCGGCATTCGCCTGAAGCTCATCAAAAGTCTGATATGAAGAGTTCGATACGAACTCCCGGATATCCCTCCTCAGCACTCCCAAATACCGACTCATCCGAGCCTGCTCCGTGGACACCTGCTCGGGGCAGAACATCGCCCTCTCATGAAACTTCCGCGTGATCACCGTAACAGAATCATTACCCTGCTTGAGGGTCAAGAAGTCCTGAACCAACCGTTCCCTCTCCACCAGGGGAACATACTCGTCTCTGAACATATCAGTAAACTTCTCCCAAGTCACAGCTGAGACCTCTGCCAGAGTGAAGTTCGCCGTCACAAACTTCCACCAATACTTTACTCCCAGGCGGAGCTGGTTCAAGGCGAACCGTACCCTCAGATTCTCCGGACATGAACAAGTATAGAAGCATCCCTTGATATCAGCAATCCATCTCATCGCAGCAATCGGATCCTGCATTCCGTCAAACTCTGGTGGCTTCGTGTTGCTGATCAACTCCTGGAACAGCAACGAGTCACCTCCCTGTGGTCTGGCAGCAGCCACAACTACGGTAGCTGCAGCGGCAACAGCCTCAGTCAATGCGGCGTACCGCTCATCAAAGGTCTCTATCAGTGTGGTCTTAATAGACCCAAACATCTCCGGAATCTCGACCCGGATCGCTGTAGCTACCTCCTCATGAATCATCTGACGAAGCTCCTCGTCAGTCACACCACTTGTACCACGTCTGCGTCGTGGTCCAACCATGATGTGTCTGAAATACAACATAAAAATATCAGAGACTCTATCGGGCATAATTGCACTCGATAACGCAATCCTACTCAGTCTCCGATACCCAAGGATTCTTACTTGGGCTGCCCACTGACCCGGTGTCCTTGGTAGTACGGGCCCAATACTACCAATTACACCGCGTCAGTATTCACCCCAAGTCCTCCTCCCCAAATATCGAATCCTGAGTACTCTATTCTTGTCATACACTAGTTACCCACTCGCTCTCAAGCACCTCATAGAAGCAGGTTTCCCTAGACTAAGGCATCACAAAATCAGGCCACTCTAGTCCTAATATGTATACCTAGTCTACTAGCATGCGTATCATATCATATCATATCTCATAACACATATTGTAAGAGTATTTTGGGGATTTTACCGTTCGGGCGCTGGCTGACCGTACACACTCTTTCTTCTTTGGTTGTCTCAAAATCACTTATCAATTTTTTTTGATTAATTAATTAAAATTTTCTCAAATCCACGGTTCGAGTTCAGTTACGCCCGAAGGTGTACCCGAATCCCTCAAACCAAGGCGCTGATACCAACTTGTAACGTCATAAATTTCGAAACCAAAATTTTTTCATTTTTACAATCATCAAACATCGAGTAACAAGTTTAGGTTCCAATGTAACAATTTAGTCACGACTGATTACATCACAAAAGATCACAAAATGGTTTCCCCGAGTGTGTGTACGATCACACCGGCGTCTTCCCACGGTCCTCGCTAGTACCTGAAACACATAACACAACAACTGTAAGCATAAATGCTTAGTGAGTTCCCCAAAATACAACCTATGCACGTACGCCTTTCCAGGCCTTGACCTTCTGGTCCATGTGTCTCAGGGGACTTCCGTCCCGACTGGGTAGACCTTCCGGTCCTACCCACGTCAACCTTACGGTCCATACGACCACGCCTTCCGGCCCATAACATGTTGCCTTCCGGCCCAAATCAAGCATATCATACATGGGACATATAACGAATAACTTATCACACATAAGGCATATATCTCATATCATATTTGACCTTCCGGTCACACAGTCAAACCCTTCCGGGTACAGTATAGTGAGAAGACTCACCTCGTATCTCTCGCTAATTTGGAACCCTTGAATCACTCGTGCTCGAACCCCCGAGCTGTAATCCTCCTATGACATCATAAATATAAAATTATTACTTGTACCACTAAGGTTGACCATCCTTATCAAGTCAACACAGGTTGACTTGGTCAACAGTCTTCGGTCCATTTGACCGGACTCGGCGAGTGCACTATAGGGACTCGGTGAGTCTACGCGTTTTAACCAACTCGCAAGGATTTTCCCTTTAACTCGTCGAGTACTCCCTTGACTCGACGAGTTCCACCTGGGCCTGAATCACGGGGCCACCGCGACTCAACTCGCCGAGTCGCAAGGACAACTCGGCGAGTCCCAACTTGACTCGGTCCACCTATCAAAACCTTTCTAACTCACTATGACTCACTGAGTCACCCATAACTCGGCAGGACTACACACTGGGTGGTCTCAAGGACAATCTTCAAGCGACTCGTCGAGTCTGTTCTTTGGACTCGGCGAGTTCATGCCATGCATCAGCTAAAACTGGATTTTGCGGTCAGATCCGTTCCATACACACATAGATCTGGCCTTCGCAAGCTCATTTATCACGTAAGGTCTCAGTCTTGGTCGCCATGCAACCCATACAAGGCTCATTTTGGAGAAATAACCTCTAATATGGCAACCCTAGCTTCCAACCCAAAAGAATGGACATAAAGCTTGTCATATGGGGCCTCCTGGACCTGCTAAGGTCCAGATCTAGGTTCCATATCTCCATGGGACCTTTCATACTTCCAATTTAAGCCAAATAAGGCAAAAAGAAACCCTAGATTTGACACATCAACCCAAAATGCGAAGTTTAGCTCTGAAAGTTACCTCAAGAAGGTTCCCTTGATGAAATAGAAGTAGATCCAAGCTCCCTAACTCTTCAAGCTTGATCTTCTCCCTCCTTTCTTGCAATAATACACAAAATGATGAACAAATGGCCTCTTATCACACTCACAAGGTCTCTCAGTCGTATGGGTGCACTTAGGGTTCAAGGTGGCCGCAAATGAAGGCCATAAGGTCCTTTAAATAGAGCTTAGGACTGGGAAATTAGGGTTTCATTAAACAGCACGGACTCGCCGAGTCCATCCCTTGGACTCGCCGAGTCCGGATGCGAACCTCCATCCAAAACCACGACCCGACTCAGCGAGTTCGACCTCCAACTCGCCAAGTCCCCTCACAGAATATCGAAAATATGAAAGTAAAGATACATGGGGATTCGGGCTGTTACATACGTTAGTAGTGATATCTGAAGTTCGTACCTCCTCATGAGACGATTTGGTAGACGAAACTTTGGGTGGTATGACAACACTCTTCTCAGGACAAGTAGGTTGTATAATAGGTTCAGGTTTAGGTGTTTCTGGCACTTGTTCTTCTTCAGATGATTCCGTTGGAATTACTACTTGCCTCTTCTTTGTCTTCTTCTTTTTCTTCGAAATCTTCTTAGCCATATCCTCAGCCCTTCATTTCTTTGAGTGAGGAGAAACTAGAGCTGGGACTTCATGCATAAGTACTCCTTGATAAGTAGGATGAGGCTTCCGAACCACATTTGAAGTAGGAGAACCACCATACTTCAGCCTTAATTTACAAAAAACTCCAGTCTTTGAAGGAATGGTAACTGAAGTTGGTTCTGTAACAATAGGTTCAACAAGTTTTATAACAAATTTTGAAACTACCTCATCGGCCTTCGTCTTTTGAGACTTTGATGTCTTCGTTTCATTAACAATTGGCTCAGGAATGAGAATGTCAATCTTTTTTGTAGTCCTAGACTTCTTCGAAGGACCCGTACATGCTTTCATTAACAACTTCCCAGTTTCATTTTTGGGATCAATTATTGTCATGTATGCAATAAGTACAACATATTTTGGATCAACTTTCTTCAACATGGCATCTGGGATTCGTGCAACATGTGAAAAAACTTATGTATCATCATTCACTTCTTTTGGAAAACTATACTTCAGAAAATCTACTGTTTCCTCCTCAGCATCCACCAGAATTCCCTCTTTATCATAAAAATACCTCAGAAGAAGACTCCAATATCGTGCACATGAAATACCTTGCACGACATTCGTATTCTGTACACTCTTTTGAAATTCTTTCCATAGCTGCATACAATAGTCCATCGGTATATCATAATAGACGCCTCCAACCATTGCATAGACTTCCATGCGTCTTTTATCAAGCATAACACTTCAACCTCTTAAGCATCGTAAAAAGATTTCAAACAAGAAATTCCAGATCGTCGGAAGACCAGATTTTTTAAAATCACAAGTCTTTGTGAGTGG
Source organism: Lactuca saligna (assembly GCF_052625555.1). Classification (NCBI taxonomy): domain Eukaryota; kingdom Viridiplantae; phylum Streptophyta; class Magnoliopsida; order Asterales; family Asteraceae; genus Lactuca; species Lactuca saligna. The sequence continues at coordinate 117,097,879 of NC_136419.1, read as the reverse complement.
GATGTTCATTTGATCAGTTGAAAAATTACTAAACGGTTGAGGCTTTGGAATATCCAAGATTTGACAAAACTGCTTCTTCGCCAATCGTACCTTCTTATCATTCACCAAGTTGAAGGTGATGACATCTAGGGCTTTAGAATATGTTGCAGTAGAACCTACTTGTGAAAGCCATGACAGAGGTAACGCAAAAGAATTGAACGTAGCTGTCGAAAGAACGCAACTCTTCAAAGCGACCACCAACATCTTTAATCCTTCAGGGTAAAGAGATTCATTTGCTTCTACTTGATAATTTGTCCCTTGAATCCTCATTATCAGTTGTGAAGTAACACCTTCAGTGGTTTGTGATGGTGCATCAACACGAGTTTGATCAGCCATGACTAGGGTTTTAAAATCGTATAAAGAACAATTGGATTTTTCAGAGAGAATTTGCGAATTTTTCTTCTGAAAGCGTAAACTGATAAAAAACCATTGAATTCCTTTTTATATGTAACCTTGAAATTGGAATTTGAAGTGGGATGTTCATTTAATGAAATCCGGCGTGGCACCTTGAAACTCGCACCACTATTCTGATAAAGTAGCCACGCGTGAAAAAGTAACTGTCAGTTCTCCTTGAAAACTGGATAGATGTCACACCCCCAAACCAAGGATGGCGGAAACGTCCGAGGGTGGAGGACTTCATGTATAGTATCATAACCATAATGGCAATAGTAAGTCAAGCAAACACAACCAACATATATATAATTGAAAGAGTTACATCGTTGTATGAATTACATATTTCCAAATCAATTACAATATGTTGACAAAATATGAAATGTTGACGCCTTAACGTTCCATCCTCAAAATGCACTTTGAATACATGTTTAGTGATTTCCTGAAAATACAAGTTGTTTGAAAAGTGTCAACACAAAGGTTGGTGAGTTCATAATCTTTTGTTTTAAATTTGATAAAAGCCTTTCTCTTGTAAATGTCATTTTATTCAAGAAAAATCCGATATTTTTCTTAAAATGTGTAATGTAGTCTTATACCCAAAGACCGAAATGTATAAGTTACCTTTCTTACTTATGGAAAATAATGTAAGTTTAAATCGACATAAATTTGTTTGAAATCAATGAAATTCCCGTAAATTCTTATGTTTGTTAATACTTTTTGTGAGTTATTATAACCATGCTACGACCTAGTTGGCCTGAAATGACGTTCTTCAGGCGTCGGAAATGTTATGATATTTGTCACCCCAGACCTGCCGGTCTAACTATTGCATGCAGTTAAGGTGTTGGTTTGTCAATCCCAATATAGATCTATATACAACTATCACGCTCTCCCTTCAGGAGACTCTGGTTACAATATAGGACTTATTGGTAAACGTGAAGCGAATGTCTCACAAAGTCATTAACGAATTTACGTGTAATGTAATGAAAATCCCTTTTTGTATAAATGTACCCTTTTTTATGAGAGTGTTATGTAATGTATCATAAACTATACCTATTATAGTTTATCAAAACAAGGGTAGTAGTGGTAATGTACGTAAACTCTCTTTAACATAGTTTATTCAAATGTTCGTATGAAATGGATGTAATTTGATTATAACAACTTGTTATCTTTTATATATGTATCAAAATCCATTTATAAACTGATGTACGTCTATATAACAACTTGTTATCTTTTATATCGTTTACTCAAATGTTCGTATGAAATGGATGTACTTTGATTATAACAACTTGTTATCTTTTATATATGTATCAAAATCCATTTATAAACTGATGTATGTCTATATACCAAGACAAAATGTCATTTACTTACAATAACATATATTCACATAAAGATGTACACCTTGCTCGGCATGTTACAAGGTGAAATGAAATTGTTAGTATTTATCTGTTATTAACAGATTCCGTTATAGTTCTTAGAAAATTTATAGAGAATTCATAATAGATCCAAATCAGAATCCGTAAATTCTGGAAGTTTAGAGAACGAGTCTAGTTTGTTTATATATTTTCCCATGATTTTTATTGACCTCCAACTTAGGTGAAAACGTCCATAACACAGACCGGTCCATATTGGCTCTTGAAATGGTAGGCAATTTTGTAAAAATCACCATAAATTGTAAAAAAATCGTATGGAGATGTGCAAGTAGACATTTTAAAGATAAGAACTTGAACTACTTTCACCTTGTACAGTTTTGAAAACTAAAATGTTTTAGTTGAACAAAACCATCCATGAATGGAGTCGAACTTTTCTGATGTAAGCTGTTAGAAACATTTAATTGTGTTGTTGGTGATTTAGCTTGTATTCCCCCCCCCCCCCCCACCCCCCTTAAAACTTAAGAAAATTTGAAAATATATGGGTATGAACTCACATTGAATGATTTTGGTGGATGGATGTTGGAGAAGAGAAGTGTTCAACTCAAGAACACTTGAAGGATTAGTTTGAAGATTCAAGAATCTAACACCATAATGATGGAATTTGTATAAGAAATCAATGATTTGAATAAAATGAAGTGTAATTATCACAAGGAGGATGAATTATACTTACCAAGAGTGTAAGAAAGCTTGATGATCAGCCTTGAATCTCGAATTTTTAGAGAGAGAAAGTAAGAGAAAGTTGTGTTCGATCTTTTGGTAAAATGAGAGAAATGAGTGAAGTGAGGAGTGTGGAGTGATGTTCCAGCTCTAATAATATGGTAAAAAGGTTGGAAATGATGAACGAGTACATTGACATGACCAAGGCATGGTAGAAGGAGTGTGGCTGGTCAAGGAGTGGGTGTGAGGGGTTGCTTGTGTCATAAGCTAAAGGAAAGTGAACACTCCACCTTTATTACTCCAACCACTAAATCTTGGATAAGATTTATATTAAAAACGTGAATAATTAATACATATGGGTTTTAATATGTTAAAATAAAGTTTTGGGTGAAAATCCTACTTTAAAATGATGAAAAACGAGCTTAAAATGCTAAAAATATTGAAAATCGGGCAAAAAATGGCAAAAACGGGCTTAGAAATCAAACGAAGATCACACGGAAATCATATTCAAGAAAAATATTTGTGTTGGATCCTATTGGGTAACAAACATCATGGGTTTCGATAATTTGATCAAGATCACTCATACGAAATAAATATGATTTAGAGTTTCGAATCTCGGTACAAAAACAAAAATTTTGTTAAAAACTAGAACAAAGTTCTCCTTCAATTCCTTAAAATCTCGAGAATTGGGTTTCACTTTTATCACGGTCTCATCATGTTAGATCATTAACGAAAAATTTTGATATGTCTAAGTCTCGATTGGTTTGACCGAAGACCTCTCAGACATATGTCTTTGTGTGTGATCGTGTAAGAATGTTTAGATGAAAAAGATTAGTTTAAGAATTCATGTGTACCTCTGTTATTATGAACAAAACAATAAACTCTTAACTCATGTGAGAAGAGTCAGGTAGCTAATGTGACTAATGTGAATATAAGTCTGTCTTGTGAAGAAATTTTCGTATGAAATATTTCATTAAGGCTTTCTTTAAACACACATAGAGTCATTCGAGGCTTTGGTCAACATGCTGCAGCATGCTTCTAGGGACACCTTATGTAGTTCAAGAGTTTCGAAAGAATTACATGACCCTAGAACTGCAAGGATTAACCATTAAGAATCAGCTTTGTTACCTGAAACAAAACAATATAAATAAAATATTCTTGGGATTTTTGATATTTCGAAAATAAAAAAAACAAATAAAAATCTTTTTGTTGTTTTTGTGATTTTTGAAAAGAAATGACAAAACAAACAAAATAAAAATCTTTTGTTGTTTTTGAATTTTTAGAAAATATAGGACAAAACAAACGAAAAATCTTTTTGTTGTTTTTGAATTTTTCAAAAATAAAAATTACATAACGAAAATATTTGAAATGTACCGAACACATGAATTTTCTAGTTTCAATTAACGAAGACGAAGGATCACGAAGCGTTGACTATGAACAGTAAATGTTGAATTTGACAGTTGTCCCTGTGTATCGCTATTCTTTTGAAATTGAACACCCTTCAACCATTCCAAGTCCACCTAGAATTCTCACAAACGATTTTTCATCTAATGGTTTTGTGAAAATATCATCTAACTGATCAGTGGTTTTCACAAAATGCACTTCAATATTACCATCTTATACATGATCTTTTATGAAATAGTAACCAAAAGCAATATGTTTAGTCTTCGAATGTTGCACTGGCTTATGACAAATACGAATTGCACTTTGAGAATCACAATATAATGGATTTCTTTTCATGTTTATTGCATAATCACGTAATTGACTTTGAATCCAAATTATTTGGGATGTGCAAGCAGCAGTAGCTACATATTCAGCTTCAGTAGTTGAAATTGATACACATGTTTGCTTCTTTGATTGTCAGGTCACCAATTTCCCATCCAGTAATTGACATCCTCCACTTGTGCTTTTACGATGAAGATTGCGACCTACCAAGTCAGCATTTGAGAAAGCTTGAATAAAGAAACCAGTTTCGAAGGTTACCACAATCCTAACGAAATTGAGCCGTTAAGATAACGAAAAATATTCTTGACTGCAGTAAGATGTGGTTCTCGAGGATTTGACTTGTACCTAGCACAATTACACACAGAAAACATGATATTAGGTCTACATGTAGTACGATAAAGTGATGAACCTATCATGCTTCGATAAAGAGTTAGGTCAACTGCAGGTTTATCTAACGAATGTGTCAGCCTTGTTCCAGTTGCCATCGGTACTCATAATTTTGTGTTATTTGTCAATCCAAAGTTTTCAAGCAGATTCTTCGTATATTTTTCGTGGTTGATAAAAATTCCTACCCTATTTTGATGAATATTTAGTCCAAGAAAATTATTAATTTTTCCCATCATGCTCATTTCAAATTTTCTTTTCATCAGATTTTCAAATTCTTTAGACAAAGCAAGGTTAGTAGAGCCAAAATAATATCATCGACATAAATTTGAACAAGCATAAGATGATTCCTAACTTTCTTTCGAAATAATGTGGGGTCAATTAATCCTTGTTTAAATTTAGATTGTTTTAAGAATGAGGTAAGAGTAGCATACCAGGCTCTTCGTACTTGTTTTGACCCATAAACTGCGTTATCTAAAATATAACAATAATCAGGATGATCTTTACTAACAAAACCTGGGGATTGTTCCACATAAACTGTTTCTTCGAGCTCTCCATTCAAAAATGGACACTTCACATCCGTTTGATATACATCGAAATCTTTGTGAGTTGCATAAACCAGAAATATACAAACAGCCTCGAGTCTTGCAACAGGGGCGAAAGTTTCTTCATAGTCTATTCCCTCTTGTTGTGAGTAACCTTTTACAACAAGTCTGGCTTTGTTTCGAATAATTTTTCCATCTTTGTTAGTTTTATTTTTGAAAATCCATTTTAACCCGGCAATTGAAATATTTCCAGGTTTAGGAATTAATCTCCAAACCTTATTTCGTTCAAACTCAGCCAACTCGAAATGAAAACATTGAACATGCAAAATTCTTGATGAGTATTTAATACGTCATTCTTTGCACGAAGTTGAGCTCTCGTTAAAACTCCATCTTGTGGATTCCCAAGTACTTGTTCTTTCGAATGATCTTTTATCTATTTTTCGAGTGGTGGATCAGCTGGATCAAAATCCAAATGTGCATCTTCGTATAAATCTTGATTTTCTGATCCTGCAAAAGAAAGATTACCATTAATTTCATAAAATTCATCATTTAGATCAAGACTTATTGTATCACTATTATTTATATTATGTTGCTCCCCCTCAACTAGATGCTCCCCCTCAAGATCTTCGTTCATTCTCCCATTCTCTCCCTCGAAAGAATGCTCCCCCTCAATTTCAGTATTCGAATCCAAGTGCTCCCCCTCCACTGGATAATTTAAGCATACTTTCGCCAATTCTTGGAGAATTCGATATTGAAAAAGTGTCATCTGGAATGTGGGTAATATCCGATTCTTCAATGTTCTTCGAAGAGTCTGATTGATTAATATTATTCGCACGAACCTCAGGATCTATTTCCCTGTTAGGAACTCCAAAAATTAAATCATAATCAAAATCAGATGAAGTTGTAATGTCAATTTCATCATTTGATTCGTTAATAATTTGCTTTTGTTCGAAGAGTTTGTCAACTTGTTTAACATAATAGTCATCAAAAGTAAGATTGAATGTTTCATTGACTTCTCGAGTTTGCTTATTTAACTCTCGATATGCAACCAAATTGTGCGAATATCCCAAAAATACTCCTTTATCAGCCTTAGGTTGAAACTTCGAAAGATTATCCTTGAGATTCATGATAAAGCACCTACAACCAAACACATGGAAAAAATTTAACATTGGGTTTTCGATTATTGATTATTTCATATCGAGTAATATTGAAACATCTATGAATCAATGAACGATTCTGAGTAAAACACGTTGTGGATACAGCTTCAGCCAAAAAATATTGAAGAAGATTTGCATATGTCAACATTGTTCTTGCTGCTTCGCAAAGTGTCCTATTCCTTCGTTCAACAACACCATTTTCTTGTGGTGTATATGGTCACAAAAAATTATGCGAAATTCCTTTTTCAATTAAAAAGAAATCCAGGACTTTGTTCTTAAACTCAGACCCATTATCACTCTTGATCTTTCGTACACTCTTCTTCAGACTTTTCTCAATTTGTTTGATAAATTCGATCATCGTCTGGGCAACTTCAGATTTTAACCTGAGAAAATATACCCACGTAAAGCATTGAAAATCATCAACAACAACTAAAATGTACCATTTCTTGTTGAGAGTTTCAACAGTTGATGGTCCACAAAGTTCAATATGAAGAAATTTACAACCGTTACACGATTTTCGAATCTATCACTATTGGATGTCCTTTACGATGGTGTTTCCCTTGTTTGCAAGTTGCACATAAAGTATCATTATCAAAATTAAAAACTGGTAAGCCTCGAACAAGATCTTAAGTTACCAACTTATTTAAATTCCGAAAATTTAAATAAGAAAATCAACGATTCCATAACCAGCTAAAATCCGATTTAGCTTTTGAAAGTAAACAAATTGAAGGTTTCCCAACAATCGGTTTGATATCAAGGGTAAACATATCACCATGTCGTTTTGATTTCAACAAAACTTATTTTGTGTCTATCTTCGAAATAATACTGCCTTCTTCGTTAAAGACAACTTGATTGCCAATGCCCATAACAAGTTGCGAAACACTTACCAAATTATGTTTAAGGCCTTCGACATATGCAACTCGATTCATAGTGAATTTGCCATTCATTACTTTCTCTGACGTGACATTTTTTTTATTGTTTCCAAACTTCACAACTCCAACATTATCTAGGCTTCGATAATCTCACAAATTCTCCTTTCGTCCAGTCATGTGACGTGAGCAACCACTATCGATATAGCATTTCTCATCATATTGCTTGTCACATAATACATGCGATCATTGAAAGAATTTAGGTACCCAAGGTTGTTTCGGTCCTTCGAAATTAGTTTTAAGAACATAATGAAATGCAGTACACTTAACCCAATCATAAATTTTAGTTTTGAAACTATCGATTAAGTACACATCACTAGGTAAAAGACTCGAAACATAAGTTTTCAATAGTTTGGGATTGTTACTAACTGCATCCTTCATCCTCTTAGATTCTGATTCGACATCTGTTGCTTTCACAACTGCTCTCCATTTCTTGGTTGAGACATTCGAATCATTTGACGATGAGCTTCTGGTTGACGAAGTATTCACATACTTATCATAAGCATATTTGATTTGTTGTTGAGAATAATTCCTGGACTAATACATGCGACCATTTCCTTCTAGCCAATGATCAATATTTTTTGCTTGAGATAACCCTTTTGTGTAAGAAACTTTTGAAGGTTGTTTCACCAAAGGATTTGGAAAGTTCGGTTTTTGTGGAACAAAATCAACGTTGGAATTAGGATGAAATTTCTGAGCGTAACTTCCCTTAAATTTGTTTGTGATAGTCGTTTTCAGAATATCTCTTTGTTGAAAAATTTTATTTTTATTTGAAAAACAATTTTCAACATTTTGATTTTGCGATTTCTTTGAAAAATGATGATCCTTTTTCGAAAATGATGTTTTCAGATATTTTGAAACCTTGTGTTGAGTGAAAATTTTCCTATTGTATGAATAAGATGAAAACGTAGTCTTATTTTTAACAAATTGAGTTTTTGGCATTTTAGATGTTTTCCTTTTCAAATCATTTTGTGTCTTTTGTGACTCAATGGTTTGCCAAAAAAATTTCTTTCTTGGCTGCCTTTTTGAAATTTTATTATCTTTCGAAAATTTGTCAATTTGTTCTTTGAATTCTTTTGAATTTAATTTGACCAAATTTTCATTTTCCTAAACTTTTTGTTTTAAAACCTCATTCACAACTTTTGATTTCTCAACCAATTTTCGTTGAGGTTTTTCTCTTTGGAAAACATATGAGTTCTTTGTTAGATTATTTTCGAAAGTGCTTTGGTTGGAAAAGAATCCTTCGTCAGTTGTTTTCTTGTTGTCTTCTTTAATCAATTTCTTGAACTTAGGTTTGATATTCTCAACGTTTCCAGTAGTAACAAACACTTGATTTGGAAAGATCACATCATCAGTGCACTTAAAATTCGGATAAACCACGATGTTGGTTTCCAAATGTTGTGCTCCTTTTTCAGACAACACTTTTTCGAACTTGTTAGTGCCTCCATACACTTGGTACACAACTTTTCTTGGAATTTCATTTTCTTGATCATTTTTATCATCACTGTCATCTATTCGATTGTCTCGTACATCAACCAAATCAGGATCACAAACTTTCGAAGTTGAAGGTTTGTTAGTGTCAATCTCAACTTTCGAATCCTTAACAATTTATTTTCCTTTAGATTTTGATGTGACATTAATGACAGATAATTGTGAACAATCAACATCCTCAAACTCGCTGATTTCAGTAATATTATCATAATCATCTTCAATATCAGCAAAATTAGTTTTTAAGTCAGATGTCGAATTCTCAGTCTTTACTGTGCCATATGAATCTAATTTTACTATGCCATATGCATATCTGTCATCAGGAATTTTGTCAAATTCAGCAATTGTTTTCTCACAATCATAAGAAATTTTATCAAACTTCTCTCTCTCTCAAAAGATAAAAAAGGTAATAACTTCATATGTTGTTCTTTGCTAATGTCACTAGAATGATGCAAAGCTGTACGTTTTCCATAGAGTCTCTTTGCAGGATTACAATAGATATTTCTTCGTGCTAATAAGATTTTTACATCGCTCAAAAGAGAGTCTCTATCACACATTATGTTTGTGATTTTTAATTCTAAACATTCGATCTTAGTGATTTTCGAATAAAGCTTCTTCTGTGTCTCTAACAGTTGTAAGCTCAATTTCTTAGCTTCGTTACTAGCTGACACAACAATTGAATCGAAATAAGAAACAGTGTCATCAAAAGCAACAATTTCATCGTTATATGAATTTAAAGGAATATTGAAAGATTCGAGAATAGAACGTACCTTCGTAGTCATCAGAGACTTGTCAGCTGATTTGAATACAAAGCATCTTTCTGTGACCTTTTCGTCAGAATCATCTTCGTATTTTGCATATAGAGAACCATGCGTCGGATTATGCATTTCATCATCATCTGATCCTGGAGACCAGATTTGATACACACCTTCTTCCTCGTGTTCTCCTTTAGCAAACAACGACATGCCTTTGCTTTCAATTTAACTTCCTCCAACTTCTCCAAATAATACAGCTCATCCTTCACTTTGTTCTTCTTTTCCTCTTTCTTATGAAGCATAAAATCATTCGCAAGATATTTGGACCCGTTAAAATAGTGAAAGTCTATTCCAGAATCTTCTTTCAATTTCTTCTCTCTATTTTCCTCAACAACTTTCACTTTGTTCTTTTCTATCTTCTTCTTCTTCTCACCACCAACCTTGATCAGACAATTTCCTCTTCCTTCCCTTTGCCTTGTCTTTGAATTAAATGGTTTCTTAAAGAACTTTTTGACTTTGTTGTTGGAGTAGAAGTCAATTGCTTCATCGTCGGAATTCATTAAAAGCCCTTCTTCATCATCCGAATCACCACTTTCTACAGTTTCTTTTTCTATAACTTTCGAGACAAGAGCCAAAGGACCACCTATAGTAAGCTTTGATTCCTCAGCCATCTCATTGACCTCACTTTCGTGATTTTTGAGTTGAGTATACAAATCATTCAATGAAGATGTATTAACACTTTGCGGATTTATAATAATCATACTCATGCTTCTCCACTCTTTTCAGAGTCACATCACAAACGTAAGATTGAATTCCATTGCAGAATGAGTGATACCATATCGATTGCATCGATATATCAACTCATTGAAGCGATCATAGTAGAGTTCGATTTTTCATTTTTCCTTCTGTCGAAATTCCTTCAACTAAACCAAACATGGCTTCACTAAGTTAATTTTCGTCTTTTCACTTCCTTGATACTTTTCTTTATAAGTGTTCCATATCTCTTTCGCTCTTTTACAACCACAAACATAGTTGTAAACCACTGGTGGCAATGCACCTCTCAACTCTCTCAGACATCATTTCTCATGCCTCTTCATTCTGTCATCATGTTCATCTACAGCAGAAGTTCAATTTGACGAAACAATGTTTTGAAGATTTGTAGGAGGTTGTGTTGCTCTAGAGATCCAACTCCATAATTCTTCATCTAGACTGTTTAGATAATCCTCCATTCTATCAGCACATTGATCGTAGTATTTTGGAATCAGTATTGGAATTTTTGTACAATATCCTAAGAGATGCGAGAAAGAAGTCATCGTGTTCATATTAAAATTTACCATTATTGTACGGATTGAATTTTGAAGAAATTTTGAAGAAATTTGATTTTGAATGAATTGAATAGAATTTCAAGAACAAACACTCGATCAAAAAGATTCAATGCAGAATCGAATCAAAACTTATGATCCTTGATGATTTTCTAAATCTAATTATGCGGAAACTTTTGAATCAAAATTTTCGATTCACATACAATAGATTCAACAGAAAATCATATCGCAATTATGAATCCTGCTCTGATGCCAATTGATAAATTGTTAATCAAGTAAATGCGAATCAAATCAGAGTAAAAACAATATGAAAGAACACAAGATGTAAATATGATCTTGTTTCAACTCTATTATACTTTCACAATTTTACAGAGAGTACAAAAGACAAGTTCTGTAAAAACTTCTTTTCTAACTCTAAGTAAAGTTCCTATTTATAGGGAACAGGAAAGTATACAAAAAATAGTAAGACATTATATTTAAGCATCATACAAACGGACATCTTGGTAACTACATTACAAGTACACGAAGGGTATGGTCTTCGACTCATTACAAAATGTCTTCGACCCTAACACATACACCAAGTATGCACACAATCTTTGTCTATGATCTTTACTTTGTGAAATAGATCGATTGAACATAGTTATAATGATTCTCATTTCACAATCCCAAATCCTTACAGCAAATGCAAGAACTCCAAATTCCTGCCATTTACCGAAATCTATTAGATTTTTAAACTTATATGCACTAGTCCTCTCGTAATGATTGTGCACAAAGTCACAAAGACTTGTCAACAGTCCTTACAGAGTATTCCAACGGAGAACATTCCATGGAAGCGAAGTCTCAAATTCAAAGTAAATTGCTTTGAACATCCTTCTTGCATTAAGTTTCCAAATCTTACATAGATTAAATAAATAACCTCCACCTATGGGAATATTTCCATATTCTCATTTTGACAATCCCTTCTGAACAAGAGTTGCATCTTTTCAGAATATATCAATATGGTCCTTTGAAAATTAACAATATACTTTCAAATATCCCTAAGCAACCAATATTTGGTAAACCTTAGATTGTCCTCGACAATTGCTTAATCATTTTATTCATATCCAATTCTAGAACTTTCCCCTCTTAATGCCCTGACCATTTGGAAAATTTTGAAAGGATGAATATTATAACACATTCAATCGATCCTATATCCGAAGCATATGGGACATGATTCATGATGTCTCACATAAAGACATGATACTAGACCAGTCTTTTGCTATAATATTTCTATTTCTATTTGCCATGTTCTCAAAATTCAGACTATGAAAAGGGATGTCGTAATCATAATCGAATTTTAGAATGCAAATAATGTACCATATATAGAATTTCCTTATGTTGAGCCATTCCAATATTAAATTCATATATATATATATATATATATATATATATATATATATATATATATATATATATATATATATATATCCTTGACTAAAGATGATTAAAACCTCAATCTAAGCTTTTAGAATTGAAATTAAGTATAATTCCTCGCCCTTAATTATAACAAAACAACTTTTCCTAATTGAACTTTTGTTTTTTTATAATTAACATTGCTAACTTGAAACACTTATCATAATTATCATGCTCCCACTAACATGATAATTGCTAGCATCACAATTATGCTCCCAGTAGCTTTGACATGTACTCAGAAATCAGCTGGACTTCTAGAAATCAATACTTTATTGACTTTCTTACCAAAGTTCAGATTTCTGATATGAGATACTTTGATAAAACTTTATCAAAATCATACACTTTTTCTTAGATAGCACACATATGTGTGTAAACAATTTCAGAACTATGAAAAGGGATGTTGTAATCATAGTCTCAATTGTTTAGACCTTTGTCATTCCTCACAAGTCGATGTTAGTGTGCCGGTTAATCACACACACTCCACTAACGACTTTGAGAATGCAAATATCACAATTGTTATCTACTTAAAACCTACTTAGTGAAAGCGTTTCCTCACCATCATTTTCTTGAATTGGAGAGAAACCTTATGACACTTAGATTTTATAGTGTATGTGTTCCTATCCATATGAATTTGTCAAAACCTTAAGACAATGTTAGTGACAAATCCAAACTCATATGGACTGAATTTGTGCAATTTTAAATTATTGCTACCTGGCAGCACAAGGGACTGACATTATTATCCAAGTTGTTATGCAAACAATTAAGAAATTTTAGAACTCAGATGCATAGTCAAATTTAACTCGAATCGACACAGAAATAAGAATATATCAAAACGATAGGCTATAAATCTCAAGTCATGTGCTAGTGATAAACAACAGGTTTTATTCTTGATTAGTTCTTGAAACTCTTTCAGGATCTTTAAGACTCCTGATGTCCTCTTGACATATAAGACTCTCTTGCCAAGAACCATTTGTTAACAACACAAATATTCAAGAGATGGTGTGGATTCATATGAAGACAAACACTTCACACAATTGACCTTAGTTAGTCTTTGTTTTATATAAAATATCACAAGTTACCAATTTCAAATGTACAAGAGTAGAGTACATTTTACTCTTACAGTTGACTAGTGTTAATAAACCTTCTTTAAGATGGGTCACTCACACAACAATCTTGGAGTATGAGTTAAAGACTTGTTTTGGAACGATTTATGACTCATCTTCTTGATTTAACCATTTCAACAACTCATGACTCCTCTTCTTATCCATAAGAATGGACTAAGATGTCCTTAGAGGAAAATTTGTGATATGATTTCTTAATCATTAGGATGATCACAAAACATGATACTAAAGTAATCTCCCATCTTTTCAGATTTGAGAAACTTTTGTCTTTCTGCCTAATTTGATTCTTCTCATTTGTTCTGCCATACATCAAAACTTTTCCAATGCTTCAGAATTATACTTAAACTTGTAAGTATAACCATATTTACTAAACTTTAGTAAATCATGACGAATAGTCTTATAGATCTTTTTTGGTGGACTTGATCAGTGCACAAGAATGTGTACTCCATCCCTCGGTCCTCACTTGACTCACATATATATGTGAACAAGGAATTAGTCTTTATTTTCCAAAGAAGAAAATTCTCTTTCATCATGCTACACAACTTGCACGATTCCAAGTTTTGGTCCAATTAAAATTTAGGTGATGAGAATCTTCCTTATTTGGTAAATTTAGACACAACCACAAATGAAAGAATCAAATTCCTTTTTCCATTATCGCTATAAATTTTTCAATAAAAGCATTTGCAAGGAGATATAAACTAAAATAAAATAAAATTTTCTTTATTTATAAAATAAGGAAAAAACCTTTTTCCTTACAATGCAGCTTTAAATGAAAACTATGCTATTACGTATTTCCTAGCAATCTATCATAACTCCTATGTAGTAGCTCAAGAATCTGGCCTTCGAACCATGTGATTGAAATCCATCTTTACAATCAGATTCAACATACTCGTTCTTTAAGTTTCCTTCCCTTTTCTTGATCATTCCATACATCAAACTGTATTAAGAACCTTCAAATAGGAGCTTAAGAAAGTTAGATAGTGGACTTGCCTGAAGCAGAGTCAATCTTTTTGACTTGACCTTCTCTCAAATCTTTCAGGTAGTTAGGGCAGCTTCACAACCAATTCCCTTCCTTTTGGAAATAGAAACATATGGACTCTTTGGTAATGGTAAATGGGACTATCTCAGACTTAGCCTTTCTTTTTACAATTTGGTCAACCGAGTTGACTATGGCTAATCCCTTTCCATTGGGAACAGGAGGCTTTTCTAGATATCAATGTTACCATTGTCAATTTCCATTGAGATTTGGGAAATTGATCTTCTAATCAAATTCTCTTTACTACTCCTCTAAATCATTATTGATTCAGCAACACCAAGTAAATACATAAGATCATTAAGGGTTATGTCATAGTCTGTTTTATAGTAGTCCCAAAAGAACTCAGTATGTGACTTAGAAAGTGATTGAACATCAAACTTTCTCAAGACTTTGACACCTAACTCTCCCGGCTTGTCAATATGTGACTTCATCTCCAAGTTGTGATCATACATAGACGTTGCTTACCAGTAAGGCTTGAGTGACCTTGAACTATTCAAGAACTTGTGGGTTAGGGAGAATAATTGGAGGAGGTGGAGGAAGAGAAGTGTGAATTCCATTATCCAACCATGGAACATCACCTTCATTAGGAAAGATTGTTCAAAGGGATTTGGGATGATCATAGATGTGTAAACCAGACATCTCATATGGGAGATATTCAAGTCAGTTGATTTAAGTCCTTAATATAACACCCAATATGAAATATTAAGGTTAGAACCCAACACAATATTTTATAACTTGGAAGAGGGATGTCGTAATCTAAGCTATAAAATATGTGAAGGTAGGCGAATGACGATTCACCAATTTCCATCACAAAAAACGACATAATTTATTAGGTTTTAAGTGGATTTCAAACTCCTAGATCTTTTTAGATTCATTGAACTTTTCAATGGCATGTTTCAATATCGATTGTTCCCTCTCAAGTTTTGTCATTGGGATGCCTAGGATCACTAACAAGGTGTGACTAACCATGAAAATATACTTGGTACCCTTAATATTCATCACTCAATCGATGTGCCAGTTAACCACACGCGCACGACCAATACTATGATGAACATTAAGTTACCATTTGCCTACCTTGTTAAATCATGTTAGTTTGTTGGTTAACCTCACATGCTCCACTACTTGACTTAAGCAAAGTGCAAAGTGTAATTTCATGGGTTAGCACCAAATTCACATTTTCCTAAAGTAACTATGATTGGGAATTATAAAAGGTAAAGTTACTTCATATTTATGATTATACTTATAATGAAGGGAGAATTATAGTCATTGTCCTACCTGTTCGGCTAACGACCCTCCACCAGTCAAGGAAGCGGTGGGTGAGAGTGGACACCCATTAAACTGCCATTTTATAGTTAGTAACCTTATACCCCCTTATAGACCGGCTTCGTGAATGAGGCCTAATAACGGTAAGACTGACTTTTTTCTTATATATATATATATATAAATATATGTATTATTTACTTATATCATTATAAAGTATAAGGGTTGAATTTTAAATTTTAAAATTATAAGGGTTTAACTTGGACTTAAAGTATTCATGAGGGAAACTTTAAAAATTTCAAAACTTGAGGTCAGGTTTTGAACAATTCAAAAACTTTTCAATTGCATAACTTATGTGTTTAAAGTAGTTTTAATGAAAAACTTTTCAAGTTCCATAACTTGAGGAAAAATTTATGGAAGACTTTAAAACATTTAAAAATGAGACTCCCTATTTGTCATAACTTATGGAAATCTTATGAGTTTTTAAGAATCATAAATGTGACTTTTCATATAACTTGAGGACAAGTTACAAAAATACATTTTATGAATAACTTTTAGATCAATTTGGATTGAAAACAGATTATGACATAATTTAGCTTGATCTTGCACCTCCTCGTATTTTATGTTATGATTTCTAAGAAAAACTCTAATGTGAAACATATTTTGAAAACAGTTTGTAATAAATGATGGTTTTTGGATTTATGTAAAAGTTTTAAATTATGAAAAGTATGATTGTTACATAAATCACATACTAGTCATCACGTTTGGCGCTGCTCGGGCCTCCTCTATACTCAACTGAAATACACGACTCTTCACCGCAAGGGCTTCCACCTTGATCAGGCAACCATCAATAATCCTAATTGTGGCGAGCACGGGTGCCGCTACCGCTCCTCCTCCTCTATCTAACCTCAGACAATCGACCTTTTTATGACCCGTCTTGTTGCAGTAGAAACAAATAAATCCCTTCTTGGGGTAATCTCTGCTCATATGACCTGACTGGCCACAAGCATAACATGTCGAGCTTGCTTCCCGACAAGCTCTACTGTGCGGGTCACCGCACTTAGTGATGGGTTTTGAGCATTCTAACACTTTCTAAGTGTACATGCAACCCTAATAACCTTGGATCTATGTTTGTCTAATTATCATGCAAAGTTGAATTCCAAGGTGATATTCCTATCTAGCATACATGGGGAACACTTTTAACTTAAAGTATAGATAGAATAACTTACCTTGTTGTTGTTTGTGTTCCTTGAAACCTTGTGAGCCTAGCACCCCAAGTGTGATGCCTCAAATGCTTCACACAACACCAAATGCTCTTGGAAGAACTTATGAGAGAACACACACTTCTCAAAATCGGCCAAGCCCTCTTGTTTCTTAGTGTACACCTTAGTGTAGCCGATTTTAGGTGGAGAACATGTTTCTTATATAGTGTTGACACATCTAGGGTTAAACCCTAATGTGTTATGACTCTTCATTTCCATGACCCATGGGTTTGTAACTCCCATGGACCATCCATGGAGCATCCTATGGGTGGAACCCAACTTGATAATCCATGGAGCCTCTTAGCCCACTATACAAGATATGGATGATTTACATAATCAACCCATATATTTAATTAGTTATATTTTGATCACATAATTAATTCTAAATTAATTCTTGATCAAACTAATCAAATAATATTAGTAATATATAAGAACTTATAATATATTAATAATCTCCAAGTGTTATTTCTCTCATTTAGTCTATCCAATTGCATGGTGCCAAGCAACCCAAATGGACCATGACGGGTCGGGTCAAGTACATACCAGAAATAGTTATGGACTTAGACACCTTATCCAACAGTCTCCCACTTGGATAAGTCTAATAACTATTACTGCAAGTATGACTTCAGGAACCGACGACAATCGTAGCTCTTTACAAGGTTTCTCGGAACTGAGAAGATGATGGTACGCCATTTAAGATAAGTGATCATATAATCCTCTGTTCTAGATATCAGTCGGACAAATACACGGAACAATATCTTACTTATTGTCCAACAGTTTGTTTCCCGATTTCCGATTTGTTTGACAAAGAACTTCATTGAACACATCAATTTAGTTCTGACCGGGCCCGGTACATAGGTCAAAACAAAATCATCGAGGGGCCCAGATATCAGCTTCTAATCCAAGAAGGAACAGATAAACTTCGACTCATATGTTTGTTCTACTACTCATTGAATTACACACAAGAGCGCGATTTTATAACATCGAGTTACCAATGCATTTTTCGTACAATCAATGCATAACCAACTTGTAAGTAACAAATCATATCTCTAGGTTTAAAGACTTATATGATATTACCGTCTCACGATCACTCGAGATAGAATTCCATGAAGTGATTCCAGTGAGCGCGGGTTGAGTCCAATGCTTAGAACTTATGAGCACTCATGATTGTTGTAGCCTTGTCCAAGACCTCTACAACCAAACATGACAGTCTTGATTCATACCTACTTCCGACATATGACCGACTGTGGAGGTTTGAATAATATGTTATACCAAACAAAAATTATTCTGGAAGTCAAAACATGCAAAAGAAATATAGTAAACGATCGACAAGTGATAGCAACACTTTACTCATAAATAAAACACTTTTTATTCATCATCAAATGTCAATTACACTTTACAAATTTTGAGGTTATCTAACTACTAAATCTAATATCATCCTTCAGCCCTATGCTCCGAGCATGCTGGAGATTCTTAACCCAAGTCAGTCCCTTCGTGAGGGGATCTGCCGGATTCTCATCTGATGATACCCTCTTTGCCACGAGGAGTCCCTCTTCGATCCGATGTCTGATGAAATGGTATTTTCTGTCGATGTGTCTGGATCTCCCGTGATCCCTTGGTTCCTTGGCTAAGGCAACAGCACTTTCACTATCACATAAAATTTCCATTGGCTCTTTAATAGCTGGTACAACTCCAAGAACTCCAATGAAGTTTCTCAGCCATAACGCCTCCTTTTCCTCTTCGCTAGCTGCAATATACTCTGATTCACAAGTGGAATCTGCCACTGTCTCTTGCTTGGAACTCTTCCAAGAAATTGCTCCTCCATTTAGAGTAAAGACCCAGCCCGACTGAGAGCGGAAGTTATCCCTATCAGTCTGAAAGCTAGCATCACTATACCCTACAACTCTCAAGTCATCACTCCCACCGAGGGTAACGACCCAGTCCTTAGTCCTTCGTAGGTACTTGAGAATATTCTTTACCGCAGTCCAGTGTGCCTTGCCAGGGTTCCCCTGAAACCTGCTAACCATGCTCAAGGCAAAGGCTACATCAGGTCGAGTACACGTCATAGCATACATGATCGATCCTACAGCCGAAGCATAAGGTACTCGACTCATTTGTGCTATCTCAGCCTCAGTGCTAGGGCTTTGTGTCTTACTCAGTTTGGCGTTACTCTGGATGGGAAACTCTCCTTTCTTGGAGTCTTGCATGCTGAATCTTTTCAGCACCTTATCCAAGTAGGTACTCTGACTAAGTCCAATTAGTCTTTTACTCCGATCTCTCAAGATCCTTATCCCTAAAATATAGGCAGCTTCACCGAGGTCCTTCATAGCGAAACACTTTCCAAGCCAGGACTTTACTTCCTGCAGGGTTGGAATGTCGTTTCCTATGAGTAGTATGTCATCCACATCCAATACCAAGAAGCTAAATATACTCCCACTAGCCTTGACATACACACAAGATTCATCTTCACTCCTAGAAAAGCCAAATTCCTTGACCTTTTCATCAAAGCAAAGATTCCATCTGCGAGGTGCTTGCTTTAACCCATAAATGGATTTCTCAAGCTTACACACTCTATTGGGGTACTCGTTGCTGACAAAACCCTCTGGCTGACTCATGTAAACATCTTCAGCCAACTTTCCATTAAGGAAAGCGGTTTTGACATCCATTTGCCAAATTTCATAGTCATGAAATGCGGCTATGGCTAACAGAACCCGAATAGACTTAATCTTGGCTACCGGAGAAAAGGTCTCATCATAATCCACTCCAAGAATTTGAGAGAAGCCCTTTGCAACCAGTCTAGCCTTATAAGTGTGTACTTTACCATCCATTTCGGTCTTTTTCTTGAAGACCCATTTGCACCCTACATTCTTTCGACCTAGTACATTCTCAACCAAGTTCCAAACTTCATTGTCATACATGGATTTAATCTCGCTATCCATAGCCTCTTTCCATTTAGCAGACTCGGGGCCTGCCATGGCTTCCTCGTAGCTGTTAGGGTCATCTTGACTTACTAGTGTCCCATCACTAATAAGTGTCTCACCTTCTGCAGTAATATGGAATCCATAGTAATGCTCAGGTGCACTCCTAACTCTCGTGGAACGCCTCAGAGGTACAGATTCCTCCTCAAGTTGAGGGCTAGAGTTTGAAGTTCCTTCACCACTTGACTCTTGAATTTCTTCAAGATCAATTTGCCTCCCACTGTCTCCTTGGCTTATAAACTCTCTTTCTCGAAAGACTCCTCTTCTTGCTACAAAGACCACATTGTCACTAGGTCTGTAGAAGAGGTAACCAAAGGATTGTTGTGGGTAGCCGATGAAAATACACCTCTCGCTTCGGGGTTCGAGCTTATCATGAGTCTCGCGTCTCACGAAAGCCTCGCAACCCCAAATCTTGATGTGGTCTAGTTTAGGTACTTTACCAGTCCACATCTCGTGAGGAGTTTTGACAAATTTCTTTGTAGGGACTAGATTAAGGATATGGGCGGCATTCTCTAAGGCATACCCCCAGAATGAGATTGGTAGCGAAGCTCGACTCATCATGGAATGAACCATGTCCAACAAGGTTCGATTACGCCTCTCAGCCACACCATTCAACTGCGGTGTCCTGGGAGGTGTCAATTGTGAGACAATCCCACATTCCCTTAGATAGTCGAGGAACTCTGAACTAAGATACTCACCACCTCGATCGGATCGAAGCATCTTAATGTTCCTGCCCAATTGATTCTCGACTTCCTGTTTAAATTCCTTAAACTTCTCGAAAGTCTCTGACTTATGCTTGATTAAGTAGACATATCCATATCTACTGTAATCATCAGTAAAAGTCAAATAATAACGATTAGCATCCCTTGTGGCATGTTTGAATGGTCCACACACATCCGTGTGTATAAGGTCCAACAAACCTTCACCTCTTTCACACGAGCCTGTGAAGGGTGACTTTGTCATTTTTCCAAGTAAACATGATTCGCAACTATCATTTGACTTTAGGTCAAACGACTCTAAGACTCCATCCTTTTGGAGTTGGCCTATGCGCTTCTTGCTTATACGTCCAAGACGACAATGCCATAATGATGCTTTATCCAAGTTATTATTATTATTAGAATCAATACACAAAACATTATTTCCTGAATTATCTACAACAGACACAGCTTCATACACACCATCACAAGGTAATGCTTTAAAATAAAGAACATTATTAAAGAAAGCATCAATAGAACCAACTTCATTATTAAATGAAAAGGTAAACCCTTGTTTGTACAAAGCATGAAAGGAAATAATATTTCTTGCCATTCCTGGCGAGTAACAAAACTTATTCAAATCTAAACTAAACCCACTACTTAGCGATAAAGTATGAACTCCTATCTTGGTGACAGGTGAAGCTTTCCTGTTCCCCATGATCAAGTTTATTCTTCCTTGCTCCACATTCTCACTTCTTCTTAGTCCCTGCAAGTCACAACAAATGTGAATACCACAACCGGTATCAAGGACCCAAGATTTCGAATGGGGTGAGTTATTAGAAATGATAGTGTAAATACCTGCATGGTTGGGTTTAACTTTCCCATCCTTCACATCCTGCTGGTACTTTGGGCAGTTTCGCTTCCAATGAGCTTTTTCGTGGCAATAGAAGCATTCAGCCTCTTTTGGGTCAGAAGAAGGAGTAATGAAACCTTTCTTGGTTCCACTTGAAGATGAGCCATCAAGGGTCCGAGCCTTGGTACCCTTCGAAGATCTCTTTCTCTTCCTCCCTCGACTTTTCCCGATTGCCAAAACCGGAGTTGAGTTTGAAGTAGGAGTGATAGCAACCGACTTCCCCTTAAGACCTGTTTCTGCAGTCTTGAGAAGTCCCTGAAGTTTGCTGAGTGTGACCTCTTCCTTATTCATGTGATATGTCATGCGGAATTGATCATAGCACGATGGTAAGGAGCGCAAAATTATATCTATTGCAAGCTCCTCAGGGAGGTCCACATTAAGTTTCAGCAATCGATCCACATATCTTTGCATTTTCTGCATGTGGCTCGTGACGGAATCCCCGTCCTTCATCACGGTTGTTATCATGGAGCAGATGATTTCGTACCTCTCTTGTCGTGCACTTTGATGGTATCTTTCCATCAAATCTTGGAGTTCTACTGTCATTGTGGCCATCATGATGCATGCTACTTTCGTAGCATCCCTTTCATGTGCCTGAAAGTCAGCGATCTCCTGAGGAGTTGCAGTGGTCTCATCAATCTCCTTAAGCTCCTTGTCAAGGACATATTCTTTGTCCTCGTAGCGGGTAATCATCCTGATGTTTCTGATCCATTCATTGAAGTTGGATCCATCAAAGGTGACTTTCCCACACATACTCATAAGTGTAAAGGAGCCATTAGGATTCGAGCCAGAAGCATTATTTGAAGACATCTGAAAGAGGAGAACAAGCTTAGTATAGATTTAAGAGAGTCCTTAATAAAACACCCAAATGTAATATTAAGGCTAGGATCCAATCACAATATGATATAACTTAGAAGAGGTATGCCGTAATCTAGGCTATACCATATTTGAAAGGTAGGTGAATGACGATTCACCAATTTCCACCACGAAAACCGAAATATTTGATATTAGGTTTTATAATTGGTTCTTAGAAATTCCTAGATTCTTTGAGATTCAATGAACTTTTCAAAGGCATGTTTCAATCTCGAGAGTGCCCTCCAGGTTTTGTGACTGGGATACCGAGGATCACAAAACGAGGTGTGAAGTAACCATGCAAATCACTTGGTACCCTTAAAGTTTATCACTCAATCGATGTGCCGGTAAACCACACACGCTCCACCGATACTATAATAAACCTTAAGTCACCCTCTACCTACCTTGTTAAGTCCACGTTAGTGTGCCGGTTAACCACACACGCTCCACCAACGACTTAGACAAAGTGTAAAGTGTAATTTCATGGATTAGCACCTTATTCACATTTTCCTAAAGTAACTAAGATTGGGAATTTAATAAAACATTTAGTTACTTTATAATATTCATCATACTTTGAATGAGAGTTTATAAGTCCTTGTCTTACCCGTTCGGCTAACGACCCTCCACCAGTCAAGCAAGCGGTGGGTGAGAGTAGACACCCATTAAGTCACCATTTTATAGGCAACAACCTTATACCCACCTTATAGACCGGCTTCGTGAATGAGGCGTACTAGCGGTAAGACGACTTTATTCTTATACATATATATATAATTATTAAATCATCATAATATAAGTATAAGGGTTGAATTTTAACTTTTAAAATTCTAGGGGTTGGAACTTAAAGTTTTAACTTAACTTTACTTGTTCCAAAACTTGAGGGCAAGTTTTGTAACTTTCAAAACTTTTCATTTCTTGTAACTTATGAGTTTAATAGAGTAATAAAATGAAGACTCTTCATTTTTATAACTCTTGTGTTTGTTTTAATGGTTTTTAATTCAAGTGTGACTCTTGGTTTTCCATAACTTGAGGACAAGTTATGGACTCCATTAAAACACATTATGATCAAGAATTAAACTACCACATAGGTTACAAATAATTCCTATGATCATCTAAAACATCATAAGAACAAGAACATGAATATGAACACATTCATATATCAAAAATTACACTTAAAACTTTGTAATTTTGATAACTAGTTGTTGTAAATGAATTATCAAAAGCATTACACCATCTAAAACAAGTTTTTCAAGTACCAAAAACGTTTAGGGTAATGTTTATAATTCATTTCCAGCAACTAAATCGAAATTCTGCAGTCAATCGACCCTACTCGCCGAGTGCATGAACTTTACTCGCCGAGTTGGTTGAAGATGCACATGAACTCGACGAGTCCCCCCTATAGACTCGACGAGTCCATTCGCAGACAACAAGATTTCCGATTTCTTTCAACTTTTAAGCACAAATAAGAGCAAACAAGCCTAGGCTCTGATACCACTGATGGGTTTTGAGCATTCTAACACTTCCTAAGTGTACATGCAACCCTAATAACCTTGGATCTATGTTTGTCTAATTATCATGCAAAGTTGAATTCCAAGGTTATATTCCTATCTAGCATACATGGGGAACACTTTTAACTTAAAGTATAGATAGAATAACTTACCTTGTTGTTGTTTGTATTCCTTGAAACCTTGTGAGCCTAGCACCCCAAGTGTGATGCCTCAAATGCTTCACACAACACCAAATGCTCTTGGAAGAACTTATGAGAGAACACACACTTCTCAAAATCGGCCAAGCCCTCTTGTTTCTTAGTGTACACCTTAGTGTAGCCGATTTTAGGTGGAGAACATGTTTCTTATATAGTGTTGACACATCTAGGGTTAAACCCTAATGTGTCATGACTCTTCATTTCCATGACCCATGGGTTTGTAACTCCCATGGAGCATCCTATGGGTGGAACCGAACTTGATAATCCATGGAGCCTCTTAGCCCACTATACAAGATATGGATGATTTACATAATCAACCCATATATTTAATTAGTTATCTTTTGATCACATAATTAGTTCTAAATTAATTCTTGATCAAACTAATCAAATAATATTATTAATATATAAGAACTTATAATATATTAATAATCTCCAAGTGTTATTTCTCTCATTTAGTCTATCCAATTGCATGGTGCCATGCAACCCAAATGGACCATGCCGGGTCGGGTGAAGTACATACCAGAAATAGTTATGGACTTAGACACCTTATCCAACACTTAGCACATCGGCCCCAGCCCTACTAACCCCTGCTAGGAGGATTGTTGGTCTTAGGCTTGTTAGCATGACCCACAGCTTCTTGAACCTGCTCCGGCTTCTGCTTTGTGTGGAGCTCTAACTCAATTTCCTGCTCCCAGCCCTTTTCACCATGTCATTCAGGGTCTTCCACCCCAAAAAGCTCACGGATTCTCGGATATCATCCCTCAGCATGGAATGATACCTCGACTTCTTCATCTCCTCATCGACAGCGTACTGCGGGACCAATTGTGACAACCTGAAATTTCCATTCGGTCAAACCCTAAAAGTCAACCACTTCGTATCATAAGTCAATGTTATTATTTCTTATTTTTAAGAAATATAAAGTTCGTTTGATTATTTTAATATTATTTTTAAACGAACGGGTGAAAGAAAGTGCCGTCTCGAGTTTTGAATTTTAAAATCCGCAAACGCCTCGCGTCTTAGAAACTCCCGACCAAACTTTTCTGTTTTGGGTTGACAAATCACCCAAAACCGTGAACTCATACCTATGTATGACTTTACACCCCAAAAAGTTAGTCATTTGTGTTTACTCCCCAAATGTCAAAAGAGTAAACTCCAAAATATCCTCTCAAGTATCATCCAAGTTTTTATTCAAAATCTTCAATCTAGTAAGTGTTTCTGGCCCTTTCAAGTTAGTATATCACTTAATCTAGTGATTGTACATCCTTTAATCCATCCATTTTTGTGTTTTGATTATTTTCCAAAAACACCAAGAACACCAAGAACACACACTAAGGGTTCTTGGACTTCAAGTTCATTTCAAGCTTCCTCTATGTAAGTACTTCTATCCTAGTGTCATTTTAAGATTTCTATACACGTTTATACCAAGGAAAAGTCCCAAGAACACCAAGAACAAGGTGTTCACGGTTTTGGGAGGCTCCCAAAACCGTAAATACCAAATATAGTGCCTTAGGGTGCTTTAGGGTGTCTAAATGCTTCACAATGCCTTAGGGACTTTTCTAGATCCATCCTGGATGGGTGTATCACACAAAAAGCACCAAAATCATATATTTTTATGTGTTTATGGTTTGGGGAGCTCCCAAAACCGTAAACACCTCAAATGAGGTGTAAAAGTCCAATAAATGTCACACGGTTTTTCCTTATGTCTAAATCTAACCTAGACTATTGCCATGTTTGAACTAAGGACTTGAAAACCACCAAATACCAAACTTATGAGTTTAACGTAGTAAAATCATGAGTTTAAGGTAGTAAACTCATGGAGAAATGGTCCTTATGTCACACCCCAAAAACCGAAGGCGGAAACATTTCTGGGGTTGACTCCACGTTGAGTATCAAATCCAATGTATATAGTAAGTAAAGTAAAACGACCATTACATTACATAAGAAAAGTTTTATAGTTGTTTCAAAAGTAAAGTTTGTACAATTGTGTTACATAGCATATATATATGAACAAAATGAAACGGGTCTTCTGAGTACTCCGTCTTCTGACAAAAAGGATCTTCGGATACCTGTTCTAACGCTGACCTGAGAACACAAGCGGTTTGAAAATCAGCATAACGCTGGTGAGTTCATAAGCGGTTTTTGTTTGTGAAAATGTTCAAGTTTCCTTTATGTTTCTGAAATGTTATACACACCAAAAAAATCCCATATTTTCTTAATAAGGTTGGTTATCGTTTGTCAACATGTAAAGTAGAATTGTACACTGAAAACATGTTTACTTTTGTGAAAATGTACAGTTAGGTTATCTGGTTTGACATATTGTTCTGGTTATATACCAATGTATTCCCAGGAAAGTCTCATACTTTCCTGATTGTGTTACCAATTGTGAAAGATGTAAAGTTATCCGGTTTGTTATCCTTTCTGGTTGTGTAAACGTTTCCCCAGGAAAGTCCCATACTTTCCTGAATGTTTGTTACCATATGTAAAAGATGTATCTGTAAAATATGATTATGTTCAATGTTTCCCTAGGAAAGTCCCATACTTTCCTGAATGTTGGTTACCTTATGTAAAAGATGTATTCATATTAGACCTGGTTATGTACTAGGTTTCCCAAGAAAGTCCCATACTTTCCTGATTGTTGGTTACCGATGTGAAAGATGTATACTGAAACCTGGTTATCTTGTGAATTGTATAAAGTTATTCATTATTACCATAAGTAAATCTCTGTTATCCTAATTGCGAGTTCCATAACCATTCAATGGACTAAACCTGTGGCAATAAGTAGTCCACATACTTATGACTTTCATCACCCTTGAACCATTTCGGTTCGGCTGTAGCTAGCAGCCAGGTGTGGGGTAGTCAGCCCCGTATAGATCTATACACTTAAGTCATGCTCTCTAAATCCCAGAGATTCTGGTTACGGGTGTAGTCCTCCACTTGCGTATTTTTGTGGAGTGTTCGTCGAGGACTTGTATCCAATCATACAGGATTAACAAATTTACTAATAATAATATGATAGTCCTCCACTCGCGTATATATGTGGAGTGCTACCGAGGATAATACAGTGTACATGTATTCTGTTCAAATGTGTAATGTCATGCTTTTAACTGATAAAATGTGGAAAGCCATTTGTGAAATATATGTAAAACATAACAGTTTAAAACCAATTTCACAAATATATGTTACGTGATCTGCATGTTCAAACGGTTATCAGTTGTAGTAACCAGTGTTAAAAGCATATAAAATGTGAAACACACATTTGAAAACATGTTTTGAGTACAAGTAATCCCTTGTACTTTGCTTGTGTTCCCCCTGAAAACAGTGAAAACAGTGAAAAAGGGTAGGGGTATGAACTCACCAGACTCGGAATTTCAACTGTTTCGGACACTAAGCGTGGGTTCGGGGCTTGATTACTCGCGATGTCCCTATGTAGAATGAAATAATGTCCATATATATTCAATTAGGGATACATTCACTAATTATATGGAACATTACACTCCAACGAGGTTAAACACCTCAAAACGAGCGTTTAGAGTGATCTGGGTGACATCTACGGACATGTATTGGTACTAGGGACTTGGGATTTGAGTTTACTCCCCAAGAGTAAACATTTAAGTGAGTTTACAACCACATAACACATACATACATGAGTTCACGACCGTGAACTCATGTGGGTGTGGTTTTGAGGGTTTAATGGCTTATTTGGACTTGGGGATTGTTGGAATGACTTACTAAAATGCCTTGGAATAGTTTGAATGAAATAATATCATTTAAAAGGGAGTTCACGGCTGTAAACTTGGAGTTTATGGCCGTAAACTCTCCTAGGGTCAAGAAAAATTGATTTGAGGCACAAAGAGCAATCACATGTGATTCAAATTAATTTATCAAGGCTTGGTATCAATTTTGGGCACCATATAACATCAATTTACGAGTTTATGGCCCAGATGTATACACTCTGGCCGTAAACTCTCATATGTTCATGAATAATTAATTTATGGCACTTAAAACAATCAAATGTGATTCTAGAAAATTTTCCAAGCCTTTGGGTTGAATTAGGGGCATCATTTGTCATGTTTTTATGAGTTTACGGCCAAAGGGTATGTGCCTAGGCCGTAAACTCTTATATGTGTCATTTTTGTAACGCCCGCAAATCCGGGCTAGTCAATTTAGCGGAAATAGGGGTCGAAAACGACTTTTCGACAAAAGATTATTTAGAATAAATAATCTTAACCAAGTTGTAGTATATCTCACGAGGTTTCCGTGCATATAAAGAACGCCGAAATCCGAGTTATAACGAAGAATTTATGACCCGTTGAAGTTTCGCAATGGAACCGGTACGATACCGGAAAGCGTAAATAGTGAATTTACGATAGAGCGAGATTTAGCCTTAGCGATCTAGATGAAAGTCGTAGAATATGTTAAACTAAGAACATCGATAAAAAGAACGCCCAAATCTAACTTCGTATGAAGAAGTTATGATTTTTCGAAGTTTCGAACTAGCAGTATACAACCCGAAATTCGAATATTAGATCGAGCGGGTTTTAGCCGACACGACCTGAACAAGAACCGAAGATCTTGTTGAGAGTAGCATAACGAGAAAAAGATGGGCAAAAACGGATGTCGGATGAAGAAGTTATGAGGATTTAACGGATCAATCGTGTCCCGACCCATTAATAATATAAAATTTAAAATTGAGCCAAAATTAGCCGATGAAGTCTAAACGAAAGTTGTAGAGTACGTTCCCACCTTCGCGTGGATATAAAGAACGTCAAAAACGGAGCTCGTATGTGAAAGTTGCGAATTTTTGAAGTTAAGACTCGAAAATGCGAGACCTGTTGCGAATCGGGTGACATGGCGCGATCAGAGCCGTCGCTTGCGGCCCACGGTCTCGCTCGGATATGCGACACGTCGCTCCTTGCTACGCCCAGCGTTCGGATTCGTGCGCCCCGCGTCCGCTCGCTCTCGGTCCAGAAGGCGCCACGACGCCTCGCC
Source organism: Lactuca saligna (assembly GCF_052625555.1). Classification (NCBI taxonomy): domain Eukaryota; kingdom Viridiplantae; phylum Streptophyta; class Magnoliopsida; order Asterales; family Asteraceae; genus Lactuca; species Lactuca saligna. The sequence goes on along the minus strand of NC_136419.1, from coordinate 117,068,801 downwards.
TTACGCCCCGCGTACGAGGTCCGGGTACGCCCCGCGTACCTTCGCTTCCCATCCGTCCGGTGCGAGACAGCTGGCTGCGAGCTGGTACCCTTATCCGAGAGGACGCTCCGCGTAGCTACTGAACGCCCCGCGTACCGCCGAGGCCTCGCGCCTATAAAAGGAGGCCGAGGCTGCCTCCATTTTCACACCAAAATCTCATTCTTTCTCTCACTACTTTCTCTCTCTACAACCCCAAGCCACCCCTAAGCCCTAGTTGAACCCCTAGAACCCTAAGGAAGCCCCGAGGCTCCCGGAGTCCCGAGAAAAAGGAGTTTTTCGGTTTCGAAACGCTGCTCCAATTAAGTTCCGGTTTTCGATAAAATTCGCTGTAAGTATGCTACGCTTACGCAATTTTTAATATAGCTTCTAAATAATTATAGGAATGTTATTAGGTCCTTAAAATAATTATTTGGGCTATTATTACAAGTTATATTGAGCATTATTAACGCTTAATAATAGTCAAACTGATTAATGAGTCGCGGTTATCGTTAAACTAAACCCTAGTTGTATCGGTACTAGGTTTTATCGAAGGAACATCGTTTTGAGAGTATCGAAGCGCTGTCCGAGTGCTGAGTCACCACCTAATCAGGTGAGTGCATGGTCCCTTTCATCTTACACATAGATATGAAGTATTTTAATATAAACTACGTGCTATGTGTACATATTGTCTGAATACTTGTTGTCTATGCTGGATATATGATTTATACATGTTTTAAATGATTTAAACTGTATATTTATTTTATATCTACAAATATGTTGGGATAAAACATGGGTAGATGAAATAGTTGGTGAATGATGAAATAAAATAATGAGAGATAGGTGATGATAGGAAGGTGATGATAGATAGGTGGTTATGAATCGGTGATGTAGGATACTAAAACCTTGTTCGACAATTTGGAGATGTAGTCATCTACCAGAGTATAGATGGCGACCGCAGACTATTAGTAACCCGTAGGTGATGAATTACGAGTCCAGGCGATGTTGTGGCTACGTATTCATGTGATGATAGTCTAACCCATATTATGAATTACGAGTCCAGGCGATGTTGTGGCTACGTATTCATGCGATGATAGTCTAACCCGTATTATGCATTACGAGTCCAGGCGATGTTGTGGCTACGTATTCATGTTATGATAGACTAACCCTTATCATGATTTACAAGTCCCGGTGATGTTTTGGCTGTGTAATCATGCGATGATACCCTAAATCTTGCTAGACACATATTGAGGGAGTAATCCCCGGAATAGTATTATCTATGCAATATAGGCGATGAACCTTAGGTAAAGTTCGTAGGAACAATCATATAAGGAAATACGATGTAAGGAGATGAGAAGTAAATATGATATAGGAGATGACCCTTGAGATAATATCTTTAGGGAAGACTAAAAGAAGATAATGGGGATGGGTAATTGGGTTGATTGTTTGATTGTTTAAACATAATAACTATATTATTGTGGGTTGAAAACCCTATGTACTCACCAGGTTTCCCAACCTGACCCACTCAGTTTATTTACATCACAGGTGGCGATATGAAGTGACATTACACTGAGAGATTTAAAGAGATGTAGATCACTAGTGTAAATAATTGTAAGTTCTGTTTATGCTTATGTTTCTGTATTACCGATGACATCCCAAACGTTTTAAGATGAATAAAAATACGTTTCTTCGAAAATGTTTTAATAACGTATTTATCGTGTTTTTCTGGGAACAAATTCCGCAACCTTTTTATAAAACGAAGTACTCTGATTTTTATAAATCATAAACAAAATCGGTCTTTTCTGGCCGTGATTTTGGGGATGTCACAGTTGGTATCAGAGCATTAGTTTAAGCGAACTAGGAATATGGATTTATTTCTAGACTTAAACTTAGAATGCTAGGCGATGATTGTGAGGTGTGAGCACTAGCTTATTTTTGGAATGATGCCTAAATTGCTTTTATGTGCTAAATGATTAGTTATGTTATAGTTTGATCGGATCTATGGTCTATTGCCGACCGGATCTGGAAACCTTATGTGTTTAGGATTCTAAACGTACGACTATGATATTAGAACTAGCATATAAACGTTTCGGAGTGATAAGGATGATTTAACCGTCAATCCTAAGTAAAGATCTAGATTCACCATATTCGGTGTATAGATCAAGATGGCAAGAACCCGCAGCGGGAACGCGAATGCAAATAGGAATAGGAACCGACCCCTAGTAATTGAGCAAATACCGGTGATGGAAGCCGCTGCTGAGCCAGTCTCGATGGCCGGAGTGCAAGCGATGATCCAAGCGATGTTAGATCGTCAAATGGAGGAAACTAGGCGTTTGCTCCAGCAAAATCGAGAGGAAGCGACCGTTCAGATCGAACAACCCGAGTTGAACGAAGGGCAGACTGAAGAGGGAAACTGCAGTGGGACTGTTGGTCAAGCCAACCCACCAATAGTTAGGCAAAACCATCAGGATGGAGGAAATGATGGACGTGGATGCAAATACAAGGATTTCATGGCATCCAAACCACCGAGTCTATCTGGAAGCCCAACGCCGGTGGAAGTCATAAACTGGATCTCCGAGATGGAGACGATGTTTGAGAGTTGTGAGTGTAGCAACAGGCAAAAGACCGCTCTCGCGATTCCTCTGTTGAAATCTGGAGTACTAAGCTGGTGGAAGCTACTAGCTGATTCGATGCCCAAAGGAGAAGCGAGCAAAATGTCATGGGAGGATTTTCTGGTGCAGCTAAAAATGCAGTACTGCTCTAAACAGGATCTTCTGGAAATCAACAACGAGTTTCAGAATCTAAAGAAGGGAAAGATGAGTGTCATCGAGTATGCTGCAAGTTTTACGGAGAAAATGAAGCTTGTTCCTTATCTAGTTCCAACTGAACTCTCCAAGGTCAATAAGTTTGCCCACGAATTACCAGCAGACTTTGGTCCAATGGTCAAACAAGCAACCACTTTGAAAGCCGCCATCTGGGCAGCCAAGAATGTCGAGACCCAAATAAGAGAAAAGGGTCTGGAGAAAGTTGAAGTTGGTGAGAAGAGGAAGTTGGAAGGATCCTCAAGACCTGATAATAAGGGAAAGTTCTCGAAGTCTAACCTGGACGACCGAAGGAATGAAGCTAAGTGGTGTGAGAAGTGCAAGAAGAAGCACTTTGGAAGATGCGATGGAGAAGTGACGTGCTATAAGTGTGGTAGGACCGGTCACTATTCCAGAGATTGTACATTCTACGACAAGAAGTGCTATGAATGTGGAAATAATGGGCATATTTCAAAGAACTGCCCAAAGAAAAATAAAGCAGCAAGACCAGAAACGCCACCAAGGCCAAGGGCATTTCACATGATCCTCGACGAAGAAGAAAACCATGCGAGGAATCAAGGATGAGGACTTCTTACCCGAAGAACGGATGATGCAGTAGCCATAGTTTCGTATGATGTAGCCTAGTAGAGGCATAGTCTAGGGTGAACTTGAACACCTATGTAATAGTTTCAAGAAATAATAAAATCTTTGCTTTGTTATCTGGTGTGTGAAATTGTTGTGTGATTTGCTTCATGGTGACTTGGGAAAACTGCGAGACAATACTTGGAGCGAGTATGAGTAGGTGTGAATGGTAGTAGAGGCCTATACTACCGGAAGCACAGGACTCACACTTGGATCAGGGAAAGTCACAAGGTTACCAAGAAGCCAGTAATTGATTTCGTTTTATTTAAGTATGTCATTACCATCGTTTCGGTAATGACTAAGACGATTGTTGATATTCGGACCCTAGTGGTCATATCAAATTGAGTCCGACTACGATAAGTAGGTTACGTGGTTCAGAGAACCAAGTTTGATGAAGCGTCCGACTTAAACCAAACAATGGAAATCAAAAGCGATCAATAGAAGTATCACGCTCGTTGTTAAAGAAGTTGGTAGCTAGAAATGCCTAATGTTAAAGTGTGATTATATCACATTAGAACAGGAAGGAAGGCATAGTCTGTTTTAGAATTTAACACTAAGAGATCTAAGTCTAAGTGTTGCAACATACGATGAGAGGTCATTAGAATATGACACATCGGTCCCTTGTATTAATAAAAGAACTTATCTTAAGTTCGTATCCAGTGAGGATCGAGATTGTGACTTGAAGGTCATAATTTGGAGTCTAACGTGAGATAGAGAGCGTATGCAAGATCGAGCACTGCCTGTAGCCAAGAAATCTAAGGGTTAGATACACGTTCGAAGAAACATCGAAGTTATGACTTAGGATGAATAGATAACAAATGGAGTCATCATGTGAGCCCTTTTTCGTTGATGATTCCGGGACGTAATCATCCTAAGGGGGAGATAATTGTAACGCCCGCAAATCCGGGCTAGTCAATTTAGAGGCACTAGGGGTCGAAAATGACTTTTCGACAAAATATTATTTAGAATAAATAATCTTAACCAAGTTGTAGTATATCTCACGAGGTTTCCGTGCATATAAAGAACGCCGAAATCCGAGTTATAACGAAGAAGTTATGACCCGTTGAAGTTTCGCAACGGAACCGGAAAGCATAAATAGTGAATTTACGATAGAGCGAGATTTAGCCTTAGCGATCTAGATGAAAGTCGTAGAATATGTTAAACTAAGAACATTGATAAAAAGAACGCCCAAATCTGACTTCGTATGAAGAAGTTATGATTTTTCGAAGTTTCGAACTAGCAGTATACAACCCGAAATTCGAATATTAGATCGAGCGGGTTTTAGCCGACACGACCTGAACAAGAACCGAAGATCTTGTTGAGAGTAGCATAACGAGAAAAAGATGGGCAAAAACGGATGTCGGATGAAGAAGTTATGAGGATTTAACGGATCAATCGTGTCCCGGCCCATTAATAATATAAAATTTAAAATCGAGCCAAAATTAGCCGATGAAGTCTAAACGAAAGTTGTAGAGTACGTTCCCACCTTCGCGTGGATATAAATAACTTCAAAAACGGAGCTCGTATGTGAAAGTTACGAATTTTTGAAGTTAAGACTCGAAAATGCGAGACCTGTTGCGAATCGGGTGACGTGGCGCGATCAGAGCCGTCGCTTGCGGCCCACGGTCTCGCTCGGATATGCGACACGTCGCTCCTCGCTACGCCCAGTGTTCGGATGCGTGCGCTCCGCGTCCGCTCGCTCTCGGTCCAGAAGGCGCCACGACGCCTCGCCTTACGCCCCGCGTACGAGGTCCGGGTACGCCCCGCGTACCTTCGCTTCCCATCCGTCCGGTGCGAGACAGCTGGCTGCGAGCTGGTACCCTTATCCGAGAGGACGCTCCGCGTAGCTACTGAACGCCCCGCGTACCGCCGAGGCCTCGCGCCTATAAAAGGAGGCCGAGGCTGCCTCCATTTTCACACCAAAATCTCATTCTTTCTCTCACTACTTTCTCTCTCTACAACCCCAAGCCACCCCTAAGCCCTAGTTGAACCCCTAGAACCCTAAGGAAGCCCCGAGGCTCCCGGAGTCCCGAGAAAAAGGAGTTTTTCGGTTTCGAAACGCTGCTCCAATTAAGTTCCGGTTTTCGATAAAATTCGCTGTAAGTATGCTACGCTTACGCAATTTTTAATATAGCTTCTAAATAATTATAGGAATGTTATTAGGTCCTTAAAATAATTATTTGGGCTATTATTACAAGTTATATTGAGCATTATTAATGCTTAATAATAGTCAAACTGATTAATGAGTCGCGGTTATCGTTAAACTAAACCCTAGTTGTATCGGTACTAGGTTTTATTAAAGGAACATCGTTTTGAGAGTATCGAAGCGCTGTCCGAGTGCTGAGTCACCACCTAATCAGGTGAGTGCATGGTCCCTTTCATCTTACACATAGATATGAAGTATTTTAATATAAACTACGTGCTATGTGTACATATTGTCTGAATACTTGTTGTCTATGCTGGATGAATGATTTATACATGTTTTAAATGATTTAAACTGTATATTTATTTTATATCTACAAATATGTTGGGATAAAACATGGGTAGATGAAATAGTTGGTGAATGATGAAACAAAATAATGAGAGATAGGTGATGATAGGAAGGTGATGATAGATAGGTGATTATGAATCGGTGATGTAGGATACTAAAACCTTGTTCGACAATTTGGAGATGTAGTCATCTACCAGAGTATAGATGGCGACCGCAGACTATTAGTAACCCGTAGGTGATGAATTACGAGTCCAGGCGATGTTGTGGCTACGTATTCATGCGATGATAGTCTAACCCATATTATGAATTACGAGTCCAGGCGATGTTGTGGCTACGTATTCATGCGATGATAGTCTAACCCGTATTATGAATTACGAGTCCAGGCGATGTTGTGGCTACGTATTCATGTTATGATAGACTAACCCTTATCATGATTTACAAGTCCCGGTGATGTTTTGGCTGTGTAATCATGCGATGATACCCTAAATCTTGCTAGACACATATTGAGGGAGTAATCCCCGGAATAGTATTGTCTATGCAATATAGGCGATGAACCTTAGGTAAAGTTCGTAGGAACAATCATATAAGGAAATACGATGTAAGGAGATGAGAAGTAAATATGATATAGGAGATGACCCTTGAGATAATATCTTTAGGGAAGACTAAAAGAAGATAATGGGGATGGGTAATTGGGTTGATTGTTTGATTGTTTAAACATAATAACTATATTATTGTGGGTTGAAAACCCTATGTACTCACCAGGTTTCCCAACCTGACCCACTCAGTTTATTTACATCACAGGTGGCGATATGAAGTGACATTACACTGAGAGATTTAAAGAGATGTAGATCACTAGTGTAAATAATTGTAAGTTCTGTTTATGCTTATGTTTCTGTATTACCGATGACATCCCAAACGTTTTAAGATGAATAAAAATACGTTTCTTCGAAAATGTTTTAATAACGTATTTATCGTGTTTTTCTGGGAACAAATTCCGCAACCTTTTTATAAAACGAAGTACTCTGATTTTTATAAAGCATAAACAAAATCGGTCTTTTCTAGCCGTGATTTTGGGGATGTCACAATTTTGATATGTTACAAACCCCCAAACTACTTTTAGATGGATCTAGGATTTACCACAAGGCTATTGGTTAAGTTACGAGGCATTTTGACATGTTTTAAGGTGTTAAATCCCCATTTTTGAGGAGTTTACGGCCCAAGCACATGCCTTGGCCGTAAACTCTTGTTTGTCCCTCAAAATGCATGTTTAAGGTGTTTCAAGTCCAGGTTTGTAAGCCTCAAGGTCGTATCTAAGTCCTAACTATGATTTGGAAGGGTTAAATGGCTCAAAAACCACATTATTGTGTGTTTACGTCCCAAGCATATTCCTTGGCCGTAAACACATGTTCCAGGTCCTAAATCCTAATTTAAACATCAATTTGAAGGCTAAAGAGGTTAGATAACAAGTTAGGGATGTTACCTCTTTGATTTGGAGCCTTAAATCTTTGTTTTTGGACCTTTGATTTGGATGATGAGAAAGGTTAGAGAGAGAGTGAGATGAAGCCAAAAGCTTCAAATGAAGGCTTAGAACACATTATATAGTGTCTAAGTTTTGGACACGGTGGAATTCTACCCAATACCAGCGTTAGGCGAGGCTTTTGGTCGTACCTGATTAGGTTGCCGTAACCCGATATGGTAAATTCTAGAAATATTCCGATCACTAATATGAGGTGTTAAAATGATTTCTAAATGTATTAAGACATCCATTAAGTCATTTTAGATACGTACAAGTTAATGACTTAATTAAACAAGAAAATCGGAATCGAATTTGGAAACGACGGTTGGTTGCTTGAATTGAACTACGAAAGAGTTACAAGAAGTGGTACGGAATTTCAGGTTGTTACACCTTAGACCGTAAACTCCATTTAGGAGTGTTTTGATGCCACACAACACATCCTAAGGCTAAATCATGAAGTAGGAATGCTTGGAATAGCTTAGAAGACTTCAAACCAACAAATGGTCAAAGGGTTAGGAGTTTACGACTGTAAACTCAAGAGTTTATGACCATAAACTCAAGAGGTGTTGGTCCTTAGGGAGTAAACTCATTTTAAGAGTGTTCCTTGAACCCCAATCATACTAGCCTTTCCCTACAACACTTAGATGCACTCCTTATCACTTATAACGCTTATACAAAGTGTTTGTCATGCCTTAAAGTGTCTTGACTTTGTTTATTAGTTGTTTAAAGACTAATTGTTTATATACATATATCCTTATATGTTATTAGGATCTTTGTGTTTGTCTAAGTCTTCACTTGACACCAAGCACTTATCCGACACTTCCTTCCGATCCACTTGCTACATGTGAGTTCACACCCCTTAATCAATGTTTTAAATGTTTTTAAATACTTTATGGGGGGATACAAGTAGACCCATGCTACTTATTATATCAATAGCATGTGATTAATAAGCAACATTCAAATGATTTACTAATCATTAGTAGTTTTACCAAACAGTTTCCTTCAAATGTTTTTCATAAACACTGTATGTGTTTAAAACTCCTTATTACACTGTACATTTTACTTTGTATGTTACATTTTAAACTTATTTACAGTTATGTTTCAAACAAATGTTTCTTTATACTAAACTATTTTATCAAACCCATGCCTTCAAACTGTTTTATACATTGACATCACGTCGATCTTTTCTTAGATAATAATTATGTTCAAAGGTTTTACAAAACTTACTTTATGCTTTTATATTATAGATTGCATGCCTATATATGTATATTTATATAAGGAATGTTCAAAAGACTTAGGAAGGCTATCCACCCTATTTCCTTTTCGCGCTTGAGATGTGGTCTGGTGGGATATCGGGTACCCTTCCGAAGGTCGTTTAAATATTAGTTATATATCATGTGTACATATATAGTCATAAAGGTCCTTCCGATTCATCCAATGCCCTTGGGTAGCAAGGGTATACATCCATTTCCATACGTACTAGTTAGATTACTAGTATACTACCATAGGGGTAGTTTAAGAAGATACTAGAACTATTACTAGAACGTAATATCATATAATGAGTCAGTTCATTCATGAGTCAATACTTGCTAGATATAGAGAGAACACACATTACAGCTAGTACACACAGTACATTACTATACATGCTAGATAGAGAGAGAACACACATTACAGCTAGTACACACAGTACATTACTATACATGCTAGACAGATAGACAACACACATTACAACTAGCACACGCAGAACATTACAGTACATTACTATACTATTACATAGATATGTCTACATGATTACATGAGTACAATTACATGATCACACTTACATGAGTACAATTACATGATCACACTTACATGAGTACGCTTACATATACATAGGACAGACGTCACTAGGTGCTATAGCATGGAACCAGTTCAGGATCTAACTATACCGATGAATCACAACGCAATTGTGATAGTTATATCGAGTATACGTGATGATAGTAATGTGGATGCTCATGGCTTGTATACATGCAGGGGTCGTGGGTAGTTCTCAAAATCCCTTTGACAGGGGAGCGTATAGTCTGGGATCTAGACATCACATTATACCTTATCCCTCAAATAAGGCAGTTGAGTACCGATGTAGTTATTTATTACAAATGCTACAACACTTAGAAGAATTACCCTAGACTTGAGGTAATTGGTACGGTTGTAGTTCGGCACTACACCATAGTACTATTTCATTTTCCTATTACATTCACTTCGTGAACATTCATACGACGCACAGTAATGTAGAAACTATATTTTTGGTTAATGAGAGTTAGACTTGGGAAAATACACACTCTTACAAGAGACACACATACAGACACTAGATGTCTTGGTAGAAGACTACATTCAGAGCAGTTAGGTCTTGGTAGAAGACTACATTCAGAGCAGTTAGGTCTTAGTAGAAGATTCTCTTTTATAATAGTAGGAATCATAGGGATTTCTAAGGTTTTTCAAACGTTTATAGTTGTTTTACTAACATGTTCATACGTACAATTCATATAATTTTTATACTTACAGTTCATATACATTTTCAATACTACAGTTCATATACATACAAATACTTACATACAAATTAAGACACTAAAATGCTTATGATCTCACCAGCTTTAAAGCTGATACTCTCTTTCAAAATAACTTGTATCCTCAGGTCAACCATAGACAGGTACCGACGCAAGGTTTAGAGAAGATGGAGCTCGATCAAGACTCCTCTTTCTTTTCGATTTATACTTTGGTGTCTATTATAATTTGACAGAACACTTGTATTAAAATTATATTATTAATGCAATGGATGATGTTGTTGCTTGTTTACTACTTTTCATTGTTGTGATACTGCACATCACGTCCTCCGCCCCAAAACGTTTCCGCCGTTCATGGTTTTGGGGTGTGACACCAATAATGCCCTCTCCCAAAACATGGCGATGATCTCCACCACCATCTCGGTAGTCTATAGTAAATCTGGAACTCTGTCACTAAAAGTTACACCTCAATGGACGGATCAAAGTCCTAATCAAATCTCGTCACAAAATCATCCCAAGACATCTCGACCACACCTATTGATCACACCTCCTGGGTAACTTCCTCCCACCAGTCTCATGCTCGATCCCTCATTACAAAGGATGCGAACCCCACCTTTTCCTCGTCGGGGAAAAAGCTTGTGCAATGGGAATTTTCAATGCCTGCCACCTAGCATCGACTAGTGATGGGATCCCAGACCCCAAAGAAATGAGGCACCACGCCTTGAACTTCGTGAACGAGTGAGCTCGGGCCCCAATCTCACCTACACCATTCTCGGCTCAGAAATACCTGATCCACTCCTCCATGATCTCCATGATGCCCTCATTTATGGTACCAAAGATCACTAGGGCAGCGTCAAGGATGCCATGAGTAACCTCGGTTGCGATAAGATCTCACAGCCCCTCATCAGTGTGCTCTACACCAGAGCCTGAACCTGGACCTGATCCGGATCATGAACACGAACCTCGCGTGATCATCACCATCCTCAACTGAAAATATCACAAATAACAATGATAAGGAATTTGAAAGCGATTCCTCCTCACCGAACACCTCAGAGCTTTCAAGTATGTCGTGGATTCGGGTGCAGGTCCTGTACTTTCACTAGTACGGTCCCTATACTACCTTCCATACCTACATGTACTTTCCCGAAGGCTATACCTAATATCCCTAATTCATCCAATCAAATATCATGACCCATAAGTATCCCACTAACTCAGACCCTAGATAATTCTAGGATTTCTCGATCCTCATCAAACCAGAGACTCTAATCAATCATAGCAGGTTTCCCTATCCATGCAAGTTATACACAAACAAAATCACATAGACTATCAAATAAAGCTTCTACCCTAAACCACAACCAGACAAGAAACATTAAAAAGGCAGATTCCCTGATTCTAGGGCTACGAAATCCTAAGCATATACAACTTTGAATTCATACACTTAGAAAATAATCCATTCAAAATCAATTTCCATATATAATATAGAATAACTAAAACATTTGGAACACTTACTTGAGCTCGGCCGATTACGCGCATTAAACTCTCCTTTTTTCTTACAAAAATCATTTTTAGGAAAATTTTAACATTTTGTTTCCATTTGAAAAGCAATTATTTTTATCATTTCTTCAGTTTCAGTTCTAACACACCTAAGATTGTGCCCAAATCCCACAAACCAAGGCTCTGATACCAACTTGTAACACCCAAAAATTTACAGAAAATTTTAACATTTATAATCATATATACCAACCGCAATTGTGTCCAGAAAATCCCATTACATAACAATAGTGTTTTAAAAGATCAGAGTATCAAAAGTAAATATGAAAACACTGTAGAATGCATACCACTCCGTCACACCGGGCCATTTCCCTTAGAACTACAAGTACCTGAATCATCCAACAAAACTGAAGCACACGCTTAGTGAGTTTCCCAAACCACACAAAACATATAATCACATAATGTCTTGCACGCATACATATAAGTTTGATATGAACTCCCTCCATGGTCTTCATTTGGAATGTAATGGGCTACCCCCATGGAATTTTATCCCCGAGCCATGAACTCCTCCCATGGTCTTACCAAGTGCCATGGACTCCTCCCATGGTCTTCACATAAGTTCACACATATATCAAACAACAAACCATTACCTACTCCATTACTAATCATATCATGTCAATTAATGGGTCGTCCTTGGTGTATTCGACCCATGAGTGTAGTGAGAAGACTCAACTTGAATACTGAATGATAGATGCTAGGTCCTTGATCCGAATATCAACTCTGCTCAACCCTTAAACAGAAATAATTCCATAAATACAACTCAAAATGCCCCAAAACCCATTGTAAGTCAAAATTAGTCAAAGACTAATGTCAAAGGTCAAAGTCAACGGCCCATGTTGACCCAACACGTTGAGTTGTCCTTCAACTCGCGTGTTTCTCCATTAACTGCAAGGATCGAAAAAAATCAAATCAACATGCCCAATTCACTATTAATCTCGCTGAGTTAGACATAAATCCAACAGCTTAATGCATTAAGGTGTTTCCATAAAATCTTGGAACTCCAAAACTTAGATCTCCTTGAAAATGATGCTAAAAGGGTAAATTTTCCAACTTTACCCTAAGGAACCATAAAAATGAATCAAACCCAAACCCTAGACTCATTAGAGTGAGGCTTCACCCGTTAGGTCTTTAAACTCTCAAGACATAGTTCCAAAATATAGATATCAAATCCAAAGACTGGAAACTCTCATAAAGGTTCCAACTTTATGTCCATGCATGCTGAAAAGAAACCCTAGGGCTCAAGATGGGCTTAATAAACGAGTAATTGCATGAATGGGACCTAGAAGTTAGTAAAGCTTGCAACTTTAAGCCAAAAGAGGCCATAAAATGGTCAGATCTAACATAACAACCCCTGGAACACTCAACTTCTTGGACAACCCAACTATGTGCCCAAAATCAAGATAAAACTCCAAAACACAGAGATCTAAATGACAACAAAACAATGTATAAACTTGATATCACCAAGAGACTACAACAAGTGGGGAGATTCTGGATCTAAGTCTTCCCTCCAAGTTATACACCTTCAACTTCAAAGCATCTTCAAAAGTGTAAGAAAAGATGAACACTCAAGGCCCTCCACAAGCTCACACACTTATAGAGGAAGATGATACACACTAATAGGGTTTCTGGATAAAGGAGGCTAGTAATGTGGCCAACCAGGGGACTTAACGCCTTTAAACAGGGTGCAACACCCTAAAAATTAGGGTTTCCTTCCTAGCCACCAACACTCCGAGTTGAGACACTTCAATTTGCTGTGTTGGTTCATTGATTTCCTTAACGAAAGTCATCTTCACACGCTGAGTTGAAGCTTCCAACTCACCAAGTCCCAAAGGAAATACAAACAATTTGAAGAATATGCTCATACCAGAACCAATCGTCATAAATAGTAACCATGCAGCATTGACCGACCAAAATTTAAGATGTTGTATGGAAGAAGGTGCAGGATGGCCGTTTGCTGGGGGAGGTCGGGCATCGAGCCATGGGTAGTACAGAGCCATGGTGTAGGCGCTGCTACTCCTCCTCCTCCTCTATGAAGCCTCGGCCAATCGACCTTTTTATGACCAGTCTTGTTGTAGTACAAACAAATAAAGCCCTTCATGTGGCAATCTCTACTCATATGGCCCGACTGGCAACAAGCATAACATGTTGAGCTTGCTGCTGACATGTTCCACTATGTGGTTGACCGCACTTGGCACATCATCCCTGGTCCTGCTGGCCCCTGCTAGGAGGTTTGGTTGTCTTAGGCTTGTTATCTTGACCATAGCTTCTTGAACCTGCTTCGGCTTCTGGTTTGTGTGGAGCTCTAACTCAATTTCCTGCTCCTATTCCTTCTTCAACATGTCATTCAGGGTCTTCGACCCCGAAAAGCTCACAAACTCTCGGATATCATCCCTCATCATGGAATGATACCTCGACTTCATCATATCCTCATCCGCAGCATACTGTGGGACAAACAATGCCCTCTCCTGAAACTTGGTGATGATCTCCACCACCATCTCGGTAGTCTACTGTAAATCTGGAACACTCTCACCAAAAGTTACACCTCAGTGGACAGTTCAAAGTCCTAATCAAATCTCGTCATAAAATCCTCCTAACACATCTCAGCTACACCTATTGATCCCACCTCCTGGGTAACTTCCTCCCACCAGTCTTGTGCTATACAGGATGTGAATCCCACCTTTACCTCATCGGGTAAAAAGCTTGTGCGATGGGCATTCTCAATGCCTTCCACCTAGCATCGACTAGTGATGGGATCCCAAACCCCAAAGAAATAAGGCGCCATGCCTTGAACTCCCAGAACAAGTGAGCTCGGGCCGCAATCTCACCTGCAACATTCTCGGCTCAAAAAGACCTGATCCAATCCTCCATGATCTCCATGATGCCCTCCATGATGGTACCAAAGATCACTAGGGTAGCATCAAGGATGCCACTAGTAACCTCGGTTGCGATAAGATCGCACAGTACCTCGTCAATGGGCTCTACACCAGAGCCTGAACATGAACCCGATCCTGATCTTGAATATGAACCTCACGTGATCATCACCATCCTCAGATGAAAATAGAACAAATAACAATGATAAGGAATTCGAAAGGGATTCCTCCTCACCGAACACCTCAGAGATATCAAGTATGTCGTTGATTCGGGTGCATGTCATGTACTTTCACTAGCACGGGCCCTATACTACCTTCCATACCTACATGTACTTTCCTGAAGGCTATACCTGATATCCCGAATTCACCGAATCATAAATCATGACCCATAAATATACCACTAACTCAGACCCTAGACTATTCTAGGATATCTTGATCCTCATCAAACTAGAGACTCGAATCAATCATAGCAGGTTTCCTTATGCATGCAAGTTATACACAAATAGAATCACATAGACTGTCAATCATAGCAGGTTTCCGTGATTCTAGGGCTATACAATCCTAAGCATATACAACTTTGAAATCATACACTCAGCAAATAATCCTTTCAAAATTAATTTACATATATACTATATCATGAATAAAGCATTTGGAACACTTGAACTCGGCCAATTACACGCATTACACTCTTCCTTTTCTTACAAAAGTCATTTTCGGGAAAATTTTAACGTTTTGTTTCCTTTTGAAAAACAATTTTTTTTATTCCATTTCCTCAGTTTGAGTTCTGAAACACCAAAGATTGTGCCCAAATCCCTCAAACCAAGGCTCTGATACCAACTTGTAACACCCAAAATTTTACAAAAAAATATTAACGTTTATAATCATATATACCAACCACAATTGTTTCCAGAATATCCCATTACATATGAATAGTGTTTTAAATGATCAGAGTATCAAAAGTAAATATGAAAACACTGGAGAATGCACGCCACGCCATCACGCCGGGCCCTTTCCCTTAGAACTACAAGTACCTGAATCATCCAACAAAACCGAAGCACACGCTTAGCGAGTTTCCCAAAACACATAAAACATATAATCACATAATGTCTTGCGCACATACATATAAGTTTGGCAAGGACTCCCTCCATGGTCTTCATTTGGAATGTCATGGGCGACGCCCATGGTCTACTATCCCCACGCCATGAGCTCCTCCCATGGTCTTGCCAAGTGCCATGGACTCCTCCCATGGTCTTCTGTCACACCCCGAAACCCAGGGCGGAAACGTTCCGGGGCAGAGGTGACTTCATGTGAATATCATAACCAATGTACATACTAAGCGAAGTAAACACAAAACATTACATTACATAGATTTCATTACATCAGTTTGAAAGTGAAGTAATACATGTTTCATAAATACATAAGTTTAAACAAAAGAAAGATGTGACTTCCATACGCTCCGTATTCTGCAAAAGAACGCGGGAATACCTGTCTAAGGAGAACCTGAGAATACAAGCATTTTCAAAATCAGCATAAAGCTGGTGAATTCATAAGCGGTTTGTTTTTATGAAAATGTACAAGATTCCTTTTGTTTCCTGAAAATGTTAAGACCCAAGAAAATCCCATATTTTCTTAAAAGTAATGTATAGTTGTTCTGTTATGTTACACAGTTCTAGTTATGAAATGTGATTACCCCAGGAAAATCCTATATTTTGCTAATGTAAAAGATGTGTACTAAAAACCTGATTAACCTTGTGAAGTGTGTGTGTGTTTACCAACCCAAAAGTGTAATGTAAAAGATGTATACTGAAAACTTGATTATCATAGTAAACTAATTCTTAAGATTATTAATTTACTATGTCCATTATTACTAAAAAGTAAATCTATGTTATCCAAATTGTGAGTTCTATAACCGTACTACAGACAAAATATGACTCGAGATAAGGCCAATATCTTTTATGACTTTTGTCACCCATGAACCTTTCGGTTCGACTGTAGCTAGCAACCAGGTGTGGGATAGTCAATCCCATATAGATCTATACACACAAGTCACGCTCCCTATCTGAGAGATTTTGGTTACAGTGGCGGTCCTCCACTCGCGTATCTCTGTGGAGTGTTCTCCGAGGAAGTGTCTCTAATTTATAGGAACAACAAATCTACAAGTAATAATGCGGAGAGTACTGTTTAAGTTCTACCTACAAAGATGATCCTCCACTCACGTATCCCTATGGAGTGTTACCGAGGACAAAACGATATACTAAGTTTCTTGTTCAAATTCCAAAGATTATGTTTTTAACTATTTATAATGTGGAAACCATTTGTGAAAACATAAAGTACAACAATTTATAACGTTTTTCACAAATACTATGATAATGTGATCTGCAAGTTCAAACGGTTATCTGATATGATTATCAGTGTTAAAAACATATGTAATATGAACCACAACACATATAAAATAAGTTTTTAGTACATGTATTACCTGTACTTTGCTGGTATTCCCCCGTGAAAACAGTGAAAAACATTGAAAAAGGGTAGGGGTATGAACTCACCAGACGAGGAAAGGTGTCAACTCGGATGCTAAACGTCGGATCGAGGCTTGAAAACGTGCGAGGTTCCAATGTAATATGAAATGATACACAAATGTATCTAATTATACTTTAATCACTAATTAGATAAGCTTATACACTCCAAGATGCGAAAACACTTTAATTAAGTGTTAGGAGTGGTCCGGGTAGCATCTAAGGGTGTGTAGGGCCTAGATTAAGAGTTTACTCTTCAAAGGTAAGACCTTAGGGGATTTTACGGTCCTATGACCATATACCCATGAGTTTACGACCGTAAACTCATGGGTGGTGTGTTCTTGGATGCTAAAAGGTCTTACAAAGCACAAAGGAAAGTTCTAAGGTTGATTATATGGCTTAGGAAGTGATCGGGACTTAAAAGG
The DNA here is from genome assembly GCF_052625555.1 of Lactuca saligna. NCBI lineage: Eukaryota > Viridiplantae > Streptophyta > Magnoliopsida > Asterales > Asteraceae > Lactuca > Lactuca saligna. The sequence continues at coordinate 117,051,434 of NC_136419.1, read as the reverse complement.
ACCTTGGAAAAGGAGTTTACGATTTCTAAAGACGTTCTTGGGGAGTTTACTACCTTAAACACATGAGTTTACTACCTTAAACACATGAGTTTACTACCTTAAACTCATGTTTGTCCATGAATCATGCATTTTTGTGGTTGAAGGTTAAGCATACAAGGTTCTAGGTTCAATTCCAAGCCATACAAGGTGTTAAAGGCACTTTAACACCCATTTAAAGAGTTTATGGTCCAAGAAGATGAGTTTATGGCCTAAGGAGATGAGTTTATGGTCTAAATTTTCCTGGACCGTAAACTCAAGTTTGATCCATTTACATATGTTTTGGTGCATCATATTAAGGATTATAAAGCTCTACACTCTCATGGAAGCATTTGGAAGTGTTTAGGGGCATTTTGACACTTTAAAAGGAGTTTATGGTCAATGAATGTGGGTTTACGGTCCAAGCATGTTCTTGGACCGTAAACTCATGTCCAATACTCAAATGGCACAATTTTGGGGTCCTAAGCTCATGCATGCAAGTTTCAAAGCCATATCTAAGCACTAGAATGGGTTTGGAGGGGTTTTGGGGCTTTAAAACCCTCTCAACGGGTGTTCACAGTTTTGGGTGGGTCCCTAGACCGTAAACACTTATTCTTGGATGTTTTTGGAAGTTTCAAACATGAATTTGCATGCCAATCAAGTTAAACAACAAGCTAGGATGGAGTACTTACCAAATTGAGGCTTGATATGGGGTTTTTGGATGAATTTTGAATTCTAGAGAGAGAGAGAGAGAGTAGTGAGAGAAAGTTTTTAGAGAGATAGAAAAATCTTCAAAATGATGTCACTCAATCCCTTATATAGGGGTTGGGTTTATGGCCCGGTGGAATTCTACCCGATACTACCGTTAGACGGTGCTTTTGGTTGTACCCGATAAATTGCCATAATCAAGATTTAGATGAATCTAATAATTTTCCAAATAAATATGGAAGATATTTTATGTTTATAACGCATCCAGACACTTTTGAAACCGACTTACAAGTTGCGATTAAATTAATTTAACTCTAAGGTTAACGGAAAAATTTGAATACAAACAGTTTTATTTACTAGGAACACTTTATAGTGACGGATTAAATTACGGGTTGTCACATTATCCCCCCCGTTAGAGGGAATTTGGTACCGAAATTCAATAATTAAGATACAAGTTATAGAAAGAGAAGCGGATATTTCTGCTGCATCGGATCTTCGCGCTCCCAAGTGAATTCAGGTTCTCGCTTGGAATTCCGGCGAACCTTCACTATCGGGACGTGACTTTTTTTCGAACATTTGATCTCTCGGTCTATGGTCTCGATTTGTTCAAGAGGGATTACTAGGGTTTCATTGGATAGGTACTTCTAAAGATTAAGGACGTGGAAGACAGGATGGATGTTTCTAAGTTCTAAAGGTACTCGGAGTTTGAAGGCTACGAGGTTGATCGTAATGAGCATCTCAAAGGGTCCAACTTACCTCGAGTTTACTTTTCCGTGCTTTCCAAAGTGTATCATGTCTTTCTAGGGCGAGACCATTAAAAGGACACGATCTCCAACCTAGAATTCCATAGGTTTCTGTTGTACATTGGCGTAACTCTTCTATCGCTCTCGTAAAGCTTTCAATCGTTCTTTGATCAGGATGATCTTCTTGATGATTTCACGGATGATTTCAGGACCAGTAGGGGATCGACTCGTGGCTAACAGTGTGTCTCCTTCCTCAACCTAATACGAAGGAATTAATACTTTTGACCGTAGAGGGTTTCGAACGATGCAATCTTGATACTGGTGCGATAACTGTTGTTATACGAGGGTTCGATCAAAGGTAAATGGTTGTCCCAAGTCGTTCTGCAATCGATGACACATGCTCCCACCATGTCTTCCATGATCTGATTAACTCTATCACTCTGTCTAATTGTCTGATGATGATAAGTTGTACACATGTCTAGCTAGGTTTCGTGAGTTTTCTGAAGGAATCTGCCTAAATCTTGATGTAAACCTACTATCGCAACTAAAGATAATCGATGCAGGTATATTATGCAGTCGGACTACTTCTTGGATGTGGGTTCGCGTGAGTCTTTCCATCTTGAATGATTCTCTGATCGGAAGGAAGTGAGCGGATTTTATCGAAGGATCGACCATTTCCAAATGGTATCGTACTCACTCGGGAAAACTGGGTAACTTGATGATGAATTGCATGATAGTCGTCTCTTGTTTCCATTTGGGTATCTAGGCTGCTGGAACAGTCCCAAGGGTTTCTAACGAGGCTTCATAGGTCTGATCAAGTAAGCGAGGATAGATGGTCATTGACAATGTCTTAGTCTTTCTGTCTAAGCTTTCCTTTTCGGCTAAGGGCGCCTCATGTTCATGTCTTTCTTATCGAAGCTATGTTGTAGCCTCTTATGGTCAGTGGAAATTGTGTACTTGGTTCCGTTGAGATCATGTCTCTAATTCTTCAGTGCAGGAACTACTTCTCCTAATTTCAAGTTGTGAGTTGTGTAGTTAACTTCGTGTGCCTTTTGTTTGTCTTAAAGCGTGAACGACAACTTTTCCTTCTTGTCTAAGGAGATGATCTAAACTTTGATTGGACATACTGCAAAGGACAACGAAGTCCTCTGTTTCTTATGGAAGGGATAGGTTAGGTGCGGTGCATAAGTCTTACTTCAATGCTTGGAATGATGTATCTCACTTTTTTACTCCAACAAAAAGGGTACACCTTTATCTATCAGAGTGGTTACAGATTCGATGATTCTGGAAGAATTTTCTGAATAGGTCTGCAATAATAGCCGGCGAAACCCAAGAATTGACAGGTTTTCTATGGGTGTTTTCGGTGCCGACCAATTCTCTATTGCTTCGACCTTAGGAGGATTCACGCGTATGTCTTCATCACTGACTACATGACCAAGGGAAAAGGGTTTGACCGAAGGGTATCAATACAAACTCTTAGTGATCATATCGACTCCTGAATATTGTCTTGGAAACATTATCCTCATGAACTCGTAGCTGATGGTGTCTTGACCTAAGGTCTATCTTCGAGGACTAGCTAGCTCCCTGAATTTTATCGAAGAAGTCATCCATTCCGGAAAGAGGATATCGGTTTTGATGGTCAACTCATTAAACTGACTGGATAACTCCTGCATTTCTGCTGGGACAAAAATGGTACGGCGATTTGGCTGTGAAGGTAGTTCCCGAGATTAAGTCGATACGAGACTCGACTTGATGTTCGGAAGGAATTCTCGAGGGCTCTTCGCGAACATATTAGGAGTATTACAGTTTTTGTGCACGCTCTAGAGGTCTTTAACTTCTTGTTTCTCGCTGATTGTATGGACTAGGAAAACCTAACACTCCTTTTTGCAGAAGTTTTCGAGCTTTGATACAGGAAATGATGCGAAGATTTGGGCTAAGCTTGACACCATATATCATGAGGGTTCGGTCAGAGGGGAGTTTGAGACGAATAAATGTTTCATAACAAAGTATATCAGTATGATCAGAACTCGACTGATACATGCCAAAGATAATATCAAAGCTCATTATCGAAGCTAACATCAGGTCAATGAGGAAAGAATGATTACTCAATGTAAGGATATAGCTTTGGGATAAGTCGTTAGTGCACTCATTCTCAGTGGTAACCATATTGATGGTAAATGTTTCGGTTATTAGATGAGGACTATGTTTACGATTATATTTGAATGAATGACTAATAAAACATTCTTGACACTAAATTCAAAAAGGATACGAGCATAGGAATTGTCGAGAAGAAATATACCCGTAGCGGTGGTGGGATCAACGGCTGCTTTCTCTTGCTTCATAGCTAAAACCATCTCGGCATTGTTGATGTTGTTGGTGGTTGCTGCCTTTAGGCAGTTTCGCTTGAAATGCCCGATTTCTCCACAACCATAACAGGCATGTCCGGTACTCTATCCGGAAGCTTGATTGATTAGATGAACTGGTGTTCTCCAAGTTCGAGTGGAGTGGCCTTTTTTCCACATATTTTTGCAGATCCACACACGGCATGAGCTAGGGATATGATGCTGATAACTGCACTTGTTGCACCAAGGGTGATTGCCAGCATACCCAGTGATAGGTGCTTGAGCTATAGACGCAAAAACTGGAGTAGTGGTAACTTGAATTGCCACATTTTCATGCTTCTTGGAGGGTCCTTGTGAACTCTGGCCCTTTCGCTTTTTACTCTTACCACCTTCATTTTGAGGCTCCTGAACATTTTCATGGTTTTCGGGGTTGGTGTTACTTCTTGGTCCACCGAACCTATCAGGGCACAAATGTGTCATTGCAGCAGTCATTGCGGCAGAAACAGCCAACTGGAATGTCACTGGGTCGAATCGAGAAGGAGGTGGCGACGGAGGGTTCTTGTTACTTGAAGTGGATCCTTTCTTCAAACACATTTGGATATAAAGTGATTAGGAAAAAGAGGATGGTAAGTCCTCTGCATTAAATCAAGAGATATGAAACAAGGGATATCTATTTAAGACAGACATATGGTTCTATTAAGCGATAAAGCAGGAATGAATTATCACGGAAGATAGACTATCGCTAAAGGAATGATCGAGGGGCAACACTTGAATGTGAATTTTCTACAACAAAGTTGGATCTAGAAATACTCCCATAGTATTTCATAATTCGCTTCGACGACGGCTCATTGTTTAGGGTATTTGGGTAAGTTTTAGGCATGATGAACACCACAGTCACTCCCTGGCACATGTTGGCCATCTCTCGAATGAATATAGGTTATCAGGCTATATTGACCCTAGACACGACTACATAACTACCCATGTTTAACCGCATCATACAACACCCATTTACTTATGTTTTGTTCTACTTGTAGTTACGGATCTAGGCGGTTAGGTATACTTGTATGTTTCTGAAAATCCTTACATTTTGAAGTATATTGTTAGTTCAGAGAACTTAGGCCCCTTAATGTTTATAGTCTTATACCATGTAAGGTTTGGTATACTCAATTCACTATAAACAAGGGCTCTGATACCAATCTGTCACACCCCGAAACCCAGGGCGGAAACTTTCCGGGGCGGAGGTGACTTCATGTGAATATCATAACCAATGTACATAGTAAGCCAAGTAAACACAAAACATTACATTAAATAGATTTCATTACATCAGTTTGAAAATAAAGTAATACAAGTTTCATAAATACATAAGTTTAAACAAAATAAAGATGTCACTTCCATACGCTCCGTCTTCTACAAAAGAACGCGGGAATACCTGTCTAAGGAGAACCTGAGAATACGGGCATTTTAAAAATCAACATAAAGCTGGTGAGTTCATAAGCGGTTTGTTTTTATGAAAATGTACAAGATTCCTTTTGTTTCCTAAAAATGTTAAGACCCAAGAAAATCCCATATTTTCTTAAAAGTAATGTATAGTTATTCTGTTATGTTACACAGTTCTGGTTATGAATTGTGATTACCCCAGGAAAATCCTACATTTTCCTAATGTAAAAGATGTGTACTGAAAACCTGATTAACCTTGTGAAGTGTTTGTTTGTTTACCAACCCAAAAGTGTAATGTAAAAGATGTATAATGAAAACTTCATTATCATAGTAAACAAATTCTTAAGGTTATTAACTTATTATATCCATTATTACTAAAAAGTAAATCTCTGTTATCCAAATTTCAAGTTCTATAACCACACTACAGACTAGATATGACTCGAGACGAGGCCAATATCTTTTATGACTTTTGTCACCCTTGAACCTTTCGGTTTGGCTGTAGCTAGCAGCCAGGTGCGGGATAGTCAATCCCGTATAGATCTATACACTCAAGTCACGCTCCCTATCTAAGAGATTCTGGTTACAGTGGCGGTCCTCCACTCGCGTATCTCTGTGGAGTGTTCTCCGAGGATGTGTCTCCAGTTTATAGGACTAACAAATCTACAAGTAATAATGCGGAGAGTCTTGTTTAAGTTCTACCTACAAAGAAGATCCTCCACTCGCGTATCTCTGTGGAGTGTTACCGAGGACAAAACGATATACTAAGTTTCTTGTTCAAAGTTCAAACATTATATTTTTACCTATTTATAATGTGGAACACATTTGTGAAAACATAAAGTACAACAATTTATAACGTTTTTCACAAATACTATGATAATGTGATCTGCAAGTTCAAACGGTTATCTGATATGATTATCAGTGTTAAAAACATATGTAATATGAACCACAACACATATAAAATAAGTTTTTAGTACATGTATTACCTGTACTTTGCTGGTATTCCCCCGTGAAAACAGTGAAAAACATTGAAAAAGGGTAGGGGTATGAACTCACCAGACGAGGAAAGGTGTCAACTCGGATGCTAAACGTCGGATCGAGGCTTGAAAACATGCGAGGTTCCTATGTAATACGAAATGATACACAAATGTATCTAATTATACGTTAATCACTAATTAGATAAGCTTATACACTCCAAGATGCGAAAACACTTTAATTAAGTGTTAGGAGTGGTCCGGGTAGCATCTAAGGGTGTGTAGGGCCTAGATTAAGAGTTTACTCTTCAAAGGTAAGACCTTAGGGATTTTACGGTCCTATGACCATATACCCATGAGTTTACGACCGTAAACTCATGGGTGGTGTGTTCTTGGATGCTAAAAGGTCTTACCAAGCACAAAGGAAAGTTCTAAGGTTGATTATATGGCTTAGGAAGTGATCGGGACTTAAAAGGACCTTGGAAAAGGAGTTTACGGTTTCTAAAGATGTTCTTGGGGAGTTTACTACCTTAAACACATGAGTTTACTACCTTAAACTCATGTTTGTCCATGAATCATGCATTTTTGTGGTTGAAGGCTAAGCATACAAGGTTCTAGGTTCAATTCCAAGCCATACAAGGTGTTAAAGGCACTTTAACACCCATTTGAAGAGTTTATGGTCCAAGAAGATGAGTTTATGGCCTAAGGAGATGATTTTACGGTCTAAGAATGTTCCTGGACTGTACACTCAAGTTTGATCGATTTACATACGTTTTGGTGCATCACATTAAGGATTATAAAGCTCTACACTCTCATGGAAGCATTTGGAAGTGTTTAGGGGCATTTTGACACTTTAAAAGGAGTTTATGGTCCATGAATGTGGTTTTACTGTCCAATCATGTTCTTGGACCGTAAACTCATGTCCAATACTCAAATGGCACGATTTTGGGGTCCTAATCTCATGCATGCAAGTTTATAAGCCATATCTAAGCACTAGAATGGGTTTGGAGGGGTTTTGGGGCTTCAAAACCCTCTCAAGGGGTGTTCACGGTTTTGGGAGGGTCCCTAGACCGTAAACACTTATTCTTGGGTGTTTTTGGAAGTTTCGAACATGAATTTTCACGCCAATCAAGTTAAACAACAAGCTAGGATGAAGTACTTACCAAATTGAGGCTTGAAATGGGGTTTTTAGATGAATTTCGAATTCTAGAGAGCGAGAGAGACTAGTGAGAGAAAGTTTGTAGAGAGAGAAAAAGCTTCAAAATGATGTCACTCAATTACTTATAGAAGGGTTGGGTTTATGGCCCGGTGGAATTCTACCCGATACTACCGTTAGACGGTGCTTTTGGTTGTACCCGATAAATTGCCATAATCACGATTTAGATGAAACTAATAATTTTCCAATAAATATGGAAGATATTTTTATGTTTATAACGCATCCCGACACTTATGAAACCGAATTAAAAGTTTCAATTAAATTAATTTAACTCTAAGGTTAACGGAAAATTTTGAATACAAACCGTTTTATTTACTGGGAACAGTTTATAGTGACGGATTAAATTACGGGTTGTCACATTATCCCCCCCGTTAGAGGGAATTTGGTACCGAAATTCAATAATTAAGATACAAGTTATAGAAAGAGAAGCGGATATTTCTGCTGCATCGGATCTTCGCGCTCCCAAGTGAATTCAGGTTCTCGCTTGAAATTCTAGCGAACCTTTACTATCGGGACGTGACTTTGTTTCAAACGTTTGATCTCTCGGTCTATGGTCGCGATTTATTCAAGAGGGATTACTAGGGTTTCATCGGATAGGCACTTCTAAAGATTCAGGACGTGGAAGACAGCATGGATGTTTCTAAGTTCTGAAGGTACTCGGAGTTTGAAGCGTACGGGGTTGATCCTAATGAGCATCTTGAAGGGTTCAATTTACCTCGAGTTAATTTTTCCATGCTTTCCAAAGTGTATCATGTCTTTCTAGGGCAAAACAATTAACAGGACACGATCTCCAACCTAGAATTCCAGAGGTTTCTATCGTACATTGGCGTAACTCTTTTATCGCTCTCGTAAAGCTTTCAATCGTTCTTTGATCTGGATGATCTTCTTGATGATTTCACGGATGATTTCAGGACCAATGGGTGATTGACTCTTGGCTAACTGTGTGTCTCCTTCCTCAACCTAATACGAGGGAATTAGTACTTTTGACCGTAGAGGGTTTCGAACGATGCAATCTTGATACTAGTGCGATAACTGTTGTTATACAAGGGTTCGATCAAAGGTAAATGGTTGTCCCAAGTCGTTCTGCAATCGATGACACATGCTCCCATCATGTCTTCCATGATCTGAATAACTCTATCACTCTATCTAATTGTCTGTGGATGATAAGTTGTACTCATTTCTAGCTTGGTTTCATGAGTTTTCTGAAGGAATCTGCCTAAATCTTGATGCAAACCTACCATCGCAACTAAAGATAATTGACGCAGGTATATTATGCAGTCGGACTACTTCTTGGATGTGGATTCGCGTGAGTCTTTCCATCTTGAATGATTCTCTGATAGGAAGGAAGTGAGCGGATTTTATCGAAGGATCGACCATTTCCAAATGGTATCGTACCCACTCGGGAAAACTAGGTAACTTGATGATGAATTTCATGATAGTCGTCTCCTGTTTCCATTCGGGTATCTAGTGCTGCTGGAACAGTCCCGAGGGTTTCTAGCTAGGCTTCTCAGGTCTGAGCAAGTAAGCGAGGATAGATGGTCAGTGACAATGTCTTAGTCTTGCTGTCTAAGCTTTCCTTTTCGGCTATGGGCGCCTCATGTTCATGTCTTTCTGATCGAAGCTATGTTGTAGCCTCTTATGGTCAGTGGAAATCGTGTACTTGGTTCCGTAGAGATCATGTCTAATTCTTCAGTGCAGGAACTGCTTCTCCTAATTTCAAGTCGTGAGTTATGTAGTTAACTTCGTGTGCCTTTTGTTTGTCTTAAAGCGTGAACGACAACTTTTCCTTCTTGTCTAAGCTCATGATCTAAACTTTGATTGGACGTACTGCAAAGGACAACGAAGTCCTCCGTTTCTTATAGCTGGGATGGGTTAGGTGCGATGCATAAGTCTTACTTCAATGCTTGGAATGATGTATCTCACTTTTTTACTCCAACAAAAAGGGTACACCTTTATCTATCAGAGTGGTTACAGATTCGATGATTCTGGAAGAATTTTCTGAATAGGTCTGCAATAATAGCCGGCGAAACCCAAGAATTGACAGGTTTTCTATGGGTGTTTTCGGTGCCGACCAATTCTCTATTGCTTCGATCTTAGGAGGATTCACGCGTATGTCTTCATCACTCACTACATGACCAAGGGAAAAGGGTTTGACCGAAGGGTATCAATACAAACTCTTAGTGATCATATCGAGTCCTGAATATTGTCTTGGAAACATTATCCTCATGAACTCGTAGCTGATGGTGTCTTGACCTAAGGTCTATCTTCGAGGAGTAGCTAGCTCCCTGAATTTTATCGAAGAATTCATCCATTCCGGAAAGAGGATACCGGTTTTGATGGTCAACTCATTAAACTGACTGGATAACCCCTGCATTTCTGCTGGGGCAAAAATGGTACGGAGATTTGGCTGTGAAGGTAGTTCCCGAGATTAAGTCGATACGAGACTCGACTTGACGTTCGGAAGGAATTCTCGAGGGCTCTTCGCGATCATATTAGGAGTATTACAGATTTTGGGCACACTCTAGAGGTCTTTAACTTCTTGTTTCTCGCTGATTGTATGGACTAGGAAAACCTAACACTCCTTTTTGTAGAAGTTTTCGAGCTTTGATACAGGAAATGATGCGAAGATTTGGGCTAAGCTTGACACCATATATCATGAGGGTTCGGTCAAAGGGGAGTTTGAGACGAATAACTTTTTCATAACAAAGTATATCAGTATGATCAGAACTCGACTGATACATGCCAAAGATAATATCAAAGCTCATTATCGAAGCTAACATCAGGTCAATGAGGAAAGAATGGCTACTCAATGTAAGGATATAGCTTTGCGATAAGTTGTTAGTGCACTCATTCTCAGTGGTAACCATATTGACGGTAAATGTTTCGGTTATTAGATGAGGACTATGTTTACGATGATATTTGAATGAATGACTAATAAAACTTTCTTGACACTAAATTCAAAAAGGATACGAGCATAGGAATTGTCGAGAAGAAATATACCCGCGGCGATGGTGGGATCAGCAGCTGCTTCCTCTTGCTTCATAGCTAAAACCATCTCGACATTCTTGATGTTGTTAGTGGTTGCTGCCTTTGGGCAGTTTCGCTTGAAATGCCCGATTTCTCCACAACCATAGCAGGCATGTCCGGTACTCGATCCGGAAGCTTGATTGATTAGATGAACTAGTGTTCTGCAGGTTCGAGCGGAGTGGCCCTTTTTGCCACATCTTTTTCAGATCCACTCACGGCATGGGCCATGGATACGATGGTGATAACTGCACTTGTTGCACCAAGGGTGATTGCCAGCATACCCAGTGATAGGTGCTTGAGTTGTAGACGCAACAACTGGAGTAGTGTTAGCTTGTACTGCCACAGTTTCAGGCTTCTTGGAGGGTCCTTGTAAACTCTGACCCTTTCGCTTTTTACTCTTATCACCTTCATTTTGATGCTCCTGAACATTCTCATGGTTTTGGGGGTTGGTGTTACTTCTTGGTCCACCGAACCTGTCAGGGCAGAACTGTGTCACTGCGGCAAAAACAGCCAAATGGAACATCACTGGGCCAAATCGAGAAGGAGGTGGCGACGGAGGGCTATTGTTACTTGAACTGGATCCTTTCTTCGAAGACATTTCAATCTAAAGTGATTAGGAAAAAGAGGATGGTAAGTCCTCTGCATTAAATCAAGAGATATGAAACAAGGGATATCTATTTAAGACAGACATATGGTTCTATTAAGCGATAAAGCAGGAATGAATTATCAAGGAAGATAGAATATCGCTAAAGGAATGATCGAGGGGCAACACTTGAATGTGAATTTTCTACAACAAAGTTGGATCTAGAAATACTCCCATAGTATTTCATAATTCGTTGCGACGACTACTCGTTGTTTAGGGTATTTGGGTAAGTTTTAGGCATGATGAAAACCACAGTCACTCCCAGGCACGTGTTGGCCGTGTCTCGAATGAATATAGGTTATCAGGCTATATTGACCCTAGACACGACTACATAACTGCCCAGGTTTAACCGAATCATACAACACCCATTTACTTATGTTTTGTTCTACTTGTAGTTACGGATCTAGGCGGTTAGGTATACTTGTATGTTTCTGAAAATACTTATATTTTGAAGTATACTGTTAGTTCAGAGAACTTAGGCCCCTTAATGTTTATAGTCTTATACCATGTAAGGTTTGGTATACTCAATTCACTATAAACAAGGGCTCTGATACCAATCTGTCACACCCCGAAACCCAGGGCGGAAACGTTCCGGGGCGGAGGTGACTTCATGTGAATATCATAACCAATGTACGTAGTAAGCCAAGTAAACACAAAACATTACATTAAATAGATTTCATTACATCAGTTTGAAAGTAAAGTAATACAAGTTTCATAAATACATAAGTTTAAACAAAAGAAAGATGTCACTTCCATAGGCTCCGTCTTCTGCAAAAGAACGCAGGAATACCTGTCTAAGGAGAACCTGAGAATACGGGCATTTTAAAAATCAACATAAAGCTGGTGAGTTCATGAGCGGTTTGTTTATATGAAAATGTACAAGATTCCTTTTGTTTCCTAAAAATTTTAAGACCCAAGAAAATCCCATATTTTCTTAAAAGTAATGTATAGTTATTCTGTTATGTTACACAGTTCTGGTTATGAATTGTGATTACCCCAGGGAAATCCTATATTTTCCTAATGTAAAAGATGTGTACTGAAAACCTGATTAACCTTGTGAAGTGTTTGTGTGTTTACCAACCCAAAAGTGTAATGTAAAAGATGTATAATGAAAACTTCATTATCATAGTAAACTAATTCTTAAGGTTATTAATTTACTATATCCATTATTACTAAAAAGTAAATCTCTGTTATCCAAATTTCAAGTTCTATAACCACACTACAGACTAGATATGACTCGAGACGAGGCCAATATCTTTTATGACTTTTGTCACCCTTGAACCTTTCGGTTCGGCTGTAGCTAGAAGCCAGGTGCGGGATAGTCAATCCCGTATAGATCTATACACTCAAGTCACGCTCCCTATCTAAGAGATTCTGGTTACAGTGGCGGTCCTCCACTCGCGTTTCTCTGTGCAGTGTTCTCCGAGGACGTGTCTCCAGTTTATAGGAATAACAAATCTACAAGTAATAATGCGGAGAGTCTTGTTTAAGTTCTACCTACAAAGACGATCATCCACTCGCGTATCTCTGTGGAGTGTTACCGAGGACAAAACGATCTACTAAGTTTCTTGTTCAAAGTTCAAACATTATGTTTTTACTTATTTATAATCTGGAAACCATTTGTGAAAATATAAATTACAACAATTTATAACGTTTTTCACAAATACTATGATAATGTGATCTGCAAGTTCAAACGGTTATCAGATATGATTATCAGTGTTAAAAACATATGTAATATGAACCACAACACATATAAAATAAGTTTTTAGTACATGTATTACCTATACTTTGCTGGTATTCCCCCATGAAAACAGTGAAAAACATTGAAAAAGGGTAGGGGTATGAACTCACCAGACGAGGAAAGGTGTCGACTAGGATGCTAAACGTCGGATCGAGGCATGAAAACGTGCGAGGTTCCTATGTAATATGAAATGATACAAAAATGTATCTAACTATACTTTAATCACTAATTAGATAAGCTTATACACTCCAAGACGCGAAAACACTTTAATTAAGTGTTAGGAGTGGTCCGGGTAGCATCTAAGGGTGTGTAGGGCCTAGATAAAGAGTTTACTCTTCAAAAGTAAGACCTTAGGGGAGTTTACGGTCCTATGACCATATCCCCATGATTTTACAACCGTAAACCCATGGGTGGTGTGTACTTAGATGCTAAAAGGTCTTACAATGCACAAAAGAAAGTTCTAAGATTGACTCTATAGCTTAGGAAGTGATCGGGACTTGAAAGGGCCTTGGAAAAGGAGTTTACGGTTTATGAAGATGTTCTTGGGGAGTTTACTACCTTAAACACATGAGTTTACTACCTTAAACTCATGTTTGTCCATGAATCATGCGTTTTGGTGGTTGAAGGTTAAGCATACAAGGTTATAGGTTCAATTCCAACCCATACAAGGTGTTAAAGGCACTTTAACACCCATTTGAAGAGTTTATGGTCCAAGAAGATGATTTTATGGCCTAAGGAGATGCGCTTATGGTCTAAGAATTTTCTTGGACCGTAAACTCAAGTTTGATCCATTTACATACGTTTTGGTGCATCACACGAAGGATTATAAGGTTCTACACTCTCATGGAAGCATCATTGAACCATTTGGAAGTGTTTAGGTGCATTTTGACACTTTAAAAGGAGTTTATGGTCCATGAATGTGGGTTTATGGTCCAAGCATGTTCTTGGACCGTAAACTCATGTCCAATACTCAAATGGCACGATTTTGGGGTCCTAAGCTCATGCATGCAAGTTTCTAAGCCATATCTAAGCACTAGAATGGGTTTGGAGGGGTTTTGGGGCTTCCAAACCCTCTCAAGGGGTGTTCACGGTTTTGGGAAGGTCCCTAGACCGTAAAAACTTATTCTTGGGTGTTTTTGGAAGTTTCAAACATGAATTTGCATGCCAATCAAGTTCAACAACAAGCTAGGATGGAGTACTTACCAAATTGATGCTTGAAATGGGGTTTTTGGATGAATTTTGAATTCTAGAGAGAGAGATAGAGTAGTGAGAGAAAATTTTTAGAGAGAGAGAGAGAAAGCTTCAAAATGATGTCACTCAATACCTTATATAGGGGTTGGGTTTATGGCCTGGTGGAATTCTACCCGATACTGCGGTTAGACGGTGCTTTTGGTTGTACCCGATAAATTATCGTAATCACGATTTAGATGAAACTAATAATTTTCCAAATAAGTATGGAAAATATTTTTATGTTTATAATGCATCCCGACACTTATGAAACCAAATTAAAAGTTGCAATTAAATTAATTTAACTCTAAGGTTAAAGGAAAATTTTGAATACAAACGGTTTTATTTACAGGGAACGGTTTATAGTGACGGAATAAGTTACGTGTTGTCACATCTTCACATAAGTTCACACATATATCAAACATCAAACCATTACCTACTCCATTACTAATCATGTCATGTCAATTAATGGGTCGGCCTTGGTGTCTTCCACCCATCAGTGTAGTGAGAAGACTCACCTTGAATACTGAATGGTAGATGCTAGGTCCTAGACCCGAATATCAAGTCTGCTCAACCCCTAAATAGAAACAACTCCTTAAATACAACTTAAAATTCCCTAAAACCCCTTGTAACTCAAACTTGGTCAAACACTAAAGTCAAAGGTCAAAGTCAATAGCCCATGTTGACCCGACACACTGAGTTGTCCTTCAACTTGCCGTGTTTCTCCATTAACTGCAAGGATCGGAAAAAATCGTATCAACACTCCCAGTTCACTATAGATCTCGCCGAGTTATCCATAATTCCAACAGCTTAATGCATTAAGGTGTTTCCATAGAATCTAGGAACTCCAAATCTCATATGTCCTTTAAAATGATCTCTAAATGGGTAAATTTTCCAACATTACCCTTAGGAACCATCAAAATTAATCAAACCCGAACCCTAGACTCATTAGAGTGAGGCTTGACCCATTAAGCCCTTAAACTCTCAAGACATAGTTCCACAATATAGATATCAAATCCAAAGATTGGAAAATCACGTAAACTTTCCAACTTTATGTCGATGCATCCTAAAAAGAAACACTAGGGCTCATGATGGGCTTAATAAACGAGTAATTGCACGAATGGGACATAGAACTTAGTAAAGCTTGCAACTTTAAGCCAAAAGAGGCCATAAAATAGTCAAATCAAACATAATAACCCCTGGAACACTCAACTTATTGGACAACCCAACTATGTGCCCAAAATCCAGATAAAACTCCAAAACAAAGAGATCTAAATGACAACAAAGCAATGTATAAACTTGATATCTCCAAGAGACTACAACAAGTGGGGAGATTCTGCTAAGTCTTTCCTGCAAGTTATACACCTTCAACTTCAAAGCGTCTTCAAAAGAGTACAAAAAGTTGAACACTAAAGGCCCTCCACAAGCTCACACACTTATAGAGGAAGATGATACACGCTAATAGGGTTTCTGGATAAAGGAGGCTAGTAAGGAGGCCAACCAAGGGACTTAACGCCTTTAAATAGGGTACAACACCCTAAAAATTAGGGTTTCCTTCCCAGCCGCCAACACTCCGAGTTGAGACACCTCCATTTGCCGTGTTGGTCATTGATTTCCATAACCAAAGTCATCTTTACACATCGAGTTGAAGCTTCCAACTCACCAAGTCCCAAAGGAAATACAAACAATTTGAAGAATATGCTCATACCAAAACCAATCATCGTAAATAGTAACCATGCAGTATTGACCGACCAAATATTAAGATGTTGTATGGATGAAGCTGCAGGAAGGCGGTTTAATGTGCGGAGGTCGGGCATCAAGCCATGTCTAGTACAGAGCCAAGCTGTTGGCACCACTACTTCTCCACCTCCTCTATCCAACCTCAGACAATCGACCTTTTTATGACCAGTCTTGTTGTAGTACAAAAAAATATAGCCCTTCATGGGGCAATCTCTGCTCATATGGCCCGACTAGCCACAAGCATAACATGTAGAGCTTGCTGCCAAAAAGCTCCACTGTGCGGCTCACCACACTTGGCACATCGACCCCGATCCTGCTGGCCCTTGCTAGGAGTTTTGGAGGTCTTAGGGATGTTAGCCTGACCCACATGTTCTTGAACCTGCTCCGACTTCCGCTTTGTGCAGATCTCTAACTCAATTTCCTGTTCCCATGCCTTCTTCAACATGTCATTCAGGGTCTTCCATCCCAAATATCTCACAAACTCTTGAATATCATCCCTCAGCATGGAATGATACCTCGACTTCATCATCTCCTCATCCGCAGCGTGCTGTGGGACAAATAATGCCCACTCCCGAAACATGGCAATGATCTCCACCACCATCTCGGTAGTCTACTATAAATCTGGAACTCTCTCAATAAAACTTACACCCCAATGGACGGTTCAAAGTCCTAATCAAATCTCGTCACAAAATCCTCCCAAGACATCTCAGCCACACCTATTGATCCCACCTCCTGGGTAACTTCGTCCCACCAGTCTCGTGCTCGATCTCTCAATATATAGGATGCGAACCCCACCTTTGCCTCATCGGGGAAAAAGCTTGTGCGATGGGCATTCTCAATGTCTGCCACCTAGCATCGATTAGTGATGGGATCCCAGACCCCAAAGAAATGAGGCGTCACGCCCTGAACTCCCAGAACGAGTGAGCACTTGCCCCAATCTCACCTGCAACATTCTCGGCTCAGAAAGACCGGATCCACTCCTCCATAATCTCCATGATGCCCTCCTTGATGGTACCAAAGATCACTAGGGTAGCGTTGAGGATGCCACGACTAACCTCTGTTGCGATAAGATCGCTCAGCCCTTTGTCAATGGGCTATACACCAGATCCTGAACCTGAACCCGATCCTGATCTTCAACATGAACCTCGTGTGATCATCACAATCCTAAACTGAAAATATCACAAATAACAATGATAAGGAATTCTAAAGGGATTCCTCCTCACCGAACACCTCAGAGCTATTAAGTATGTCGTTGATTTGGGTGCATGTCATGTAGTTTCACTAGTAAGAGCCATTTACTACCTTCCATACCTACATATACTTTCCCCAAGGCTATACCTGATATCCCTAATTCACCCCATCATAAATCACGGCCCATAAGTATTCCACTAACTCAGACCCTGGACTATTCTAGGATTTCTCAATCCTCATAAAACCAGAGACTCAAATCAATCATAGCAGGTTTCCCTATGCATGCAAGTTATACACAAGCAGAATCACATCGGTTGTCAAATAAAGCTTCTAACCTAAACCACAACCACACAAGAAACATAAAAAAGGCATACTCCCTAATTCTAGGGCTATGCAATCCTAAGAATATACAACTTTGAACTCATACACTTAGCAAATAATCCATTCAAAATCAATTTCCATATATAATATCACATAACTAAAACATTTGGAACACTTACTTGAGCTCGTCGATTACGCGCACTGCACTCTCCCTTTTTCTTACAAAAATCATTTTCAGGAAAATTTTAACGTTTTGTTTCCTTTTGAAAAGCAATGTTTTTTACCATTTCTTCTGTTTGAGTTCTAACACACCTAAGATTGTGCCCGAATCCCACAAACCAAGGCTCTGATACCAACTTGTAACACCGAAAATTTTACAGAAAATTTTAACATTTATAATCATATATACCAACCGCAATTGTGTCCAGAAAATCCCATTACATAAGAATAATGTTTTAAAAGATCAGAGTATCAAAAGTAAATATGAAAACACTGGAGAATGCACGTCACGCCATCACTTCGGGCCCTTTCCCTTAGAACTACAAGTACCTGAATCATCCAACAAACTGAAGCACACGCTTAGAGAGTTTCCCAAAACACACAAACCATGTAATCACATAATGTCTTGCACACATACATATAAGGTTGACAAGGACCTCCTCCATGGTCTTCATTTGGAATGTCATGGGCTACCCCCATGGTCTTCTATCCCCGAGCCATGAGCTCCTCCCATGGTCTTGCCAAGTGCCATTGACTCCTCCCATGGTCTTCACATAAGTTCACGCATATATCAAATAGAAAACCATTACCTACTCCATTACTAATCATATCATTTCAATTAATGGGCCGACCTTGGTGTCTTCGACCCATGAGTGTAGTTAGAAGACTCACCTTAAACACTGAAGCGTAGATGCTAGGTCCTAGATCTGAATATCAACTCTACTCAACCCTTAAACATAAACAATTGCTTAAATACAACTTAAAATGCCCCAAAACCCCTTATAACTCAACCTTGGTCAAAGACTAAAGTCAAAGGTCAAAGTCAACAGCCCATGTTGACCCAACATGCTGAGTTTTCCTTCAACTTGTCGTGTTTCTCCATTAACTGCAAGGATCGGAAAAAACCGTATCAACACACCCAATTCACTATTGATCTCGCCGAGTTAGCCATAAATCCAACAACTTAATGCATTAAGGTGTTCCCATCGAATCTAGGAACTCCAAATCTCATATGTCCTTGAAAATGATGTCTAAAAGGGTAAATTGTCCAACTTTACCCTTAGGAACCATCAAAATGAGTCAAACCCGAACCCTAGACTCATTAGAGTGAGGCTTGACCCATTAAGCCCTTAAACTCTCAAGATATAGTTCCAAAATACAAATATCAAATCCAAAGACTGGAAAATCTCGTAAAGTTTCCAACTTTATGTCCATGTATGCTAAAAAGAAACCCTAGGGCTCAAAATGGGCTTAATTAACGAGTAATTGCACGAATGGGACCTAGAACTTAGTAAAGCTTGCTACTTTAAGCCAAAAGAGGCCATAAAATGGTCAGATCTAACATAAAAACCCCTGGAACACTCAACTTCTTGGACAACCCAACTATGTTCCCAAAATCAAGATAAAACTCCAAAACCAAGAGATCTAAACAACAACAAAGCAATGTATGAAGCTGATATCTCCAAGAGACTACAACATATGGGGAGATTCTAGATCTAAGTCTTCCCTCCAATTTATACACCTTCAACTTCAAAGCTTCTTCAAAAGAGTACAAAAAGATCAACACTCAAGGCCCTCCACAAGCTCACACACTTATAGAGGAAGATGATACACACTAATAGGGTTTCTGGAGAAAGGAGGCTAGTAAGGAGGCGAACCAATGGACTTAATGCCTTTAAACAGGGTGCAACACCCTAAAAATTAAGGTTTCCTTCCCATCCGCCAACACTCCAAGTTGAGACACCTCGATTTGTTGTATTGGTTCACTGATTTCCATAACCAAAGTCATCTTCACATGCCATGTTGAAGCTTCCAAGTCACCAAGTCCCAAAGGAAATACAAACAATTTGAAGAATAAGATCATACCAGAACCAATCATCATAAATAGTAACCATGCAGTATTGACAGACTAAAATTTATGATGTTGTATGGAAGAAGATGCATGATGTTGTTTTGCTGGGGGGAGGTCGGGCATTGAGCCATGGCTAGTACAGAGGTTGTACTCAAGTAACCAGAGTTGATTCAGTTGGTGCACGACGGGTTGTAGTTCGGAAAAAGCCTCCATAAGAGTTATACAGATCGGCGGTATTCGGATCTCGAGTTTCAGGTGGAAGACTTGGTGATTCTAAAGTTATCACCTTGGAAAGGTATCATCCGATTTCAGAAGCGGGGAAAGTTGGGCCCGAGATTCATTGGACCTTTCAGGATTCTGGCCCGGGTGGGCAAGGTTGCATACCGGCTGGATTTGCCCCATGAGCTCAATTTATCCAAAACACCTTCCATGTGTCTCAGCTTCAGAAGTGTGTGGCTGATGACTCCGCATTTATTCCTCTAGTTTATATTCATGTTGATGATTGCCTGAGTTATGTGGAGAAACCAATGATGACCTTATATCAGAAGACAAAGAATTTGTGCAGCAAATAGTATCACTGGTCAAGGTTCAATGACAACATCGGAATGGCTCTGAATGGATGTGGGAGCCTAAGGTTGAGACGCGAGAGGACTACCCAGATTTATTAGTGGTAGAAGACTTCGAGGAAGAAGTATAGTTCAAGTGGGGGAGAGTTGTAGCATCTATTATTAAAGTATTCATTTTAACCCTTGAGTTATACTTTATATGCAAGATTAGTCCCTTATGGCAATCTTGTAATTTTGGAGTTACCTTGGGTACGCGGGGGGTACACCTTCTTATGCAGGGCGTACCCTGGTTCACATTAGTAAGATGTGTGTATGATGTTACACATGGTGTATGGAGCAAGGGTGCAAAGCATAAATTTTAGCGTTTAGAACCTATTTAAACACATTTATATCTTCAGCCTCCTTCCTCATTTCGAACCCCTAAAGAGTATTGGTGCATTGTGAAGCTTGTAGAGCCATTTTTTGTTCCATTTGGAGCTTTTGGAATAGAAGGAAGAGCATTGTCATTGTGGTGTTTCACTCAAGGCTTTGGATCCAGGAACTTGTTCCCCATTTGCTACTTACGGAGGTAAAAAGCTTCAACCTCGGTGTAGAAATCTTATGGATCTAGTTTTAGCTCAAAGTTGTTTCCTTTTTGTCCTAAAATTAGTCCTTGTGAATAAAAGGTACTCTAAGGAGTTTGAGTTGCCCTTCAAGAGGTTTTGAGAGGTGTTAACTTATAATGTTGGGTTTTTTGTCATTATTTTCTCTCCATGCAAGTGTAAGATTTTCTTAATAGGTTAAGAGACTAGGATTTCTAGAGTAAAGGTCTTAATAGCCATGCTAAACAATAAAGTAGGAAACCTTATGGTTAAGAACATATTTTGTTGCATAGATCTGAAATTTGGACATAAGTACTTAAGGGATTAAGCACTTAATAAGAAGGGTGGTGAGCAATCGTGTACACTAGGCGTACCGAGTGGTACACTTCGCATACGAGGTCAGCTCCCCCGATCCTCAGTCAACTGTGAAGTACGCCCCGCATAAACTAGGATTACACGCCAAGTACTAATTGAATCAACCACGTTTATTCAGTTGACTTTGACATGGATTTTGACTAGGGTTTGACCCAGGGGAATTTTTGTAACGCCCTATTCTAAATTACTCAATTGTAGAATTTCAGAGGCCAGGGCTAGGGGTGTTTTAGTCTTTTAAAGGTCCTACAGGTGTTACTCGAGAAGGTTTTGGGTTGGGGAGTGTTATTAGACGTGTGGATCTTCTCGCAACTTTTCCATGGATATAAAGTTCATCGGAAGCCGATCTAGAATGACGGAGTTATGACACTTTGAAGATATCGACAGTTATGGCCCTTAATGGAAAAGTTGACAAGGCAGTCCCTAGAATGCACAAAGTGCCCGCATGTTTAACTGGGTACGCCCAATGTAAGGCTAGTGTACGCCCAGCGTAGCGGGGCAAAAGATCGTGGGTTTTTAAGGTGTATGCCCAACTTACGAGAAGTACGCCCAGCGTATGCTAACAGCCTCTAAAACTTATTTTTTGGAGTACTACTATATAAAGAACATAATGGCTTCAACCCTAGCACCCATATTAGCCTCCCTAACCTCATAAGAAACCCTAGAACATCCCAACCTTCATTTTGTGAGATCTTGACCTTGAAAAACTTATTTTGGTAGTTTAAATCTAGGAAGAGAAAAGAAGAAGATTGGCAAGGAGGAACCTTGGAAGTTAGAGCTTATAGATCTGGGATAAGTGCTTCATTTCGGACCTATACAAGGTAAAAATTTTTGAGCTTGATTATTATTCTCTTAGATCTCTTTTGGTACAATTTTATGGACATATTGGTCCCAAGAATGGGTCTTTGAGACTTAAGCCTGTTTCTAAGACCAGGGTTGCCTCCCTTAGAGTCAGATGTGTCCCATAAGAAGTAAAGTTCCAACCTTTAGGGCTTATATGAGTTCATGCATGAGTTAATACCTTCTTCCATCGAAATAGATTATGGTTTCTGGAGTTAGGGATTATGTGAGTCAAGGAAGCCATAAAGTAAGCAACTTTATGGTTTAAGACGTGAAATAAGACTTGGATCTAATTTGGTTGCTTCTAAATCGAGGTATTCAGCTCTTAAGAAAGAAAGGACTTAACAGAGCATTACGCTATCCGTACATGCAGGTACGCCCAGCGTACACGCCATCGAGCCTATACGCTAAGCGTACATTGATTAACGCCCCACATAATGTTGCCAGTTTGGGCCTTGAGTATTTGGGCCTCGGTATGGGTTGTGCTTCGGATCTTTGGACATTAGTGGTCCATCAGGAGTCAGGGAATATGGGCTAAGTATGGGTGTTGGGCTTAGGGTAAGGCCCAATAAAGAGATTGAGCCTAATGTAGCAAATTGGGCTATTAATGGGTCATTAGTGGGCTTGGGAAGCCTACCTAGGGTTTGGGCCTTTATATATTATGCTTGGGGCTTAGTTATAGTCTATATCGGGGTAGTGGTAAAATGGTAATTTTACCCTGAGAAAAGACTATGATATTGAGCTATGTAATATTATGATCTTGGTAGCTTGGGGAGCTGGAGAAGCAGCAGTCGGGGCATTTCCAGTCAGCAGTAGAGGGTCAACAGCAAGTTCAACAGTGCAGGTGAGTTTCCCTTTGTGTGGATGGGTCTACGGCCACAATTCCGGCCCATGTAGTTATGAGTAGGATGACACGGGAGTTACCCTAGGCACCGTATCTTAGTATAGTATTTAGGACCAAGGTCCGATAGTGGGCGGGTGCCCAAGGAATGGGGTGCATGATAGAGTATTCTTGTTGTCTGTGTGATACATGTATGTGCCTGGTAGGGAGGTGAGTGTGGGAGAGGTCACGTATCTCACCTATAGTAGAGTGTGGATAGTGCTCCATATCTCATTAGTAGCAGAGAAGGGGCGAGGCCCAAGTTAGGGAAAGAGTGAGTGTGGGCTTGGCCCGTATCTCACTATCAGTAGCAGTGTGGATAGGGTTCCATGACTCATCAGTAGCAGGGCAGGGGCGGGGCCCAAGATAGGTGAGGCCTTTAGAATAGGATACAGTAGTGTATGTTAGTTATGTGTTATGTGTTATTTTACATGTTTGTATATGGTTAGCAAGCGAGGCTCAGAGACACGCAAGGCCTAAGAGAAACATATATGTACACCGAGCGGGGCTCAATGCTAGGCGGGGCCTGATGCCGGGTGGGGCTCAATGCCGGAGCAAGACCGATGACGGGCTATTCCCGATGCAGCAGGGGTGAGGCCCAGTATGTGATTATGGGTATGGTATGTGGTCGGTTGGGGAACTCACTAAGCTTCGTGCTTACGGTTTTCAGTTTTGGTTTTAGGTATTTCCGGTAGCTGGGAGAAGAGCTCAGGGTAATTGTAAGTCCCTAATCTGCTTGTCTATCAATCAGATCCAATTGATGGTGTGGAATCCCAATCAATTGGATGATTCCAAATCTAATATAACAGAAGGAGAAGAAGAAGATGATGATGAATCTTGTATGATTCGATATGAATGAAGATCCAGATACAAGATTCATACATACTAACACACACTAAAGCTCCTCTTAACTTTCTCTCTCTACAATATGCTTAAGTTTCACACACTTAAGCTCATTTCTTCTTTCTCTCATCACTCTACTCCTCACCCCTTACACCTGTATTTATAGGGAACATGGTCAGAACACAAGTTCAAGGCCATGAACGGGTTTACGGCTGTAAACACCCACCTAGCCGTAAACAAATAAAATATTACATAAAAATACAATTACCCAGAAAAGCAAAGTATAAATCATATTTTTGACCCAACAATATCCCCCCTGGTTTATAGCTTTCTTTTCATAATTAACCTTGGAAGCTCCCCCAAAAAAGTAGCTGGCTTTTCTTGTTCATCTTCATTGTAAGCTTGGCTTCAACATTTATCTTCAAATTCTTCACAACATCAAGATGAACTTGATGAATCTTCAAAGAATGCCTTCATCTTAAGAACTTGAGCTTTTCTTCAGGATTTGGCAATAAATGCACATTGGGTAAGGAGGCTTGTTGTACTGATTCTTGAAAGATAGCGCTTTCATCTTGAGAATCTTTAGAGAGAATATCAGAGATAACTAATCTACTGGATCAATTCAGCAGGTTTAAGATAGCAGCAGACTGATTGAGGAGACTTGAATGCAATCCGTTACATAATCTTCAATTTCAGCTTCACCTTGCTTCTGGGGTTGAAAGATTGAATTCGAAAGAATAATCTTCATTTCTTGCTCCTTCGAATGAGAATTCATCGATGATCACGGATGAAACTTTGGTTCAGAAATCTTGATACAGTCTCCATGAGTCTCATCTACACCTAAATTCACTTTTCAAGACAAGACAAAACTAAAAGAAAACTTGGCACACAAATTAAAACATAAACAAAAATATTTTTAGATTTTTTGATTTTTCTGAACAAGAAATAAAACAGAAATAAAAATATTTTTGGATTTTGAATTTTCTGATTTTTGTTTGATTTTTGAACTTTTTTTTTTTTAATTCTCCGCCTAAATTTGTGAATAAAAGAAAACTATGAACAAATTTAACAAAAACAAAAAAACAGAAGCTAAATTTAACACTATTTTAGGATCAAATTTGTCAGGCAATCCAATATCGGTGATCTACACATGCACCTACATGTTTAGATCTGGTCAATCACTAGTATTGTGATCCACTTAACAAAAAGCATGTTGCCAAATTGGATAGGTTATAAGTGACAAGACAGTGATATCTATATTCTTAAATGGACATTTAGCTGACGACGACCAACGATATTGTTGTCCACTTAAATTAAGCAGCGAGATCTACAAACAACCTATTAAATGGTTCAATTTTAGATGAAGTAGAACGTGTTTCCCACTTCCCGACATACCCCAGTAATCAAGAACTCCTTACTTTAGGTGAGTATTCAATCATTAAGAAAGAATTCAGATATAGAAGTGCATATGTTGTATCCCAGGTTGGATGTCTTCCAATCACACGGAGGGAACAACATATGACTAACATATATAGGGGTTAGAGAGATAGAATGTTGCATATGCTGTGTCCCAGGTCGGATCTCCCGATCACGCAGAGGGGATAGCATATGGCTAACAGATAGAAAGAATTTTAGAGATAAGGAGGTGCGTAAAATTAGAGTTGCATATGTTGCAATCCTGGTCGGACCTCTTCCAATCATTCAGAGGAAGCAACATATGACTGACAGATAGAAAGCAAGAAAATAATTTCCGACAGACCTACTTTATCAGAACCCCCCCTCCCCCCATTTTCCCTATCAGAACCAGAATTAAAGACATAATTTCGTACATCAAGGAAGAGTTAAGCCACGGTTCTAGATGCGTATTAATTTAGTGTATATTGTGGGTTAACGTATTTATTTCACTGCTCAATCTACCCAAGTGTCGTATAGTCGGTCCAAATGAAACTATCTAAGTCTATATTGTATAGTCCTTTCATGGTCAATCAATGTCCAGTCCTTTTTGTATCCTTTGTGCCTTCCAGCACATTGAACACATAGTCTAGATAATTCGGTTTTAGTGCATTACACATATTATAAATTACCCTTTAGAATTAGACTTCATATCACTTCCCAATAATAACTACTAATGAAAAACTATTAAGAAAATGAAAAATTGTCTTTAAAATGAATCAGAGTAAGATAAACTCAGGAGTATAGAGAAGAAAACGCAAACCGTAATTCACCGATTGAATTTGCATCCAGAAGGTCTGAGAACAGCGTGCATAATCTCAGCACAGATCCAAAAATTCTTCATGTCATTAAGCACTAACCCCATGAGTGATCACTTCCTTTTTTTGTCCCTTCCCGCATGGACACATACTCTTAAACAATGTTCTGAGTGTTGAACAGTTGAGAGATGACTCCATATTATGTGCCTGGAACAACCACTACCAACAAACCGAAGTCTGATGATATGCCTCCATAGTTGCTCCGACACATAGCGGGATCAGTTGATCTTTGGAACCCATTCCATTTTCAAACTGGGTTGACCTTTCTAATCCTTGCGTGGTACTCTCTCCTACGACATATCCTGCTTATCACAAAAAAAGACGTAGAAATATTAGAAGCCTTAGGAGATTTGGGAGAGTGAGCCTTTCCAACCCATTTGTAGTTGGATTTAACCCATTTCTTTTTTGATCTGATGGGTGGCTCAGTATTTTCTTTTGATCTTGATGTCGTCCGTTGAAATGACTTTGACCTAACCGGTCTTTGTTTCACTGGAGCATCTCTTGGAATGGGCTTCTTGGCAGACATTCCCTTCTTGCCTTTTGGATTTGGATTCTCATAGGTTTGATTTTTGGCCTTCTGCGTGTTCAGTCACCATTTTGTGAACGTGACCTTGAGGGGTTTCTTTTGGAGTATCTCCCTCTTGGCACGTTTTGCCATCCTTGTGCGTAGTAGGGAACATATGCGCGATTTAGATAGTTTCGGGCAATTTGACTAGGTGTTCCACAGTGAAAACAAGTTTTTTGTTCATTGGGAAATTGTTTCTTCCTACCCCTGGTGGCGTGTCCTTACCTTGTCTATTATTGTTCCGATAAGCACAGTTACAACACGCACTTTGTTTCACTGGAATTGGTGGCCTGTGTTTCTCAACAGCAGGTTGATCAGAAGCAGTTGAGTTCGAAGCAACAGATTCAGAGTTCAAGGAGATGTTGGTTTGTTTAATGGTGTTCTCCTTGTTCTCATCCTCTGCTACTTTTCCTGCACATGAAGTAGAAGCATTAGTATTTTCAACCTGAATACCTCCTGACACAAATCCAACTGGTTTTCCATATTGAAGATACGCCTCCCTATCAATTTCTTCTTGTGTCATACGGATGGATGTGTAGTTATGATTGAAAGGTGGAGAAACACTATCATACCCTAGACCTTTTTGTTGGTTATTTTTAAATTGCAGACAATGGTCTATCATGTTTGCCACTACTTCGCTTGACACATCAAATTTTTTAAAATCAAAATCTGCAGTTTCAAATTTGTTTTTTAATGTGTCAAGCTCAACAGTTAACTCAGTAAGTTGTTTCTTAACATAGTCATAATTTTCACATTTATTGCTATAATCTTCCTAAAGCTTCCTAAAGTCTTTGGTTTTTTATTCTAATTCAGCCTTCAGGGGTTTCTGTCCTTTCCTAAGTTGATATCTTTCGTATTTTCGGTCCTCGACTTCCCTTTTTAGCAAATCATTATGTTCACGAAGAAGTTTAATAGTAGCTTGACATGATTGAGAACATGAAACTTCATTGAACGGGATGTTTGTGGAACTCATTGTTTTTCCACACTTCAAAGCATCAGTTCTTTAGTTACTGCAGCAAGACTAAGATGATTGCGATCTTTTCTCTTCTTGATGACAACCACGTTCATATCCCACGATTTCGGAAGTGAATTCAACAGCTTTTTGTTTATATCAGATTTAGTTAAGAAGATCCCAGCTATATTCATCTCATTAGTAAGTGTAGTAAATCGTTGAAACTGAGCTTGCAGGGTTTCTCCAGGGATATAATTAAACATGTTGATCTTTTGTCTTAACATATCCTGACGACTCTCTTTCATGTCTGCATTTCCCTCGTAGACCCCAAAAGCTGTTAAAAGCACAACTAGAAGCCAAAATCAAACTTAAAAGTCAGACCCTTTGACTACAAACCTCAAAAGTCAACCTTAAAAGTCAAATTTAAAAAGTCAAACTCAAAATTCAAACTTGAAAATTCAAACTTAAAAGTCAAACCGAAAAGCAAATTTTAAAAATTTAAAATTTAAACGTGAAAGTCAAAGTAAAAATTTTAAGCAAAAAAATCAAAATTAAAAGTTAAAAATTAAAAAATAAAATTTTTTGGTTGAGTATGAAATTTAAAATTATATAGAAAATGATTTTTGGGCAAAAAGTGTTAAATTTGCGAAAATAGGAACCGAAAATGACTCCTTTTGAATTAAAATCGGAAGGAATGTTCCATCTAGCAAGCTAGATCAGCTAGAAAACACTCTGGGTGAGGATTAAGGAGACCCGGGTTTGATCCCTGGCACCCTCAATTTCGCCTCCTATTTTTTGTGAAATGTGTGTGAGGAAGAGGCTGCTACTGAGCCGAAAACCCTAGCCGTCCATCGAGCCGCACACTCCGAACCACTCCGAGCCGCAACCGCCGCCGTAAACCGCCGGCCGTAAACTCCAACCGCAAACTCACCAACCATAAACTCTGGCCGTAAACCATTCAAAGGCCATAAACACTGCTTCAGATTGTGAAAAAACGATGTTTTACATCATTTTTGCTCAAAAACTCAATTCAGAACTCGTTATTTAAGAAAAAAACACAAAGAACAAACCCCACTTATTTTGCCACGATCTATCCAAAAATGAAGAAATCCTTCAAAAATAAGATCAAATAAGCTCCATATCTGACAAAATTGACTAATACAGTCCAAGCTCTGATACCACTTGTAAGTCTCCAATCTTCTTGTGTATCAATCAGATCCAATTGATGGTGCGGAATCCCAATCAATTGGATGATGCAAGATCTAATAGAAGATAACGAGAAGAAGAAGATGATGAATATTGTATGATTTGATATGAATGAAAATTCAGATACAAGATTCACACACACTAAAGCTACTATCAACTTTCTCTCTCTACAGTATGCTTAAGTTTCACACACATAAGCGGCTCTCTTCTTTCACTCGTCACTCTACTCCTCACCCCTTACACCTGTATTTATATGGAACATGGACCGAACACAAGTTCAAGGCCATGAACGGGTTTACAGCCATAAACACCTACCTAGCCGTAAACACATAAAATATTACATAAAAATACAATTGCCCAGAAAAACAAAGTATAAACCATATTTTTAACCCAACAGTGATCGCATGGCACACACCATTGATTATTCAGGAAGGGATGTTTTATTTTGATAATGGAAATTTGTTTTGGAATTAACACTATGATTAATGTTATGATTTTATTTATGGTTTGACAATTATGTTTTAAGTAATGTTTTAAAAAGAAATTTTTAGTTATTATTTTAGGGTCGTTACAAGTTGGTATCAGAGCCTTAGTTTGAGGGATTCGGATATAACTTCGGGTGTTTCTGAACTCAAACTATGGAATTGGTATAGAAATTTTCAAAAGGAAAATCATTTTTATAAAAAGGAGTTTTGAGAAGAGAATAGAGTTTTAGAAAAAGAAAAAAGAAATTAGAAAGAAAAGAACTTTGAAAGGAGGAAAAGGGTGCGGTGTGTGCAATCAGCTGAGCTCAAGTAAGTACCCCAAATTACCCATAGAATTTTATGTTATGTTTATCAGTTAGTAGAACAGCATGCTAGATTATTGCTAAGGATCTAGGAAGGATGCCTTATGTGCCTGTTATATGTGCTTTTGAGTTGCATGATAGTACTAATTAGACAGTAGTAGGATAGCATGTTTAGGTTATGCCTGAGTATATGAGATTATGTCACATGCTAGTATAGATTCTTGATGTGCGATTATGATTGCTTGAATATGTTATGGTTACATTTTCCTTTGTCTGAATGTTGCTTGCTTTGTGCACTGTGGGATTCTGAGTGATGGGAGTTAGCTGTTGGGTGAATATGTTATGTCACATGTAATCAGGATTGAATAATCTCAAAGTGTTAGATTTGACCTTATGGTGTCGCTCTTGTTTGAGTCCTAATTGTTATCGGGATGAGTCCCTTACTCGAAGGATTATCCGAGCCTCATTACATGTGATGGTATTCAGGTGATAACTAATTGGCATTACAAAGAGACCTTCAGCAGCTGAGGACTGGGTTCGGTCAGAGGTTTCCCTAGGGTAAGCCTAGGATGGGTTAGTTCTGGGAGCAATAGTAGTAGAAAAAGGGACCTGGTGGAGTCGAAGCAGTTCTTGAGGAAAGTACAGATAGATATGGAAGGTAGTATGGGCTCATACTACTGAAAGCAGAGGATCCGTACTCGATTCGAAAAAGGCTCAGATGAGACTGGGAAACTTGTAATGTGTGTGTATGATCCCTCAATAGTGATGAGTATTCTTATAGTTATTATGATATGTTTTCAGCATGGTGATAATGCATGAGAGACCAGTGGGCGGATCAGGCATCGGGGAGCGATCAGGCTCGGGTTTAGGGACCGAGCAGCTCGAGGAACGTATGAGAGAGTTTTTATCAACGGAGATTACGCGCGACATACTAGACCATACTCATGTGATATTTGGCACGTTCAAGGATGGTATACTAGAGATTTTGGATGAGAGGATGGGAGCCTTCCGGGCCTCATGCCTCCCTTCCTCTCTCTCATGTTCATCCTCTCACCCAAAGTGTGTTTGTGAGCCATTACAGGTACTACACTTGTGGTACTTGCTTTCAAGAGCTAAGGAAATTCAAGGAACTAGTTGTTATTGCTATATAACAACAAAAGGTATGTATTATATCCTCCTTTGTGAATTTCAAAAATCATAGGAGTATCCCAGGTTTCTTTTTGTGTTCATAAATTTGTATGTCTATTAGTTAAAACATAGATCTAATTAGGGTTACATGCACACATACGATTGTTTGTATAAAACCTATCAGTGGTATCAGAGCCTTAGGTTTTTGTTTTCAATTAGATTTGATACAAATGTATGAATATGACAATTAGGGTTTATGGCTAATAAACCCTGGAGGCTTAATTTTCGAAATTAGGGTTTCTAAACCCTACATTTCGAATTTTTGGAAGGGTTTCCTAACCCTTTTCCTTTGGCCCCAAGATTTCGATTTTAGGGTTGTCTAACCCTAGAATTTCGAAATTTGCCTTGTCCCCTAGATAGGATTCCAAAATTTAAGGGATTTGTATTATGCCATATCTTGGAATTATCCTTGATTCCTTAAATATATAATTAAAGTTCTTATTAATTATTCCATTCCATAAATTTTCAAATCTTAGGAGATATGGGATTAGATTAAATTAATTGATTAATTTAATAGATAATCCTACAAGATTTAATAATTTTAAATTAATTGTTTAATTTTAGATAATTATTAAATCAATATTTTAATATTTAAGAGTTTAAAATTAAAAAGTTTTAATTTTCGAAAAAGTAAAATATGATTAAAACCCTAGTATTTTGAAATGTTTAAAATACACCCTTATACTATTATAATATTATAAGATTAATGATTATATATATATATATATATGTATATATATATATATATATATATGTGTGTGTGTGTGTGTGTGTGTGTGTATAAGATTAAGTCAGTCTTACCGTTAGTAGGCCTCATTCACAAAGTTGGTCTATAAGGGGTGTTTAAGAAAATAGCCTATAAAATGGCGATTAAATAGGTATCCACTCTTACCCACCTCGCTCTTGACTAGTGGAGGGTCGTTAGCCGAACGGGTAGGATAGGACGAAACCTTCCATTAAAAGTATAATGAAGTACAAAGTAACTACATTTATTTTTCAAATTCCCAAATCATAGTTAGTTTAGGCAAAATGTGAAATTTTATGCTAATCCATGGAATGACACTTTGCACCCTTATCGAGTTGTTAGTGGAGCGTGTGTGGTTAACCGGCACACTAATTTTGGGTTGGCATTGGTGGCGAAGGGTGACTCGATGTTTTTCATAGATCAATGAAGCGTATGTGGCTAACCGGCACATTGATTTAGTGATAGTAGCATTGAGTGCACCACGTGATCCGCATGTTTATTCACACCTTGTTTGTGATCCTCGGCATCCCAGTTGCAAATTTCAAGGGCATAATCGAGATTAAACATGCTATTAAAAAGTTCAATGAATCTCAAAAGATCTAGGAGTTTCAATTCATTTAAAACTTAAATTTCCTTTTTGTTTTTCATGGTGGAAATTGGTAAATCGTCATTTACCTACCTTCAAATATTCTGCAACTAGATTACGGTATCCCTTTTATTGGTTGTAGAGTATTGTGTTGGATCCTAGCCTTAATAACTCATTTGGGTGTTTTATTAAGGACTCAATCAACTTAACTTGAATTTTCTCCCGTTTTATAGACATCTGAATCTTACAATGGTCTTCCCAAATCCTTTGGAAAAAGCTTTCCAAATGAAGATGATGTTCCAAGATATGATCAAGGAAATGAAAGTCATGCTTCACTTCCTCCACCTCCTCCAATTTCTCTCCCTGACCCACAAGTTCAAAGGCTTGAAAAGTTCAAGCTCACTCAAGCCCTTTTTTGGCAAGTAAACACGAAGATGAGAAACATGTGTGTGCACACGTCTTAGAGATGAAGTTGCACATTGACAAGTTAAGGATGTTGAGTGTCGATATCTCAGTGATGTTGGTTGTTGACTGAGTTCTTCAGTCACTTCCTGATTTGTATACAAAGTTCGTAAGAGAGTACTATACGATGGTTCACGACGTGACCCTCATTGATTCTACCTATTTGCTTATTGCTACTGAATCAACGATGATTTGGCGCACTGGTCAAGCAAACTTGATTGTTCGATCAAACTCCCATACTTCATTGGACTTTGGCTACATTGGAAGTCCAGAAAAGGCTGAGATTGTCCCTTGCTAAGTACCAAAGGAGTTCATTTGCTTTTACTGCCAAGAGAAGCGGCATTAGAGATGAAGCTGCCATATTTACCTGAGAGATCTAAGAGATGCAAGAGTCAAGACGTATGGCTCTACTTCAGGTAAAATCCATTAACTAACTCTTTTAAGTTCCTATTCTAGATTCTTAATACATGATGTGATAAGATTACATTTTGATGTTTTGTAGGATCGAAGAAAATAGAGGAAGCTTAAGGGAAGAAGTGAGTTGAATCTAATTGTGAAGAAATGGATTTCAATCGCATTGCTTGAAGATTGGATTCTTGAGCTACTACTTGGAGTTAGAATAGACTGCTAAGAAATATGAAATAACATAGTTTTTCAATTGAATTGCATTGTAAGGACGAATTTTTCTGCAATAAAATAAATTTTAGTTTTATCTTATTTATTTTTCCTTACAATGGCATGTATGAAAAATTGATGTTTGGGTACTTCTATTATTAGCAAAATAAATTTGATTCCAAATTAGGTTATTTGTGGAAGTGTTAAGAGTTTACCAAATAGGGAGAGTTTCTCATCGCCCAAGTTTTAAGTGGATAGAAACTTGGAATCATGCAACTAGTATTGTATGATGAATGAAAAACTTTCACATTTGGGAAATTTAGACTAATTCTCTAACAAAGTTTCAATTGAAGGACTAGGAGATCGAGTAAACCAGGTCGTATGTTGATCAAGTCTACCACAAGAGTGACAAAGATATTTGTCATGATTTACTAAAGTTTAGTAAATATGGTTATACTTATTAGATTGAGTATAATTCTGAGTTGATTGAAAGAGTTTCAATCAATAGCAGAACGAATAAGAAGAATCAAGTAGGCAAAAAGATAAAAGTTTCTCTATTCTAAGAAGAAGGGAGGGTACCTTTTATTGTGTTTTATGATAAGTCTTAATGATTAAGAACCATGTCTCAGTTAATCCTGTAAGCGAGTCTTAGTACAATTGCATGTCTAAGAAGAGAAACCGAGAATTGTAGAAATGGTTAAATCAAGAAGTCAATCATACTTCGTTCCGATATCAAGTCTTAGAGTCAAGATTGTGACTTGAGTGAAAATTCTTAAGTAGGTTTGTAACACTTATCAAATGTAGAAAGTTTCATATTCTTGTACATTTGAAATTAGTAAGTTGTGATGTATTGGATAAGACAAAGACCAACTAGGACCAATTGAGTGAAGTGTTGAACTTGATAAGAAGCTACACTAACTCATGAATATTTGTTTTGTCAAGAAATGTTTCTTGACAAGAGAACCTTATATGTCAAAGAGTCAGTTGGAGTCTTAAATGTCTTGAAAAGGTTCAAGAACAAATTCAAGAATAAACTTAGTTAATCATCACTAGCACTTGACTTGAGGTTTACAACCTGTCATGTTGACATAATTTTGTTTTCTGTGCCATTCCATTTGAGTTAACTATGTATGTGAGTTCTATGAGTTCTCATTTGAATGCATAGAGGCAAGCACCCTGATCAATGGAAAGTACATTGATAAGGTAAGGGTGAGTTGCTTAACAACTTGGAAGCAATGGTCGGCATTCGTGCTGCCATAAGGCGAGAAATCAATATTAAACAAGTTCAATCAATATGAGTTCGATGTGTCACAAACATTGTCTTATGATTGTTGGTATCACAAAGTCACATGGATAGGAACACATACGCTATAAAATCTAATTGTCATAAGGTTTACCTCCTTCATGAAAATGGTTGTGAGGAAATGCTTTCACAAAGAGAGATTTTAGAAGATAGCAATTATGAAAATCGTATTCTAAAATTCGATTATTGTTATGACATCCCTTTCCATAGTTCGAATTGTGAGATTTGGCAATTAGTCTGAACATTTGGGACTTAGTAACATAAGTTCTAAATTTGTCTAGACACACATGTGAGCTTTCTAAGGCAAAAGTGTATAAGTTTAAGAAGCTTAGATAAAGGCTTATCAAAGCATCAAGTATTAGAAATATAAACTTAAGAAATTCAACAAGCATTGTTTTCTGGAAGTTCAGCTGTTTTGTAAATACATGTCAAAGCTAGTGGGAGCATAAGTGTTATGCTTATATGATAATAATCATCATAATAGTGGGAGCATAAGTGTTATGCTTGTATGATTATTATGGTAAGTATTGCAAGTTAGCAATATTAATTATAGAAAACAAAGAATCACTTTGCAAAGTTGTAGGGGTTGAAAAGTTGTTTTGCTATAATTAAGGGAGAGAATATTGTAGTTCGTTTCAAAATCTAAAGCTTAGATTGAGAAATTTTAATACATTTAGTCAAAGGATATATAGTGTGTTCTCAATTTTTTATTATGATTACGGCATCCCTCTTCATAGTTCGAATAGTGAGAACATGACACATAAAATATTATGGCAGAAGATTGATAAAGTATCATATCTTTATTTAAGACATTATGCATCGTGTCCCATATGCTTCGGGTATAGGATCGATTGCAAATGCTATAATATTTTATCATTCTAAAATTTTCCAAATGCCTAGCACATTAAGAGGGAAATAGGACTAGAACCGGTTTTGACTAAAATAATTAAACAACTATCATTGGACGATCCAAAGTTCGTTGAGGATTGGTCGCTTGTGAGTAGTTGGAAGTATGGTATTGGATGGACCATATCAACATTATTATGAATAGATAAGATTCTATTAAGAATGAGTTGTCATATGGAAAATATGGAAATGTTTCCATATTGGGAGTCTATGTCTGGATTAGAAACTTCTATGCAAGAAGGATGTTCAAAGGAATGTACTTTGGATGTGAGACTTTGCGTCTATGGAATTGTCTTGTAACAATTTCTGATAGAGTACCTTGTAATTTGATTGGCCAAGTCTTGGTGACTTTTATGCTATGACTTTGCACAAGGATCGTTGCATAAAATGTTAGAATCTAGCATATTCTAATAATGGCAAGAACCTTGTGTTCTACACTAATGGTAAGGATTGGTAATTGTGAAGTGAGCATCATTGGAAAAGTTTTTCAATTGATCTATTTCACAAAGTAATGACCATAGGAAACATAGTGTGCATGCGTGGTGCATGGGACATCTATAGTTGTAATTTGAGTAATAAGTTGATTTTATGAAACGGTAAACAATGAATAATGAGTAATCAATATGGTGTTTAAATGAAAGTGTTTTATTTATACTTAAAAGATTTGGGGCCATATAGGATTAAATATTATCATTGTGTTTCACTTTGCATGTTTTGACTTCCAAAATAGTTGGGTTATTAGAACCTCCACAGTCGGTCATACGTTGGAAGTAGGTATGAACGAAGATTGTCATGAATCTGTCTGTAGAGTGTCTAAAGTGTTTAGACATAGCACAAGTTTGTTGCAGAGTTCATGAGTGCTTTGATAAGATTAGAGTATTGGATTAAACCCATGCTCACGTGAATCAATTCATGGATTATGTCGCGAGTGATTATGAGTCAATAATATTGTATATTCTTGAAACCGAGATGTGTGAGTTGTTATTTGTAGGTCGGATGCACATTGATAATAAGTAAACGCACCAGTAACTTGGTGTTATAAAACTTATTGTTGTGTGTAATTCGATCAGTAAATGCAAGCGAACATTTGGGTTAAGGTTTATCCATTCCTTTTACCCAAAGTGGGATAAAAGCGATATCTATAGGCCCCTCAATGATTGCGTGATGACACCTAAGCGCTTGGCCAAGCCGGGACTAAGTTGATGTGTTCAATTGTAGTCTGTTGTCATTCGTCATGACTCAGAAGTCGGGAAACAATATATAGACTTAGAGAATGATTTAAATCCATGTATCGTGACTATACGATATCTTGAGAATGGAGGAATATACCATCCCTTATCTAAAGCACACGCTTCTGATAAGATCAGACTTGACAGCGTCTTTTGAAAGTTACGATTGCTGATTAGGTTCTGAAGTCATACGTAGAATAGTTATTAGACTTATCTAAGTGGGAGACTGTTGGATTAGTGTCTAAGTCCATAACTATTTTGGTATGTGCTTGACTCGATTATCAGCATGGTCCTTTCGAGTTACCTTCACACTGGTGACTAGACATGATGATTGTTGAGGAGAGAGGCTGGTTTATTGTTAAGAATAATAAACTGGGGTATAATTATGATTTTTTAATATATTATATGAATAATAGATTAATTTGGAATCATATTATTAATTAGTATTTAATCGGAAATTAATTAGGAATTAATTTCGGGATTAAAGGAATTAATTGAAAGTATAGGGGCTATTTTGTAATTATTTGATAGTTGAGACTTTGGGCTATTGGATCACCTTTATTAAGGCTTGAACGAAAATCCTAGAAGGATCTAGGAGTTTTCATCCAAGGGCTTAAGGAAAGGAGTCCATGGATTTGCATACACCCTAAGCTAAGGGATTAGGCTTTCCACCTTGAAACCCTAGTTGAACCTTAAGTATAAATAGTACCTTAAGGCACTAAATTTGGCCAACCCTTGGAGAAACCCTACTAGGGTCGAATTTTAGAGCCTCTTGCCTCCCTTCCTCTCTCTCATGTTCATCCTCTCACCCATAGTGTGTTTGTGAGCCATTAGAGGTACTACACTTGTGGTACTTGCTTTAAAGAGCTAAGGAAATTCAAGGAACTAGTTGTTATTGCTATATAACAACAAAAGGTATGTATTATATTCACCTTTGTGAATTTAGAAAATCATAGGAGTATCCCAGGTTTCTTTTTGTGTTCATAAAGTTGTAGGGCTAACAGTGAAAACATAGATCGAATTAGGGTTGCATGCACATATAGGATTGTTTGTATAAAACCTACAGATGCCGCATTGGACGCGATGACATGGAGTGATTTCTCAGCCAGGTTTAGGGTTGAGTTTTCACCGATTATTGAGGTGCAGCAGTTAGCACGGGAGTTTCAAGATTTGACATAGACTACTGAGACTGTGGCAGAGATCACCGCCAAGTTCAGAGAGAGGGCTCTTCTTGTTCCACAGTATGTCGCGGATGAGGCGATGAAAAAGCCCCGATATCACGAGATGTTGAGGGCTGACATCAAGGAGTTCGTGAGCAGGTCCGGCTGTAAGACGATAGAAGACATGATTTGTCAGGCTAGGGAGAGGGAGATCGATTTGGAGCAGATACGGAAGAGGAAGCCACAGGATCAGGCAAAAGGCCCAAGGGGTCGGATTTGAGATCGAGGGATTATCAGAACCATAGTCGATGCGGGTAGTGTGGCCGGACGCATGAGGGTGTGTGTAGGAGTGGTAGTGGTGGAGATTCTAGTTGCTTCAAGTGCGGCCGGACTGGTCATTTTAGCATAGATTATACTGTGACCACCACTCAGGGATCAGACCTAATATGTTTTCACTGTAGTCAGCGGGGCCACAAGAAGGCCCAGTGTCCGAGTTTTCTTTTAGCAGGATGGTTGATAGCACATGCCCCTACGACGTTGAGGATTACAGACGGCCGATAGGGCCGAGCAGAGGCGCCTCCGGTAGGAGGCAGGGCTTTTCAAATGACTACCATGGAGACGCGAGCAACACCGGACATTGTAGGTGTTTATCTTTTATTTCCTTGTTAAGTTTTATTCATGATTATATTGTTATCGTTCTGTATCGTTATTGGTATTAGTATTCAGAATTGTGTAGCCTGTTTGTGAGTAAGTTATATGCCATCTGCATACCGAGGACTTTAGAATGATAGTTAGAGGATGTTCCTTTCTTGTGCAAGTTATTTAGGATGCAGTAACTGTAGCATGTTTGTGTAGGACTCGGTGGTGTCCTGCTAGTTTCAGGAAGGTGTTGTTGAGTGATAGATCGGTTAGATCCCTGGATGTGGTAAGCTTGGGTTTGCGGCAGATTGGTTATTGGACGATCGGAAGGATTAGGAATTCTATTCAAGCACTGAGCCGCGAGGTATTAGTAGAATCAAAGTGGGGGAGAAACCTCCGAGTATTCAAGGGCAGGAGCACGCAGATCCAAAATGAGTACGCGACCTCTGAGAAAGAAAGGAATTAGCACGAAGATTGATGGATAAAGGAGCATAGGCTGCGAGTTTAAGAAACTTCCTAACATGGATTTCATGTCTTCGAGCTGGTTGGTAACTAGTCTGGGAAAATCAGGTTGGAGGGATCGCATGTAGGACTCGAGTGAATCGGAATGTAGATTACGAGAACGTTCAGCATGGGATACTTTCATATTAGTAGTCAGTAACAAAGACAACATGAGGAGCATGGTAAGACTTCGGGATAGCTGCAACATTCCCCATCAGTGAGTTAGTGAAGGAAGTGATGTAAGACTGCGAGTAAGCCGTAGCATTCATTAGAAGCATAGTTAGCGGAGTGTTGGCGGATTCTCGTATCTCCTAGTGGTCAAGGTAGAGTTCAGGAAAGGGTAGTTTGTTGAGAATAGTATGGAGTTAGCCTGTGTATCCCTAGAGAGGTGAGACCTTGGGAGAGGCCGCTCCATGATCCAGTTGGGTGAGACCCGTGGGTGAAGCCCGTATGTGAGTAGCAGTATAGGTGAGACCTGAGAGCATGGTTGCTCAGTAATATGGTTTTGGGTGAGACCCGTGGGCGAGGCCCGTGAGATTATAGTAGCACACGTGGGACCTGGTAGGGACCTTAGGGTCAAGTTAGGGGATCAAGGATCCCAGGACTTGTAGCGCCAGAGTGGAAGATTAGATAGAGCAGTATTAGATAGCCGAAGTTTCTTCGGAAGTCGCTGGGAGCGACTAGGAGATTGTGTTGGGAATAGCGACCAGTAGGAGTCTGGTAATCCAGATATTGATAGATTAGTGGGGACCAAGGTGGTCTTGGTTCATCCGGAAGGCGGATAAGGGACAACAAAATTTTCAGTCAGTGGCAGTGATGATAAGAGGACTATGGTATAAGACAGCTAACTGACCGAGGGTGCTACGCCTCTCACATCAGGGTTGGATAATCTCATAGGGAAATGTTTGACCCTGTTGCGAAGCTCTCGTCTGAGTCTTAACCATTGCAGGAATGATTCTTTTACTCGAAGGATTATCTAATCCATTCACTGGGATGGGTGCTTATCACTAAATCATTGTAGTAAGAAGTATTCAGTATGTACCGGCAGTAGTGGCCAGCACTGGGAGTGACTAGAGTAATGGATACTGTGAAGGTTATGCCCTTCACAGTGTTAGAAGAGAGCATTAGTTAAGGTATGTTGCCTCGGGAAGGTCAGAAAACGCACAGGGAAAAGAGGGTGAACCCCTAGGATGCGCAGTATAAGTACTCGGGGAGTACCGGATGATTGTCAATTGAGTAAGTTGCGTTCTCAGAATCGACGGAATTAGAGTGCACCCAAGGGTATTATCTGAAGGACTAGCTTTAGTTGGAATAACCAGACAGAAGGCCATTGGAGGCAGCCCCACTAGGATTGGGTTTAACATGTGAAGCGAGTATCGGACAGGAAGGAAGTGAGCAGATTGTAGGATAGTTGGTAGTAGTGGACTTTGAGGACGAAGTCAATTTTAAGTGGGGGAGAGTTGCAACGCCCTGTTCTAAATTACTCAATTCTATAATTTCAGAGGACAAAGCTAGGGGCGTTTTAGTCTTTTAGGAGTCCTAGAGGTGTTATTCGAGAAGGTTTTGGGTCTGGGAGTGTTATTATATGCGTAGAGCTTCTCACCACCTTTATGTGGATATAAAGTTCATCGGAAGCGGATCTAGAATGAAGGAGTTATGACACTTTAAAGATATTGACATTTGTGGCCCTTAATGGAAAAGTTGACAAGACAGTCCCTAGCATGCACAAAGTGCATGCGTGTTTAGCTGGGTACGCCCAACATAAGGCCGGTGTACGCCCAGCATAGGGGGGCAAAAGATCGTGGGTTTTTAAGGAGTACGCCCAACATACGCTAACAGCCTCTAAACCTATTTTTAGGAGTGTGACTATATAAAGAACATAATTGCTTCAACCCTAACCCCCATATCAGCCTCCCCAAACTCAGAAGAAACCATAGAACGTCCCAACCTTCATTTTGTGAGATCTTGACCTTGAAAAGCTAATTCTGGTGGTTTAAAGCATGGAAGAGAAAAGAAGAAGATTGGCAAGGAGGAACCTTGGAAGTTAGAGCTTATAGATCTGGGATAAGTGCTTCATTTCGGACCTATACAAGGTAAAAAGTTTTGAGCTTGATGATTATTCTCGTAGATCTCTCTTGGTAAAATTTTATGGAATTTTTGGTCCCAAGAATGGGTCTTTGAGACTTAAGCATGTTTCTAAGACCAGGGTTGCCTCCCTTAGAGTCAGATGTGTCCCATAAGCAGTAAAGTTCCAACCTTTAGGACTTATATGAGTTCATTCATGAGTTAATACCTTCTTCCATGGAAATAGATTATGGTTTTTGGAGTTACAGCTTATGTGAGTCAAGGAAGTTATAAAGTAAGCAACTTTATGGTTTAAGACGTGAAATGAGACTTGGATCTAAGTTGGTAGCTTTTGAATCGAGGTATTCAGCTCTTAGTAGAGAAATGAATTAACAGAGCATTACACTGAGCGTACATGCAGGTACGCCCAACGTACACGTCATCGAGTCTATACGCTAAGCGTACATTGAATTACGCCCCGCGTAACGCTGCCAGTTTGGGCCTTGAGTATTTGGGCCTCGGTGTGGGCTAGGCTTTGGGTCTTTGGGCCTTATTGGGCCATCAGGAGTCAGGGAATATGGGCCAAGTATGGGTGTTGGACTTAGGTTTAGGCCTAATAAAGAGATTGAGCCTAATGTAGCAAATTGGGCCATTAATGGGCCATTAGTGGGCTTGGGAAGCCTAACTAGGGTTTGGGCCTTTATATATTATGCTTGGGCCTTAGTTATGGACTATACTGGGGTAGGGTTATAATAGTAATTTTACCGTGAGAAAACACTATGATATTGAGCTAAGTAATATTATGATCTTGGTTGCTCGGGGAGCCGAAGAAGCAGTAGTCAGGGAATTTCCATTTAGCTGTAGAGGGTTACCAGCAAGTTCAGCAGTGCATGTGAGTTTCCCTTTGTGTAGATGGGTCTACGGCCACAATGTCGGCCAATTTAGTTATGAGTAGGAAGACCCGGGGGTTAGCCCTAGGTACCGTATGCTGGCATGATATTCAGGACCGAGGTCCTATAGCGGGCAGGTACCCAAGGAATGGTCTGCATGATAGAGTATACTTGTTATCTGTGTGATACATGTGTGTGCCTGGTAGGGAGGTGAGGATGGGCGAGGTCCCGTATCTCACATATAGCAGAGTGTGGACAATGGTCCATATCTCATTAGCAGCAGATTAGGGGTGAGGCCTAAGATAGGCGAGTGTGGGCTGGGCCCGTATCTTACTATCAGTAGGAGTGTGGATGGGGTTCCATGACTCGTCAGTAGTAGGGGTAGGGGCAGGGCCCAAGATAGGTGAGGCCTTTAGAACAGGATACAGTAGTGTATGTTAGTTATGTGTTATGTCTTATATTACATGTTTGTATATGCTTAGCGGGCGAGGCCTAAGAGAAACAAATCTATACACCGAGCGGGGCTCGATGCCAAGCGGGGCCTGATACAGGAACAAGTCTGATGTCGGGCTAGTCCCAATGTAGCATGGGCAAGGCCCAGTATGTGATTATGTGTATGGTATGTAGTAGGTTAGGGAACTCACTAAGCTTCTAGCTTACGGTTTTCAGTTTTGGTTTCAAGTACTTCCCGTAATGGAGGGAAGAGCACGGGGTGATCGCATGGCATACACCATTGATTAGTCAGCCTAGGATGTTTTACTTTGATAATGGAAATATGTTTAGGAATTAACACTCTGATTTATGTTATGATTTTATTTATGGTTTGACAATTATGTTTTAAGTAATGTTTTAAAAAAGAAATTTTTAGTCATTATTTTGGGGTCATTACAACTTTAGGTATTTGAATGGTTGTCTGAGTGTTTGTTACTATTATTCATAAAAGTGACCAGTAGTGCGGGTTTCAAAGTAGTGTGTCATTTCAGTGTTTCGCCTGTCTGTTAGGTGAGTCTTCTTACCACCTTAAATGGGTTGAAGGCACCAAGGCCAACCCACTGTATTGTATGAGTAAAATTGTATGTCGTCGTATGATTTTGTATGATGTGATTGTATGATTTATATATTGAGCTACTCTGGGCTTGGAGTCATTTTGGAGTCAGGGTTGTTATAGACTCAGGGGTTGATTCGGACCCGACATAGCAATTTGATGTTATTTTGGGTTGATACGGACTCGGGGGTTGTTACGAACCTGACATTACCACATGTTGTTATATTATATGTATGTTGTATGTGGTATTTTGGGAAGTTCACTAAGCTTTATGCTTACAGTATGTTTATGGTTTCAGGTACTTCCAGTTCAAAAGGGAAGGGCTCGCGTGATGACACAAAAACCTTCCCATGTGATTTCCGCACTTGATATATTTATACTCTAATGTTTTGGAATACTTTAATGATTGATGATTTTTGGTACAATCCATGAATGAAATTAATAGTTTGTGAATGAAAATTTTTAGCATTATTTTTGGGTTGTTACATTGAGCATCACGATTTTCATAAGTTGTTTTTGGGAAATCGGAAGAAAAAGATGGTAACCAACTCGGTGCTTCTTTAATCAACTTGTATCAAAACTTCCTCTGAAATGATTCCTTGGAAACAAGTTAAAATGCAAAGACGATTTTTATAGACATCTTCACCAAGATCATCATCAAGATGAGTAATGAACACTCATTTTGCAATAATCTTTCTAAACACATCTTTACTCCATGCACGAATAGCAAAACCTTCAACATCCACCCAAACAAGTCTTTCAAAAGGAAAAAAAGTTTCTATCCCATTGTCTTTTTTCCACAAGCCAATGATTCAACTCAAAATTCGTAATTATTATTTATAATTTGTAACAAATTACTTACCTTGCTTAATTTCAATTCATTAAATATAATTTTTTTTTTCCATTTTGTTTCACTTTATTTTAAATTGTATTTTCCCTAACATAGACTAAATTATTCTAAAAACAAAAATAGTACATAAAAATACATATGCTCATATATATATATATATATATATATATATATATATATATATATATATATATATATATATATATATATATATATATATTCCAAAAAACATATATATATATATATATATATATATATATATATATATATATATATATATATATATATATATATTTATCTATTTT
This sequence comes from Lactuca saligna, assembly GCF_052625555.1. Taxonomy (NCBI): domain Eukaryota; kingdom Viridiplantae; phylum Streptophyta; class Magnoliopsida; order Asterales; family Asteraceae; genus Lactuca; species Lactuca saligna. Next base: position 117,007,691 of record NC_136419.1, on the reverse strand, counting down.
AATAAACAAAACCTAATCATGTGACATTCCACTTTTAAACTTTTCTAGACTCATTTTTGATACGTATAATTTTTATAAAACTTTTTATTTTATTTTGTACTAAGATTAAAATTGGCTTCAAGATTTGAAATTCAAGATTTGAAATCTGATGTAATGATAAATCATATAATTTTGAATCTTTCTAATCTAATAAAGACTATGATATTAAGTATTTCATTTTTAACGTATCCTAAAAATCTTGTTCCTAAAAATCAAAAATAAATTACAAAATTTACTTTTTGAGATATAATCTTTTTTATATTTTATAATTTCTTTGTTAATACATAATTATATATTTTGTTTACCGTTGTGTAATTAAATAATATTTTATCCTCTTACATAAATATATTTGTTATCATCCGTGATTTTCAACGAGTTATAACCTAGTTCTTTTTATATAAGAAATCCCGATCATGCTTTAGGTATATGTTTTCTTGTAATTTTGAAGGAGAGAGATGAAAAAAACCGAGTTTCGTACACTGATTGTTGGAAATAAGTGCAAAGAAGAGAAAAAACCAATAATCCATCTTCTATAACCAAAATCCTCGTTCGAGATCTTTAGAAACAACCATTCGTTTCGTTTCTATCCTTTTTACATTCCTATTATTTTCTCATTTATTAAACACTATAACACAATCTCAGGCTGGAGGGAGTGGTGTCGTCCTCCCTAATGAAATCGCAGTGACACGTAGGCGTCACCTCACACATTACCACAAAAATGTGGTCACATACCACACCTAAAGAGTGGTGTGACACTTTGGGTTTTTTTTTTTTTTTTTAATTAAATGTAAACTATACTTTTACGAAAAACCATTTATTTCATGACTTGAAAAGTAGCATTTTCTTAAAAGTAGTCATGTATCAGACGCTGGTTTGCATCTTCACGATTTCTAAACATATATCTCTATGTTCTCTGTTCAACACTAACAGATGCCCGACTGCATGTCGCTTCATACGTTTGTTCCGCAAATATAGCAGTTGCGATAAAAACATCGTACATAACATCAAACTCTTCTAAAGAATCGGACAAAGACATTTTTTTGATTTTTTTTGAAACATAATGTAGCAAATAAGTATAAAAAATGTGAAGGGTTGAATGGTTTAAATAGATGTTAAAGTTTAAAATAAAAAAACACTAATTTTTTTGACCGTTTGCAACATTCAAATGAGCCTAGCCACTCAAATTCACTCCCTCCAAAAGCCACAGTGCTCCTTAGGCCACACCTGGACCGCACCTAGGGGGCGGTGTTCGTGGCTTATGTGGCATAGAGAGTTCGGTCACTATCCTTCACCAATCTGTTTCCCTTGGATGATTTAAAATTTCCGATCCATGACAAATAGGGAAGTAATCTTCTATGGTATTGTTATTAGATCTTGTTTACGTATCATCATAGTTATGTTCTTCAATCTCCTAGCAAGATATTAAACATTATCAATTTAGATTTGCTTCCTTTATTTCCATATTTAATTTTACATGCCTGAAATTGGGTTTTAGAGGGTGGATCCCTTTAGAGCCGGTAGAGGCTATAACACCCTTATTTTTTTTACCTTTTAATACTAAAAAAATACAAATTAACTTAATAGTTTAGGTAAATACTAATGTTTGGCCCTCATTATTTTCAAAAGGATAAGAAGAAAAGAACAAGTATTCATTATAGCAGTACATTTATTAAAATTTAAAATTACTAATCAAAGAATTAGATGTATTTGCCCTCATAAATTTGAAAAAAAAAAATAAAATAGTAAACTACAATCATTTAAAGTTAACCAGATAATATAGGAAGAAAAGTAGGAGAAGAAAAGTTATAGAAAATAGAAAAGATTATATTTCTAAAAGTTCACAAAGTAAAGAAATAATCTTCAAAAAGTTAAAACAAAACTAAATGAGATACAATGAGAAAGAATCCGTTTCCACGAGAGAAACAATGATAGCAGCCGGAGAACACCGATGCTGGTCTATCCCACCCTTCTTGTCGCCTTGACTCAACCATCCATAGCCGCTGTAGCAGGCATGTATTCTTCCTCTTCTTCATTTGCGGAAATATTTGTATTGCTTTTGAGGATTAGACTTTTGTTTTCATTATGTTTATATTCTTTTTAGAATACCCAATGTAAAGTGACTAGACTAGAGTTCCCGTGAGTCTCTGAGCTTAGGCATTAGGATCTATTATGACTTGTCTTACACCCTTATATTTTTTTCATAATGGTTTTTGTAATAATAGTAAAATAGTTCACCTATTATGCAGCGTACAACTAAAGTAAATTGATTTCATTTGTTTCTTATTATATATTTTCTCTAAGTATTATTTTGTATGTTATTTGTCTTTCATTTAATTAGTTTTTAATAAAAACTTTTGTTATTAGTGTAATACTTTATTCAATTGTAAATTAGTTGTGTTCTTTTTATAATTTATATTAATAAAGTTATATGTATTGATTCATATTAGTATATAACCAGGCTTGTTATTAGAATGCTAGATATATAGATATATGTTTAGTTTTGTATTTAGAATATTTGTTTTGAAACAAATAGGTAGGAGGATAATCGGTTTGCGATATATATATATATATATATATATATACACACACACACACATAAGGATTCGGCCCATTTACTATTGTTTGTGTTCCGCCCCTCGTTTTACTAACAGTTTTCACAACGTTAATCAGACTTCGCCAAGATTATTTTGAGGTCATTAACCAACCAAGGAATAAAGGAAATATGTCTTGTTATGATCTCATGAGACATGATCTACGATTAAGTTGTTTGCTTAATAGAAAACCAAGACTTCAAGCATCCTTCATTTATATGAAATTTCATAATACAAATAGTAAGCATTATGAAATTTCTAATATACATTCAAGCATGCTTCACTTATATGAAACATTTTCGTCAATACATGTAGCTAATGCTAGTCTATTGACTATTTCAAATAACCTGTAGGATCCTTAACGTCAACATGTTCATCATGCATGTGGCTTCTCATTCTAAGAAATTTAAACGAAGAGATTGCCTGAACTGGTTCATTGGTTTCTCGAATAAAACTGTAACACATCACCGCTGATAACGTCCCTGTTATAGGGCCAACAATATACACCCAAATACTCTTATAAACATTACTAGCTATTGCTGGTCCAATAGTGCGTACAGGGTTCATTGATCCTCCTGATACCGGTCTGAAAATAAATATTTATCAGTTTATATTAAGCTCTTAGAAGACTATTAAGTTGCTATAACCACACTTTAGATTGTTAACTTTTACCCTGCTAAGATAGAAGTAATGCACACTGATGATCCTACCGCTATACCTGCTAACTCTCCTACCTGTAAATATTTTTAGAAGAAAGTACTTGTTTACTTGACAAACTATTAACTTTTTCTTAAAGAGAATTTTACTTTTTATATCATTCTTACGGCTTTAGAATCAGTGGCTACGGCTGATGTAACAAACATCATTGTGAATGTTACAATGATTTCCATGATTAGAGCTTGTAAATCTGACCCTGAAGGTGTTGTTGTACCCAAATGCCTTATTGGCTGGAATATTACCTTTAGGGAAAATGAAGCTGATATTGATCCTATCAGTTGTGCTCCTGCATAGAAAGGAACCTACATAGACACAATAATTCGTAGGTAATTGTGAAGATATTTGTGATTCACATCTTATAATTATAAATAATTAAAATATTTATTAAAAAGTTATGAAATAATTTTTGATAAAACAATAACATCCATACTATATAACATTGCATTGATATAGAATAATTAGACAAGCTAATGTAAATTGAAATATAATTGAACTTTGTGTAAACATCATGTATTATTGGATTAATAAAAGAAAAAGTTAAATATGAGAATGTAAATAATAAGTATTTTTTAAAATTAAATTTTGAAATAAAGAATGATGAAACATATTAAATACAATTTACTATCACATTTAATATTTTATATATATAAATATAAATATTATGTGATTTTTTAATTTTAAATATAGAAGAAAACCAAAATTTGACATGTAGATATTAGTTATTTTAAAAATAAAAATGTGAACTCTTGAAAGATCAATCATGTATCAAAATCGATCGTTATTATAATTATTATCACTAGTTGTGAGATCCATGTAATGCATGGGTTAATTAAAAAAAATTAAATATAAAAGTCAAATAATATAAGAATTTTGAACTTATATGTAAATAAGAAAAAATAATGAATTATTATAATGAAAATGTTTTTTTAATTTAAATAAAAAAGAAACTAATGAGCTTTAATTTTAGAAAATTTGAAATTAAAATGTAACTTTATTAATAAATTAATATCAATTTGTTAGTACATTTATTACAATTATTATATTAAAATATTATATGAAATTTAATAGAACAGAAAAACTCATAAAATCATATTTGGAATAAAAATTATATCAAAATTACCATAAAATAATATTTTGCGAATTAAATAAGAATATAACAAACGAGATATATATATATATATATATATATATATATATATATATATATATATATTAAAGAGGATATTTAAAATATTTGATTTCCATAAATGGCAACCATGTTGGTAGGCCCTCATGGCCCAAATTAGGACATCCGGTACCTGGGTTTTTTCATGACATGTGCCTACATCTTTATCAAATAATCTAGATATATCTATCATAACTGTGCAATAAATAATGTAGCATATAATTATCTATATACTTATGTATATACGGTAGATACCTGATTCCAAGGGAACTGTCTAACGGTTGCAAAAGCTATAGTGACTGCCGGGTTCATATGTGCACCAGAAATATGCCCGACCGCATAAATCATAACGGTCACAATGAGGCCACCGGCAAGTGAAGCACCGAGATGAGACACCATATGTTCATTGGTTCCACTAAGCGCCGCCGCTCCACATGTAACAAACACCAATAAGAAGGTGGCCACCACCTCCGCCACCACCTAGAAAAACATAGTCACACCACCATAAGTAACATACAATAAAAAACTAAAACCGGATGAAAAACCCTAGAAAGGTTATATATTTTGTAAAACTGGGAAACATCGAGCTCAAAATATAGTTAGTGTTCTGTGATTTTTTTTTTTTGAACAGCAAGTTAATATATAGGTAAGCCCCTCTATGACATGGTTCATCATTTTTTGTGAGGGCAAGTATTATTCAGAATTTTAATATGTAAATAATAAAATTACGTATATGGTTTCTACTAAAAATTAAGATGATAAACTTGTCTTTACATCGGTCTTCCATTATATTTTACTATATTTTTTGAGTTAAGTACTTATCTTTTTTTTTTTCTTTTTTTTTTAAACTTCATCAACTTGGTTGTAAAAACTAAAAAACACAAAAACTTCAAAGAAAAACGGAAATACAAAAAAAAAAAATGAAGGAAACCAATACAACCTGAAGATTATAATCTTTTGTTTCAAATGTAGAAAACAAATTTCTTTTTGCTCGGTTTTAGTTTTAGTTAAAAACTGAACTTAACTGAATTATGCAAACCCATATATAAACTCTAAGAAACAATTAAAATTTTTCTCGGGGAGGATTGTATTAATTAATTTTTGGTTTTTTAACTACAAAAACAGGAAGAGGGGGCATGAAACTTGGATCATGGTAGTAGGAATCCACATGATGGAATTGGTATATTACCTTTCGGATAAAACCAGGAGGGTAATAACCATGAAACATCGAACTAACTTTGAGTTCCTGGTTTTCTGATGCTTCCATGGTGATGGATAACTCGTCTGTGTCACCACTTGAATGTTCTTTCGACATGTTTTCACCCTTATACGTAGAAAACAAGGTTAAGAAAACTTTAACTAGAAAATAACAGATGTTTCCGACATCTTCTCAATTGACTAAGATTTTGCTGTATACATATAATCTACAATTAACTCATTAAATACATATAAGATTCCAACATATAGAATTATTAGAGCAAAATATCTTATGCACGTTGGTACTATTTGAATTCCATTAGAACCTAAAAGCGAGAACATATATGTGTATGACAAATGAATGATTGACATTGTTTAAGTGACATGCTAAACAATGTTTTCTTTTACAAAGTAAAACAATCACTTTACACCAAGCAAAATATATGTGGTTTATGGTAACATCAAATGGTCAATCGACAATTAAATAATGCCTGTATAATGTAGAAAAGGGTTTCATATGTTAATGGTGTGGGCAAAAATTGGTATCAAGAAAGCTTATCAAGTTCAAATCCATCCAAATCCAATTATGTAAACCAAAACGGGAGATTGGAAAAATCAACATTTAATGTGTTTTGCATAAATTAAAAAAAGTACCATAAAGTTTGGTGAAGAAAAGTATGCGTTGATATTATTTGGGTAATTTGAACATAAATTTTTAATATATTAATTTTTTTTATTGAAAACATCTCTTAAGATGCACTTTTTAAGACCATATATTTTTAGTTTGTAAAAAATAATGAATACGATCACAGATCACTTAAAATACAAAATGACTTATGGGACATGGGTAATTGGTCTTTAATTTGTTTGGTAATCAAGTTTTATATTCAATTATAATTATAGATCTATAATCTTTAAAATTTGATTTTAAAATAGTTTTTCTAAAAAGAAAATGAACAAAAGAATATAATAGGATTCTTTTAGTTGTTGTTATCCATATCACTTTCTTTATTACTATTTTTGTGGATCTAGGAAATCAAATTTATTTTATTTATATTACAAAACTACAAAAATAATGGCATGTATTTTTTTATGGAAAAATATCAAAACGACTAAATTTTTGGATTGTTGGTCTTTTCACTAAGTTTGTTTGTGTCTTTGGTCATCGTCTAAACTTAACCATTCTTATTATTTTTAAGATTTTTTAAAATATCTTTAAAATATATAATAAATATTAAAATTTAAAAGGAAATGAACTCCTCTCTCTCTCTCTCTCTCTCTCTCTCTCTCTCTCTCTCTCTCTCTCTCCAACAAAATGAATTATCTCCAACATTGGGCCCTTGGGGCCATATTGGGCCAATTGGGATTACTTTGTTTTGTGCTAAAAGACTTATTATAAATTATGAAAAGGCCCATCTAAAGGGTTGGGCTCAATTTTCCGACCTTTAGGGAGTCTTGATGGGTCATTGGTTCGTTGGATTTAATGTGCTAGAGTGGGGTCTTTTGAATGTTCTCAAATTGGGCCAAGGGGTAAAATGGTCATTTTACCCTAAATAATGTTATGGACTCTGATTTAGTATTAATATGTTCATGATAGTTGGGACTCATCGGATCAGCTGCTAGAGACCACTTCCTGCGAGCTTAGACACATAGTATCAAGAGGTGAGTTACCTTCCGTCAAAAGTGGGTCGAAGGCCACAATGCCGACCCACTAGTAAGAGCTCTTAATAGATAATTGTCTATGTGATAATTATTTGGTATGCCACTATCTGTTCTATTATATGTGCTAGTATGTTATGTTTTTATGTGGTAGTGGTAGGGATATAATAGTCTCTGGTATCCGGTTAAAATAGATCGAAGGTGAGGCCAACACCCAGATATGCTAGGCAACTATCTTGTTGAAATAGAATAAAGGGGAGGCCAACACCTAGATATGATAGGCAACTATCCGGTTGAAATAGACCGAAGGGGAGGCCAGCACCAAGATATACTAGGCAACTATCCGGTTTAAATAGACCGAAGGAGAGGTCGACACCCAGATATACCTGGTTAAATATGTTGTTGTATGTGTGTGGTATGATGGGGGAAGTGTAACACCCCGAGTTTAGAAGTGCAAGTTCAGGGTTCTTAGTGTGGATAAGGAAGGTCGACTTAGCGAGTCGATGGGTAGACTCGGTGAGTCGAGTCGCGGTTCTGGTCACGTATTAAGTGACCAACTCGACGAGTCGGCGGCTGGACTCAACAAGTTGGTGCTGAAGGGAGAAAACCTTAATCCGGGGGTTATGCCCTATATAAAGCACATTATAGCCACCCTTAGCCTCTTTACAGCCCATTTGAGTTCCAAAAACCCTAATTAGTGTGTGTGAGCCTCCATTGTTAAAGTTTGAGCTTGGAAGAAGAATTTAAGAGGAGAAGTTAGAAGAGAAAGAGGCTAGCATCGGGGGATCATTGTAGATCCGGAATCTACTCCTTGGGCACATTTCTGAGGTAACAAGTCGTTACCTTGAGTTTTCTCCTTCTTGATCTATTCTTGGTTGTTGTTTTGGGAATTTTAGCTTGATTGGAATCCATTTCAGGTTTAGAGGTTAGATCTGAAGTTGCAACTTCGGATCTAGGTTAATAGTGAGCCATGAAAGCTTAAAGCGTCAGTCTTGGGGCTTGATTTAGAGTATCTTTGTCCCAAAACCTCCTTGTAGCTTGATTGGAGCTTGTTGAGCCTTGCATGCACGTAAAGTTGGAAACTTTACGTGTGAATCTGGCCCTAGGAGTCCAGATCTATGTATTGGAAGCAATGGAATGACCTTTGATCGTTTGAATGAAGATGTCACATGTGGACTCAGCGAGTTGGAAACACAACTCGACGAATCTGTTGAAGATTGCCTTGGACTCGACGAGTCTGGTCGTGAAGTCCTAAACTTTTCTGGCTGAGCTTTTGAATCGGTGAGTCGAGGGATGACTCGGTGAGTTAAGAAGGAAGGGACTCAGAGCTTGTTGGACTCGACGAGTCTTGGGGCGAATCGGCGAGTTGAGTCATGACATGGGAGTTTCTGAGCATAGGAATTCGACGAGTCAACGGGTTGACTCAGCGAGTAGGGTCAACCAGGAAGGTAGACTTTGACGGAGGACTTTAACTTGGACCAAGGGTTGACCTGTTTGACTTCCAAGGGTATTTTGGTAATTATTGGTGTTTATTGGCTTTGGTTATTTGGTAATGACCAGTGGTGGAGTTCGTGCTGGTGGTCAGAGCAGCGTGGTCTTATTTCTTCAAGTCGGCAGTTGCAGGTGAGTTATCCTCACTATATCGACAGGGTCTAAGGCACCAAGGCCGGCCCTTTATCGAATTGAAATTTGGGTATCTGTTTGATATGTTATTGCTTACTATGTCTGTATCCTGGTATATATATGATAATGCTATGTTAGAGACCTGGTTAAGGTCAGTATCCTGGTTAGGATGTTGCTACGATATGTGATCTGCTAGATCGGTATTATTAGATGTGAACTGTTATATGATTATATGTTTATGTACACATGGTTGTTTGGACTGAGGTTGGGTTGAGGCGGGTCCTGCTTTGTGTTGTACGCCAACATACCCAGGGCGGACCGGTTAGACCGAAGGCCCGACGAGTGGTCCGGATAGGCTGAAGGCCCCAAGAGGGTGGACCAGACGTGCCGAGGCTCAGAGAGTGGACCAGACAGACTGAAGGCCCGGTGCGGGAAAACCAGTCATACTGTAGACTCAGAGAGTGGACCAGGTGGACTGAAGGCCTGGTGCAGGCGGACCAGTCACACTGTAGACTCGATATGCATGGCTGTTCTATTTATGATATGATATGTTATGTGTATGGTATTGTGGTTGGTATTGTAACTCACTAAGCTTTCATACTTACAGCTTCAGTGTATTGTTTCAGGTACTTCAGGAGACCATGGCAAGACAAAGGGGTGACTGTACGCTCCTCATGTTTTATGACTTATGTGATATGGTCCTAGGAAATACTCTGATGTTTAAACTATATTGAAAACAAATGTATGAACTTAATGGTTTTGAATGGATTAAAATGTTTTAATTTGGCTCGAATTTTATGGTCGTTACATGTTGGTATCAGAGCCTTGGTTTGAGTGAATTGGAGGAACATTTGTGTGAATGCAGTCTCAAATCAAGGAGAGATTTTCTGTAAGTCCCCAGTCTGCCTTTGTATGAATCAGATCCGTTTGTTGGTGCGGAATACCAATCAAACGGATGATGTTAGATCAAATAGAAGAGAATAAGAAGAAGAATATGATGAATCTCAATGAATTAAAGAATAGAATGATGATCCGGATACAAGAGATTCATACACACACTAACATATAATAGTTCTTCTCTCTCGAGTCTATGTCTCATACGTTCATCAATCTCTACTCCTCACCCCTAACACCTATATATACACAAGGGGAATATGGGCTAACTGAACATGGGCCGTAAACACAGCCGTAAACACCAAATTGTTTACGGTCCAAGACACAAAAATACATATTTCTAGAAAAGTAAAGTATAAACCATCTTTTTGACCCAAAAATCTCCCCCTTGGTTTATAACTTTTTTTTTCTTAATTGACCCAACAAGCTCCCCCTAAAAAGTAGCTGGCTTTTCTTGTTAATCTTCATTGGGAGATTGGCTTCAACATTTATCTTCAATTTTTTCACAACTTCAAGATGTACTTGATGAATCCTCAATGAATCACTTCATCTTGAGCACTTGAGCTTTTCTTCAAGATTTGACTCTGAATGCACATTAGGTGAGGAGGCTTCTTGTACTGATTCTTGAAAGATGGCACTTTCAGCTTGAGAATCTTCAGAGAGAACATCAGAGAGAAATAATTTTCTGGATCAATTCAGCAGGTACAACGATAGCAGCAGACTAATTGAGGAGGCTTCAATGCGATCCGTCAGATAATCTTCAAGAACAACTTCACCTTGCTATTGGGGTTGAAGGATTGAATGTTGAAAGAATAATCTTCATTTCTTGCTCCTTCGAATGAGAATTCTTCGATGATCTCGGATGAAGCCTTGACTTAGAAATCTTCGACACAAGCTCCATGAGTTTTATCTTCACATGGATTCACTTTTCAAGACAAAACTAAACTAAAAGAAAATTTAGCACACAATATTTTTGGGTTTTTCATATTTCCTAAACAAAAAATAAAACAGAAACAACACTATTTTTGATTTTGAATTTTCTGATTTTTTTTTGTTTTTTTTTAATTCTCCGCCTTTTATTTAAATCAGAAGAACACTATGAACAAACTTAATAAAAATAAAATGATATCTAACTTTAAGAGTGATTTGGGATCAAAGTTTTTAGACAACCTTTATCCGTTTATCAGTACCTCTCCCTTCATGAATAGATATAGTCAATCGCCGGTATTGTGGTCCATTTAAACACGAGAGATTGTGAAAAAATTAGGACATACTATAAGTGACAAGACAATTTGATCCTAAGTTCCTAGATAATATTCCTTAAGGACCGTTCAGCTGACGACGACCAAAGATATTGTTTTCCACCTAAATTGAGTAGCGAGATCTACAGACAATCTATATGTGTTTAAATTTTAATTGTACTAGAACGTGTTTCCCACTTCCTGGCATGCCCCAGCCATCAAGGACTTCCAAAATACTCCTTACACCGGGTGAGCAGACAATTATTAAGAGAGAAGATAGATTTAAAATGCATATGTTGTACATCCAGGTCGGATCTCTTCCAATTACGCAAAGGATGAAACATATGACTAACTGAAGTTTTAGAGGGATTGAGAAGAGAATGGTGCATATACTGTGTACCAGGTCGGATTTTGAATCACATAGAGGAGACAGTATATGGCTAACATATAGAAAGAATTACATAGATAGAAGATGCAGATAGATAGAATTGCAAATGTTTCAGTCCAGGTTGGATCTCTTGATCGTGTAGAGGAGGCAACATATGACTAACAGACAGAAAGAAAGAAAATAACCTTCTACAGACCTAATTTATCGAAATTCCCCAATCACCCCATCAAAACTAGAATTAAGGACAAAATCCGCACATCAAGGAAAAGTGAATCCATAGTTCTTGATATGGGTTCTTTTAGTGTGACCAGTAGATTCCCGTGTATATCTCCCTACTCAACCTATCTGAGCGTCGCATTGTCAGGCTAAATGGATCTATCTAGGTCAAGATTTTTCAAGTCTCTGGATTCCTTATGTTCATCTATGCCTAGTCAAGTCCATTTTAATCTTTCGTGCCTACCAGCGCATCGAACACAGAGCCTAGACAATTCAGATTCAGTCCCTTACACAGATTCAGATTGCCTGTTATCACATGATTATATATCTTCCCAAAACATCTCCTGAACGCACATTCCATTAACACCATATTTTTGATTTTCTGATTTTCTAATGTTTTTTGATTTTTTTTAAATTAAAGTTTTCTAATTTTTGTTTTGTTTTTATTTTCCTACCCTCCCCCCCCCCCCCTAAATTTGTGCATAGGAGAGAAACGAAAGTAAATGCGCAAATTTAAACTATCCTAAAACAAAAATTAGTCTTTAAAGCAAATCATCTTAAGAAAAACTCAGGATTATAGAGAAGAAAACGCAAACCATAATTCACTGATTGAATCTGCATCCAGAAGGTCTGAGAACAACACACATAATCTCAGAACAGATCCAAAAATTCTTCATGTCGTTAAGCACTAACCCTATGTGATCCCTTCTTTTCTTCCCTTCTTTCCTTTCCCGCAAAGGACACATACTCTCAAACAAAGTTCTGAATGTTGTACAGTTGAGAGATGCCTCCTATAATGTGCCTGGAACAGCCACTACCAACAAATCGAAGTCTGATGATATGCCTCCATAGCTGATCCGACACATAGTGGGATCAATTGGTCTTTGGAACCCAGTCCATTTTAAAACTAGGTCGACCTTTGTCATCAATGCACGATACTCTCTCCCATGACATATCCTGCTTATCACAAATAGAAGACAATGAAATATTAGAGTCATTAGAAGATTTGGGAGTTTTCACCTTTGGTACCCATCTATATTCCGGTTTAACCCATTTCTTGTTCGATTCGATGGGTGCCTCGACACTTGATTTGGAACTTGAAGCCGTCTGCTTAGATGACTTTGACCTAACTGGTCTTGGCTTCACAGGTGCATCTCTTGAACTAGACTTTTGGGCTAGCATTCCCTTCTTGTTCTTGGGAGTTGGGTGCTTGGCCTTGTGGGTTTGACTATTGGCCTTCTGTGCGTTCTAGTCACCATTTTCTGAACGTGACCTTGAGGGATTTCTTTTGAAGTATCTCCCCTTGGCGCGTTCTGCCGGCCCTGAGCATAGTAGGGAACGTATGCATGATTAGGACAATTTCTGACAATGTGTCCAGGTGTTCCATAGTGAAAACAAGTCCTCTTCTTCACCGTGAAGTTATTTCCTCCTGCCCCTAGTGGCGTATCCTTGCCTTGACTCTTATTGTTCCCACATGCACACTTGCAACAAGCACTCTGTTGCGCTTGAATTAGAGGCATGTTTTTCTTAATGGCGGGTTTGTTAGGAGTAACAGAATTCGAAGCAACAGATTCTGAGTTCAAGGAGTCATTGGTATGTTCAGTAGTTTTCTCCTTGTTCTCATCTTCTGCTACTTTACCTGCACATGAAGTAGAAATATTAGAATCTTCAACCTGAATACCTGTCGACACAAATCCAGATGGTTTGCCATAATGAAGATGTGCCTGCTTGTCAATTTATTCCTGTGTCATAGGGATGGATGTGTAGTTATGATTGAAAGTTGGAGGAACACTATCATACCCTAGACCCTTGTTTTGATTATCTTTGAATTTTAATTGGGTTTCAAATAAGGACTCGACTGTCTGACTTGATGCAGTATAATTTTTAAAACTAACATTTGTTTTTCCACACTTAATTTTCAAAGTGTCAAGTTCTTCAGTTACAACATCATGTTGTCTCTTAATATAGTCATAATTTTCACACTTGTTGCTATACTCTTCCTAAAGCTTCCTAAAGTCCTTGGTTTTTAATTCTAGTTCAGCCTTCAGGGGTTTCTATCCTTTACTGAGTTGATATCCTTCATATCTGAGGTCCTCAACTTCTCCTTTTAGCAAATCAATTTGTTCCCGAAGAAATTTAATCATAGTTTCACCAGCTGGAGTACATGTAACTTCAGTGACCGGAATGTTTTCAGAACTCATTGTTTTTCTACACTTCAAAGCATCAAGTTCTTCAATTACATCAGCAAGACTAAGATGATTGAGATCTTTTGTCTTCTTGATGATAGCCACGTTCATATCCCACAATTTCGGAAGTGAATTCAGTAGCTTTTTCTTTATCTCAAACTTAGACAAGAAGATCCCAACTATACTCATCTCAGTGGTAAGTGTAGTAAATCGCTGCAACTGAGGTTCTAGGGTTTCTCTAAGGATATAATCGAAAATGTTGAAATTTTGTCTTAACATATCCTGACGATTCTCTTTCATGTTTTTAACTCCCTCGTAGACCATAAAATCAATTAAAAAGCACAACTAGAAGCCATAATCAAACTTAAAAGTCAAACCCTTTGATTATAAACCTCAAAAGTCAACCTTAAAAGTCAAATTTAAAAGGTTAAACTCAAAAGTCAAACTTAAAAGTCAAACCGAAAAGCTAAATTTGAAATTTTAAAAGTTAAATGAAAAAGTCAAAGTTTAAAGTCAAAGGTCAAACTTGGAAGTCAAAGTCAAAATTTAAGGTCAAAGGTTAAAAACTAAAAGTTAAAAATTAAAATTTATTAATTTTAATTTAATTTTTATTTTTTACTTTTTTTGGATGAAAAAGGAATTTAAAACTAAAAGATATTGATTTTTGGGCTGATTTTGTCAAAATTTCGAAACTTGCAAGAGAGAAAGACAGGTTATGTTTTAAAATTCGGAGCAATGACACAAGGAGCTTGCTAGCTGAGATGGCAAGGTGCTGTGTTTGTGATCCGCAGGTCGCGTGTTCGAAACCCAGCACCCTAAAAATCGCGTCTTATTTTTATGTTGAAGCGTTGAAGCTTGCTGCTACTGAGCCGAGCCATCCTTTAAGCCGCACAAGTTCGATCTGCAAGCCGCCAAGCCGACGCCGCAAACTCCGGACGCAAACCTCCGACGACCGTGAATAGTTTTCGACCGTGAACTCCGAAACCCTAGCCGCCGCCGCAAACTCTGCCACACGCTACCAAAAACACCGATTTTTCGACTTTGAAGCTCCAAAACTCGATCAAAACCTTTTTTTATGAAAAATACGAAGAACAAACCTCTCTTAATTTTCAGAGATCTATCCAAAAACACAAAAATATTTTGAAAATAAGATCAAATAATTCCCCAAATCTGACAAAATTGACTAATACAACCAAGCTTTGATACCAATTGTATGTCCCCAATCTGCCTGTGTATCAATCAGATCCGTTTGATGGTGCGGAATCCCAATCAAACGGATGATGTCAGATCAAATAGAAGAGAAAAAGAAGAAGAATATGATGAATCTCAATGTATTAAAGAATAGAATGATGATCCGGATACAAGAGATTCACACACACACACACACAAACATACAATAGTTCTTCTCTCTCTATAGTCTATGTCTCATACGTTCATCAATCTCTACTCCTCACCCCTAACACCTATATATATATATATATATATATATATATATATATATATATATATATATATATATATATATATATATATGTATATATATATACAAGGCGAATAAGGGCTAACTGAACATGGGCCGTAAACGGGTTTACGACCGTAAACACAGCTGTAAACATGTATACGGCCGTAAACACCAAATTGTTTACGGTCCAAGACACAAAAATACATTTTTCTAGAAAAGTGAAATATAAACGATATTTTTGACCCAACATTTTCAAAAAAAGTTTTCAAAAGGGTTTTCAAAATAAGTAAAGGAGGACGCAGATGGCACTTTCAACTGGAGCCAGTAAGTAGACCCCAAAATACCATACAAGTTATTGATTATGTGATATGTTAGAACAACATGCTAGTACTAGGCTAGGGATCTTCAGGAATTGCATGATAGAATTGCCAAATTATATTATGCTTGCTAGCCTATGGTTTCCTTTGTATGAAATTGACATAATTACTGTAGTTATTTAGTGCATGCATTATGGTTATACATAATTAAGATCTTATAGCCTGAGAATGTTTGATTTGGCCTTATGTTCTGTTCTTGTATGATTGGGAGCTTAGGGTAGGATTGGAAGTTTCATGGATGTTAGGATTGCATGAGACCGATAGGTTGCTTATAGGATAGTGGTTCTCCTCTGGGAGTGGGGGATCGATTGTTCGTTATGTATATGCTATTGTTAGGGTGTTGTGGTGATACTTGATACAAATATGGGTAGGTATGGAAGGTAGTATGGGCATGTACTACTAAAAGCACAGGACCCATACGCGTATCAAGGAAGTCACAACCCCTAGGGTTTTGTTGGGAGCTAGTTCTCGAGATTATTATAAGGAATGCCTAATATTCTTGTGGCGTATTTTCAGTATGGCGATTATGAGACTTCTCGGGGCAGGATCTGGTTCAGGATCGGGATTAGGAGAGGGTGATCAGGATGGATCAGTACCACCCAAGGTCATTGGTCAGACGAGTACGGATGAGTTGGATGCCAGGATTCGTGAGATCCTGCATGATGAGTTTGCTGCTATGTTCCAGGCTGAGTTTGCGGAGATGTTTGGGTCGATCAAGACCCCCATGGTTGAGTACTTGGATGAGCGCTATGCAACTCTTACGGAGGCGGCTACAACGGATGGAACAACAGCAGGGGAGGAACCGGTCGAGGTTTTCAGTATCGGGACTTCGATAATATGAAGCCCCTACTTTCGATGGAGTTTAGGATCCGATCGTTGATATAAGATGGTTGTCCGACGTGAAAGGTTGTTTCTTCACGTGTTCATGCCCTGCTGATCAGAGGGTGAGGTGTGCTCTGAACCTTTTGAGGCTCGGGGCGAAGCATTGCTGGAGGTTGACTACGGGATCTTATTCGGATGCGCATCCGGCCACAATTTCTTGGGATCAATTTCGGAAGATGTTCAGTACTCGTTATGTTCCACGAGTTGAGAGAGAGAGAGAGAGAGAGAGAGAGAGAGAGACAGAGAGAGAGAGAGAGAGGTTGGCTTAGGAGTTCCTGGAGCTGAAGCAGGATTCAGAGTCGGTGACGGAGATCACCAGGATGTTCACTGAGAGGGCGTTGTTTTGCCTGGAGTTTGCTTCGGAGCAGGCTTAGATGTCCCAATATCTGAGTATGCTCAAGAGGGATATCAGGCAGTTTGTGTCTACGTAGAGGTGTGAGACCTTGCTGGAGTTGCAGGAGGCCGCTCGGTGGCGTGAGTTGGAGATTGAGTCACAAATGCAAGATCAGAGGCAGGCCCCGGTGTAGTCGCAGCCATCGCCGAAACGGTCCAAGACCGTTGATTCCAGGTTGGGAGGTTAGGGTAGCCACACTTTTGAGAAGTGTGGGAAGGCTCATACCGGAGTTTGTAAGACCGGTGGTGCGTGCCGCAGGTGTGGGAATGAGGCCCATTATACGAGGGATTGTTGTCAGTCATCCCCGGTTCAGGATTTGAGGATTTGTTATCATTTCCATCAGGTTGTTCACTTGAGGGCCAACTGTCCACAACTTTTCTCCAGACCGGTGCAGGTTCCAATACCGACCTCTTTGAGGACTATTGGCGGGAGCTAGGGTGGAGCGGAGCCTCCGAGAGCTCAAGGTCGAGCTTTTCAACTTACTACCAAGGAGGTCAGGGCAGAGCCAGATGCATCTACAGGTATGTTTCCATTTTTTTACCTTGTTATCTTGTGGTTATTTTGGAGTATTGTATATCTTCTAGTCTCGTTCGCATGATTCATGGTATTGTATTTTTTTCATCCTTTTGCCGGGCTTATTGTATGATCGAGGGTTTTGGTATTGGGAGTCTTAGTTGGTTATCATCCATGGGGATTGTTGGTGGGGAATTAGGCTTTTTGGTCTTAATGCCGGGAGTTGATTTCGTGAAGGTTGCTTGTTTTAGAGGAAATCAGTTCATGGATAAAGGAAACATGTTGAGTAGGGTTATTTAAGATGTCGGCTAGATCATCTGTGTCTGGTAGTCAGTGCTCTAAGCGGGGAGAAGTGGAAAATTCTCAGGACGATCGACAAGCATTAGAGGTTGATTAGCTGTTTGGGATTCAACAGTGTTTGAGTCAGCCAAGAGTGTGGGCTGGTATGAGTAAGTAACATACAAATGGGCCAAGGTTTTCGGAAAAGGTGATTGGTTGTTGTGAGGTCTAGGGTTAGGCTGGGATCTGAGTCGATGAAATTGATTTAGAGTTCGGAACCCCCTAGAGGGCTAGAACAGTATGTACGGGAGAAATTCCCATTAAGGATAGTTCGGGATGATATATGATAATTTGAGCGGTCCGGGGAGACTGAAGGCCAATGGGCGTACCAGTCAGGCCGAAGGCTCAGAGAACAGTCCAAACAGGGTGAAGGCCCTTAACGGCGGTCCAGGCATGTTGAAGGTTCTGAGAGTGGTCCAGATTGGCTGAAGGCCTAGTAAGGCGGTCTAGTTATGCTAAAGACTCTGTATGTGTTGATAGATCTATATGTTGATAGATCTATATGAGAAGATGGATTGAATATGTTGCGATACAATATCAAATTGTAGGTTTGGCCCCGGTTATTGATTATGCTAATGCAAGGTGGTGTACGGACTCGAGAGTCCTTGCAAGCAGATTCAGAGTGTGTGTGATGCATGGAAGCGGTTACTCTACGAGGGAACAGTGTAGAGTCGGGTGTGAGCACCGTGGCACTTGGTGAAGTAACGAGATGTTCAAGTAGAATTCCTTGGTTAAGGAGGGGGAAAGGTATGTAACTCCGGGAAGGAGTATTGGTTCACAAAAGTAAAAGCAGAAGTGAGAATGGATGATTGAGAGTATTTCAATTATGGTTGTCGAGCATTGTGATTGTGCCAGTGGTATGGAAGCACATCCAGATTGGGTGTGTATTGAGGTTGCAGAAGAATTTCCAGTAGTATAGAACCAGAGGAGTTCGGAAATGATGCAAGGATGGAGCCTTGGATTTTCTGTATGGTTGTGGTCAAGAGGTTATGTATGTAGCGGTAATTCATCTTAGGGATATCTGGAGGTATCGTCACTGTGTCAGGTTTCTCCAGCCCGAGGATGTTAGAGCAGGTTCAACATGCGTATGTGATTGTAGGGGAGAGCTCATGGGAGTTGCTCAGGAGCTCAAGGATGTTCCATCCTGTAACCTCGGAAAGAAACGAGTTGGATTAGAAAAGGAAGCGGGATAAGTCCCATAAGTGAATTCGATAAAGGATATGCCAATCGAGGAAAGGGGTAGCAGCTTGGTACCGGGTCAGGGCCCGGTGGTTCAGGGTGGTATCTAGCTTTGTAAGAGTCAAGTGATTGTTGTGATTTGGAGTGATGGAGGTATTATCGGGTGATCATTAGTTAATAAGGGTTGTTATCAGAGAAAGAAGCCGGTGGCTAGCTTGAATCAGTTTTCGTGATTCTACGAAGGAAGAGTTGGGTTTTATTGAGATCTGTTAATAGTATTTGAAGGAACCTAAGTCGATTGAGACTAGGAGCTATAATGTGGGAGTATTATCTGGAAATGTGTTGCTGTAGGCTTCGAGGATGAAGCCTAATTTAAGTAGGGGAGAATTGTAACACCCTGAGTTCAGAAGTGCAAGTTCAGGGTTCTTAGTGTAGATAAGGAAGGTCGACTCGGCAAGTCGATGGGTAGACTCGGCGATTCGAGTCGTGGTTCTTGTCACGTATTAAGTGGCCAAGTTGATGAGTCGGTGAGTTGGTGCTGAAGGGAGAAAACCCTAATCTGGGGGTTGTGCCCTATATAAAGCACATTATAGCCACCATCAGTGTCTTTACTGCCCATTTGAGTTCCAGAAACCCTAATTAGTGTGTGTGAGCCTCTATTGTTAAAGTTTGAGCTCGGAAGAAGATTTTAAGAGGAGAAAGTTAGAAGAGCAAGAGGCTAGCATCGGAGGATCATTGTAGATCTGGAATCTACACCTTCTTGGTCACATTTCTGAGGTAACAAGTCAATACCTTGAGTTTTCTCCTTCTTGATCCATTCTTGGTTGACATTTTTGGAATTTTAGCTTGATTGGAATCCATTTCGGGTATAGAGGTTAGATCTGAAGTTGCATCTTCAGATCTAGGTTAATAGTGAGCCATGAAAGCTTAAAGTGTCTGTTTTGGGGCTTGATTTAGAGTATCTTTGTCCCAAAACCTCCTTGTAGCTTGATTGGAGCTTGTTGAGCCTTGCATGCACGTAAATTTGGAAACTTTACGTGTGAATCTGGCCCTAGGAGTCCGAATCTATGTATTGGAAGCAATGGAATGGCCTGTGATCGTCTGAATGAAGATGTCACGTGTGGACTCGGCAAGTTGGAAGCACAACTCAGTGAGTCTGTTGAAGATTGCCTTGGACTCGGTGAGTCTGTTCTTGGACTCGGCGAGTCTGGTGGTGAAGTCCTAACCTTTTTTGGTTGAGCTGTGAATCGGTGAGTCGAGGGATAACTCGGTGAGTTGAGAAGGAAGGGACTCAGAGCTTGTTGGACTCAATGAGTCTTGGGGCGACTCGGCGAGTTGCGTCGTGGCATGGGAGTTTCTGAGCATAGGAACTCGACGAGTCAACGGGTTGACTCAGTGAGTAGGGTTAACCAGGAAGGTTGACTTTGATGGAGGACTTTAACTTGGACCAAGGGTTGGGTATTTTGGTAATTATTGGTGTTTATTGGTTTTGGTTATTTGGTAATGACCAGTGGTGGAGTTCGTGCTGGTGGTCAGAGCAGCGTGGTCTTATTTCTTTAAGTCGGCAGTTGCAGGTGAGTTATCCTCACTATATCGACAGGGTCTAAGGCACCAAGGTCGACCCTTTATCGAATTGAAATCCATGTATCTGTTTGATATGTTATTGCTTACTATGTCTGTATCCTGGTATATATATTATATATATATATATATATATATATATATATATATATATATATATATATATATATATGATGATGATGATGCTATGTTAAGGACCTGGTTAAGGTCGGTATCCTGGTTAGGATGTTGCTACAATATGTGATCTGCTAGATCGGTATGATTAGATGTGAACTGTTATATGATTATATGTTTATGTACACATGGTTGTTTGGACTGAGGTTGGGTTGAGGTAGGTCTTGCTTTGTGTTGTAGGCCAACATACCCAGGGCAGACCGGTTAGACCGAAGGCCCAACGAGCGGTACGGATAGGCTGAAAGCCCCAAGAGGGCGGACTAGATGTGCCGAGGCTCGGAGAGTGGACCAGACAGATTGAAGGCCCGGTGCGGGTATACCAGTCATACTGTAGACTCAGAGAGTGGACCAAGTGGACTGAAGGCCTGGTGCAGGCAGACCAGTCACACAATAGACTCGATATGCATAGTTGTTCTGTTTATGATATGATATGTTATGTGTATGGTATTGTGCTTGGTATTGTAACTCACTAAGCTTTCATAATTACAGTTTCAGTGTATTGTTTCAGGTACTTCAGGAGACCGTGGCAAGGCGAAGGCGTGACCGTACGCTCCTTATGTTTTATGACTTATGTGATATGGTTTTGGGAAATACTCTGATGTTTAAACTATTTTGAAAAAAAATGTATGAACTTAACGGATTTGAATGAATTAAAATGTTTTAATTTGGCTCGAATTTATGGTCGTTACAAGTTGTTATCAGTGTAACGACCCGTTCCCGGTATGTTGATTTATTGGTAATTATAGTGAGTTTTTCAAGAGGGACTCGGCGAGTTCTAGCCTGACTCGCCGAGTAGGGTCGCGCCTGAGGGCACGCGTGAGCCAGGGACTCGGCGAGTCCATATCCCTGACTCGGCGAGTCCATCTGTCTGGGTGAAACCCTAAAATCCCCGGGTTGCCCTATTTATACCACCTTATAGCCCCCATCCTCGCCTCCCTCACCCTGAGAACACAGTGAGAGAACCCTAATCCTCCCTTGAAGAGCTTATATGTGTTTTGGTGCCATTTTGTGAAGGTGTGAAGAAGGAGAAGAAGAAAGAAGCAAGGAGAAGTGTTGTAGTGAAAAGATCCAAGGCCAAATCAGAGTTAATTGAGGTATTTTCGGAGTTCCATCTTGTTATATGCTTTAAACTTCCATTAGAGCTCTCCTAAGAGCTAGTTGATGCTTGTTCCAAGCCTTACACTTGCATGAACGTCTTATTAAGTCGAAATAGCTATGGATCTGAATGTTGGGGTGTTGTAGAGCCCAGATCTACTCTCTTTTTGGAGTTATATTGCATGATAACCATAGATCTACCCATTTTATGCATCTTTTAGCCTTATTTCCCTTATTCATGAGGTTGTGCACGTAAAGTTGGAAACTTTACGTGGTAAATCAGCTTATTGGACTCAGATCTATCAATTGTATGCATTGGATTCAAACAAAATCGAGTAAAAATCAGTTGCATGGCGGCAACTTGGCGAGTCGGAAGAACGACTCGACGAGTTGGGTCGCGAGTCCCGAGTTCTTCAGTTTTATCAGTGTTGAGTGGACGAGGTGAGTTAGAGAGTGGACTCAGCGAGTTGAGGGTGAACTCAGTGATGGAGGGACTCGGCGAGTTGTTCATCAACTTGGGGAGTCCAAGGCAATCTTCTTGGGATCAAGAACAACTCGTCGAGTCTGTTCATACGACTCGGCGAGTCGGATGAAGATTTTCTGAGTTCTTGAATCAAGAGGGTACTCGTCGAGTCGATGCCAGACTCGACGAGTAGCAGTGAGTAAAAGTGAAAAGTGAGAGTAGGACTCGGCGAGTTGGGTGGCCCAACTCGGCGAGTCAGCCCAAAGGAGAGTTGACTTTGACCAAGGGTAAAAGAGTCATTTTACCCCAAGCGCAGTGTTTAGTATTTGATTGAGTGTGTTTATGGACTTGTAGCCGAGGAGATTCAGGAGCAGCCGCCGTTAGCTTTCTGAGCCACACACTCAGCAGCCAGCTTACGAGGTGAGTTTCCTTCCAGTAAGAACGGGTCTAAGGCCACAATGCCGACCCGTTCAGTTAGCAGTAGTTTCCGGATTTAGGTCCGATGCAGTAGTTGGTATGTTCGATGCCTTCGTGGTTCGAACAGGAATTGTGTGCTATGTTTTATGTGTTAAGTATTATGTGTTCCGGGCCACGGCCCGATGTAGCATGTCGTATATGTGTTATGCTAGTTGATGTGTTATGCTATGCCATGTTCAGTCAGACAGTTCCGGACTTCGGTCCGATGCAGTTAGTTTCGGACTTCGGTCCGGTGCAGGGGACAAGGTCCCAGTCAGTTCCAGACTTCGGTCCAATGCAGTTAGTTCCGGACTTCGGTCCGATGCAGGGGACAAGGTCCCAGTTAGTTCCGGACTTCGGTCCGATGCAGTTTCCGGGCTTCGGCCCGATGCATTGGGCAAGGCCCAATATGTGTTTATATGTTATTGTATGGTATGTGGTAGTTTGGGGGAGCTCACTAAGGTTCGTGCTTACAGTTTCAGTTTGGTTTCAGGTACTTCCGCAAGCAAAGGGAAGATCTCGGGGTGACAGCATCGCACACACCACAGCATAGCTTTTATCCTGGGGATGTCTTTTGATGTTTTGGATTGATGTTGTATGATACAGTTTTCCGCACAATATTTTATTATGTTTTGGGGATACATCGCGTATGTTTTATGTTATGATACTTATATTACGGTTTTGATTATATTGAAAAACGAAAATTTTTGGGTCGTTTCAAGTTGGTATCAGAGCCCTGGTTTGAGGGATTCGGATACACTTCCGGGTGTATCTGAACTCAAACTAAGGGAAATAAAAGATTTTAGTAAAATAAAAATGTGTTACAAAAAGAATTTTGAAAGCACTTAGAAAGGAAGAATTGTTTTTAACAAGATAGAGGTGTGTGCATGCGGTCAGCCGAGCTCAAGTAAGTACTCCCAAATTACCCATACAAGTTATTTGTTCAGTTTCAGTTTCAGTAGAACAGCATGCTAGTATAGGGCTAAGGATGTAGGAGAATGCCTTATGTGCCTGCTTATGTGTTACAGCTTTATGAGTATTGCATGCTAGAATTGAGTAGACAGCAGTAGGATAGCCTGTTTAGGTTATGCCTGATAGTATGAGCTTAGCATCCTATGCTAGTGCAGTTTCTTGTTATAAGAATAGTTTTGCCTGAGTCTGTTTTCCTTGTCCGAATGCTGCTTGCTTCGTGCTTGGTGGGGTTCTGAGTAGTGGGAGTTAGCCATTAGGTGAACACGTCACACCACAAGTGATCAGGTTTGAATAATCCCAGAGTGCTGGAACTGGCCCTATTGCGCAGCTCTTGTTTGAGTCCAACCGTTGTAGGGACGGATCTTTTACTTGAAGGATTATCTGATCCTCATCACATGTGATGGTGTTTAGGTGGTGGCTAACTGGCATTATGAGGAGACCTACAGCAGCTGAGGACCAGTCGCGTTGAGCTTGAAGTTTCCCTAGGGCAAGCCTCGGATGAGAGTAGCAGAGAATGGCAGTAGTAGAAGTGACTTGGTGGAGTCAAGGCAGTTCTTGAGGAAAGTACGGATAGATGTGGAAGGTAGTAGGGGCCCATACTACTGAAAGCAGAGGATCCGTACTCGAATTAAGGAAGGCCAAGACAAGACCAGGAAGCTAGTAGTAGTATCATGATCCCTTGAGATATTTCAGTGTTCTGATGTTGTTATGATATGTTTCAGAATGGTAGTTTTGCGTCCGAGGCCAGCAGCCGGCAGTTCAGATGCCGGAGGGGGATCAGGATCGGGATCAGGCCCGGAGGCCGGGCAGATGGATGAGCAGACTAGGGAGTTCCTTTCTTCTGAGGTTACCCGCATCATACTAGAGCAGACTCCTGTGATCTTCGGTTCGATCAAGGAGGGTATTTTAGAGCTGATGGATGAGAGATTGAGTACTTTCCGTGCTGAGATGGCGGCCGTGATGGGGTCGCGCACACTTACGTTTAGGGAGTTCAGGGCATGCGGGGCTCCAGACTATCATGGGGCGCGGGACCCCATAGCGAGTACTAAATGGTTGGCGGATGTGGCCAACGCTTTCCGCACTAGCAGGTGTCCCGAGGGGGACAAGGTCAGATTAGCGTCCTGTCTTCTGAAGGACAGGGCACGGGATTGGTGGGAGGAGGTCGGACATGCCATCGGGGATGATGCGGCATTGGATGCCATGACCTGGGCTGATTTCTCTACCAGGTTCAAGGCGGAGTTTGCACCGGTCATTGAGGTGCAGCAGTTAGCTAGGGAGTTTCAGGACCTTACCCAGACTACAGAGACAGTGGCAGAGATCACCGCCAAGTTCAGGGAGAGGGCCCTTCTTGTTCCTCAGTATGCAGCCGATGAGGAGATGAAGAAGGCCCGTTATCATGAGATGTTGCGGAGTGACATCCGCATGTTTGTGAGCCGGTCTAGTTGTAAAACGCTGGACGACATGATTGCCAGAGCTAGAGAGAGGGAGATTGATCTCGAGATGGAGAAGAAGAGGAAACCGGAGGCGGTTTCGGGTTCAGGCAGTGTGGGCAAAAAGCCCAAGGTTTCAGATCACAGGTCTAGGGGTCAGCAGAGCCACGGTCGGTGTGGCAAGTGTGGGAGATTTCATGAGGGGGCGTGCAAGGCAGGGAGTTCTGGCTGCTACAAGTGCGGTCGGACTGGGCATTTGAGTAGGGATTGTACGGCCCCTGCTACTACGGTTACAGCATCAGATCTGATTTGCTTTCAGTGCAATCAGAAGGGACATAAAAGGTCCCAGTGTCCCAGTTTAGCTGCAGCAGGGAAGGTGGTTGCACCTGCCCCTGCCACCCTGAGGATTACGGATGGCCGGCAGGGCCGAGCTGATGCGCCAGTGGCGAAGAGCAGGGCATTTCAGATGACAGCAGAGGAGGCGCGAGCGACTCCTGATGTGGTGACGGGTATGTATCTTTCCTCCATCTCTTAATTGTTATTATATTGGTTGAGTATTACTTATGTGGGTATGTTTTATTTAGGGTCGTTCTCTGTGAACGGCATTTCTGCTTTGGTATTGTTCGATTCGGGGGCTACCCGATCATTTGTATCGCTTGCGCTTAGCAAGAGATTTAGCATAGCTCCAGGGGAGCTGGATTGTCCACTAGAGGTTGAGATAGCAGATGATAGGACCGTGAGGGTCGGCAGAGTACATAGAGGGTGTTCCCTTCAGATATTTGATGAGCAGTTTTCAGTGGACCTGGTTCCTATTCCCCTGCGTGGGAATAAAGTTATTATGGGCATGGATTGGCTGAGCCCCAATGGGGCAGTGATTAATTGTGAGCTTCAGCTAGTGAGGGTTCGCACTCCCAGTGGGGGAGAGATAGTGATTCAGGGCGAGAGGCCCCAGCGAGGACCGATCTTTTGTTCCGCCGCAAGGGCGAGGCGCTATGTTCAGCAGGGTTGCGCCGGTTTGGTAGCTTACGTCTTGGATGCACGGGAGAAGGGCAAGACGACGATTGATGATGTTCCTATTGTTCGTGATTACCCGGATGTGTTTCCCAAGGATTTGCCGGGGATACCTCCAGAGAGGCAGGTTGAGTTCAGGATCGACCTAGTTCCTGGTGCGGCTCCGATAGCCAAAGCACCGTATCGACTTGCTCCCCCTGAGATGCAGGAGTTGTCTACACAGCTTCAGGAGCTGTTAGACAAGGGTTTCATTCGGCCGAGCTGTTCACCTTGGGGAGCGCCGATCTTATTTGTGAGGAAGAAGGATGGGTCGCATCGTATGTGCATTGATTATCGGGAGTTGAACAAAGTAACGGTGAAGAACCGTTACCCACTTCCGAGGATTGATGACTTGTTTGATCAGCTTCAGGGAGCGTCTTGGTTCTCCAAGATCGATCTACGCTCCGGTTATCATCAGATGAGGGTTAGAGATGAGGATGTACAGAAGACTGCTTTCAGGACCCGGTATGGTCATTATGAGTTCGTGGTGATGCCATTTGGGCTCACCAATGCCCCCGCCGCGTTCATGGATCTCATGAACCGCGTGTGCAGACCGATGCTGGATCGGTCGGTGATAGTGTTTATAGATGACATCTTGGTGTATTCCAAGACACGGGGGCAGCACGAGGAGCACCTGCAGGAGGTGTTGGAGACTTTGAGGAGGGAGAGACTTTTCGCAAAGTTCTCCAAGTGTGAGTTCTGGTTGCGCGAGGTGCAGTTTCTTGGTCATCTCGTCAACCAGAAGGGTATTTTGGTAGATCCGGCCAAGATTGAGGCCGTGATGCAGTGGGAGGTCCCGAGGTCTCCATCTGAGATTCGGAGCTTCCTGGGGTTGGCGGGGTATTATCGGAGATTTATTCAGAACTTCTCCAAAATAGTAGTGCCGCTCACCCGTCTAACCAAGAAGTCGATGGTTTTTCGTTGGGGGCCTGAGCAGCAGGCGGCGTTCGAGACTCTCAGGCAGAGATTGTGCGAGGCTCCGATCCTTACCTTGCCGGAAGGAGTAGAGGATTTCGTAGTCTATTGTGATGCTTCGATCACAGGTATGGGAGCAGTATTGATGCAGCGAGGCCATGTGGTAGCTTATGCCTCGAGGCAGTTGAAGCCTCACGAGGCTAATTATCCTACCCACGATTTGGAGCTGGGGGCAGTTGTGTTTGCCCTCAAGATTTGGAGACATTACCTTTATGGGGTCCGCTGTACTATATACATGGATCACAAGAGTTTGAGATATCTTATGGATCAGCCGAGTTTGAACATGAGGCAGAGGAGATGGTTAGACGTGCTGAAGGACTATGACTGTGAGATCCTTTATCATCCAGGGAAGGCTAATGTGGTGGCCGACGCCCTGAGCCGCAAGGTGTCGACGGCCCCTATCAGAGATCTGTGTATGAGGATGACAGTGATCACTCCGTTGTTGGAGCGGATCAAGGAGGCTCAGAAGGAGGGCCTCAAGGAGGAGAGGCAGAAGCGTGAGAGGATAGTGGGCCGAGTAGCTTCATTTGATTACGACAGTCGGGGTTTGTTGACGCTTCATGGTAGGATATGGGTACCATACTGGGGTGGGGTACGACAAGTATTGATGGACGAGGCTCATAAGTCTCGATTTTCTATCCACCCAGGAGCGACGAAGATGTATCGAGATCTTCGATCTGATTATTGGTGGCCCTGCATGAAGCGAGATGTCGCTTGGTATGTGGAGAGATGTTTGACCTGTCGGAAGGTCAAGGCGGAGCATCAGAGACCTCACGGCAAGATGTAACCGTTAGACATTCCCGTGTGGAAATGGGAGGATATCACCATGGATTTTCTCACCAAACTTCCCAGGACCGCACGCGGGGTGGACTCGATATGGGTAGTAGTGGATCGGTTGACGAAGAGTGCCCATTTTATTCCGATTCAGGAGAGTATATCGGCGGAAAAGTTAGCCGATATCTATGTGCGAGAGATTGTGGCACGTCATGGAGTGCCGGTATCAGTGGTGTCGGACCGAGATGTTCGTTTCACGTCCAGATTCTGGAAGCGATTCCACGACGAGATGGGTACTCATCTCCATTTCAGCACCGCTTTTCATCCTCAGACTGACGGGCAGAGCGAGAGGACGATTCAGACTCTTGAGGACATGCTTAGGGCATGTGTTTTAGATTTTGGGGGCAGTTGGGATACGTATCTTCCGTTAGCGGAATTCTCGTATAACAACAGTTATCATGCGAGTATTGATCGACCTCCTTTTGAGATGTTATATGGCAGGAAGTGCAGGACCCCGATTTGTTGGGGCGAGGTCGGTCAGCGAGTTATAGGGAGCACCGAAGTGGTGCTCAAGATGACGGAATTGATCCAGCAGGTCCGTAGTAGGCTGCAGACTGCGCAGAGTCAGCAGAAGAGCTACGCCGACAGGAGGCGTTCGGACTCGGAGTTCCAGGTGGGCGACATGGTTCTTCTGAAAGTCTCACCTTGGAAAGGTGTCATTAGGTTCCGGAAGAGGGGCAAATTGGGCCCCAGATTTATTGGTCCTTTCAGGGTTTTGGCCCGGGTGGGTCGGGTTGCTTATCGGTTAGATCTCCCTGAGGAGCTTAGTCAGATACACAACACCTTCCACGTGTCGCAGTTAAGGAAGTGTTTGGTGGATGAGACGGCAGTCGTTCCCTTAGAGGATATCCAGGTTGATAGCGGCCTGAATTATATCGAGAGACCGGTCGCGATTCTGGAACGGAAGACCAAGACCTTGAGGAACAAGGTAATTTAGCTAGTAAAGGTGCAGTGGCAGCACCGGAAGGGGTCTGAATGGACGTGGGAGGCTGAAGAGGAAATGAGAGCGCACTACCCAGAGTTATTTGCAGATCCAGCCGTAGCAGACTTTGAGGACGAAGTCTGAGACAAGTGGGGGAGAATTATAACGACCCGTTCCCGGTATGTTGATTTATTGGTAATTATAGTGAGTTTTTCAAGAGGGACTCGGCGAGTTTTAGCCTGACTCGCCGAGTAGGGTCGCGCCTGAGGGCACGCGTGAGCCGAGGACTCGGCGAGTCCATATCCCTGACTCGGCGAGTCCATCTGTCTGGGTGAAACCCTAAAATCCCCGGGTTGCCCACTATTTATACCACCTTATAGCCCCCATCCTCGCCTCCCTCACCCTGAGAACACAGTGAGAGAACCCTAATCCTCCCTTGAAGAGCTTATATGTGTTTTGGTGCCATTTTGTGAAGGTGTGAAGAAGGAGAAGAAGAAAGAAGCAAGGAGAAGTGTTGTAGTGAAAAGATCCAAGGCCAAATCAGAGTTAATTGAGGTATTTTCGGAGTTCCATCTTGTTATATGCTTTAAACTTCCATTAGAGCTCTCCTAAGAGCTAGTTGATGCTTGTTCCAAGCCTTACACTTGCATGAACGTCTTATTAAGTCGAAATAGCTATGGATCTGAATGTTGGGGTGTTGTAGAGCCCAGATCTACTCTCTTTTTGGAGTTATATTGCATGATAACCATAGATCTACCCATTTTATGCATCTTTTAGCCTTATTTCCCTTATTCATGAGGTTGTGCACGTAAAGTTGGAAACTTTACGTGGTAAATCAGCTTATTGGACTCAGATCTATCAATTGTATGCATTGGATTCAAACAAAATCGAGTAAAAATCAGTTGCATGGCGGCAACTTGGCGAGTCGGAAGAACGACTCGACGAGTTGGGTCGCGAGTCCCGAGTTCTTCAGTTTTATCAGTGTTGAGTGGACGAGGTGAGTTAGAGAGTGGACTCAGCGAGTTGAGGGTGAACTTAGTGATGGAGGGACTCGGCGAGTTGTTCATCAACTTGGGGAGTCCAAGGCAATCTTCTTGGGATCAAGAACAACTCGTCGAGTCTGTTCATACGACTCGGCGAGTCGGATGAAGATTGTCTGAGTTCTTGAATCAAGAGGGTACTCGTCGAGTCGATGCCAGACTCGACGAGTAGCAGTGAGTAAAAGTGAAAAGTGAGAGTAGGACTCGGCGAGTTGGGTGGCCCAACTCGGCGAGTCAGCCCAAAGGAGAGTTGACTTTGACCAAGGGTAAAAGAGTCATTTTACCCCAAGCGCAGTGTTTAGTATTTGATTGAGTGTGTTTATGGACTTGTAGCCGAGGAGATTCAGGAGCAGCTGCCGTTAGCTTTCCGAGCCACACACTCAATAGCCAGCTTACGAGGTGAGTTTCCTTCCAGTAAGAACGGGTCTAAGGCCACAATGCCGGCCCGTTCAGTTAGCAGTAGTTTCCGGATTTAGGTCCGATGCAGTAGTTGGTATGTTCGATGCCTTCGTGGTTCGAACAGGAATTGTGTGCTATGTTTTATGTGTTAAGTATTATGTGTTCCAGGCCACGGCCCGATGTAGCATGTCGTATATGTGTTATGCTAGTTGATGTGTTATGCTATGCCATGTTCAGTCAGACAGTTCCGGACTTCGGTCCGATGCAGTTAGTTTCGGACTTCGGTCCGGTGCAGGGGACAAGGTCCCAATCAGTTCCGGACTTCGGTTCGATGTAGTTAGTTCCGAACTTCGGTCCGATGCAGGGGACAAGGTCCCAGTCAGTTCCGGACTTCGGTCCGATGCAGTTAGTTCCGGACTTCGGTCCGATGCAGGGGAAAAGGTCCCAGTCAGTTCCGGACTTCAGTCCGATGCAGTTAGTTCCGGACTTCGGTCCGATGCAGGGGACAAGGTCCCAGTCAGTTCCGGACTTCGGTCCGATGCAGTTTCCGGGCTTCGGCCCGATGCAGTGGGCAAGGCCCAATATGTGTTTATATGTTATTGTATGGTATGTGGTAGTTTGGGGGAGCTCACTAAGCTTCGTGCTTACAGTGTCAGTTTGGTTTCAGGTACTTCCGCAAGCAAAGGGAAGAGCTCGGGGTGACAGCATCGCACACACCACAGCATAGTTTTTATCCTGGGGATGTCTTTTGATGTTGTATGATACAGTTTTCCGCACAATATTTTATTATGTTTTGGGGATACATCGCGTATGTTTTATGTTATGATACTTATATTATGGTTTTGATTATATTGAAAAACGAAAATTTTTGGGTCGTGTTTTTGGGTCGTTTCAATCAGAGCCTTGGTTTGAGTGAATTGGAGGAATATTCTTCTGAATCCAATCTCAAATCATGGAGAGATTTTCAAAAATAGTTTTCAAAATAAGTAAAGGAGGATGCAGAGGGTATGATCAGCCAGAGCCAATAAGTAGACCCCAAAATACCATACAAGTTATTTGATTATGTGATATGTTAGAAAAACATGCTACTACTAGGCTAGGGATCTTCAGGAATTGCATGATAGAATTGTCTGATTATATTATGCCTGCTAGCCTAGGGTTTCATTTATATGAAATTGACATCATTACTGTAGTTATTTAGTGCATGCATTATGGTTATACATAATTAAGATCTTATAGCCAGAAAATGTTTTATTTGGCCTTATGTTCTGTTCTTGTATGATTGGGAGCTTAGGGTAGGATTGGATATTCGAAAGTCTATAGGGTCCAGCTGTAGGGTTGGTGGAAGTTTCATGGATGTGAGGATTGCGTGAGACCGGTAGGTTAGTTATGGTATAGTGGTCCTCCTCTGCGAGTGGGGGATTGAGTGTTCGTTAGGTATATGCTATTGTTAGGGTGTTGTGGTGATACTTGATACAAATATAGGTAGGTGTGGAAGGTAGTATAGGCCCGTACTACTGAAAGCACATGACACATACGCGTATCAAGGAAGTCACAAACCCTAGGGTTTTGTTGGGAGCTAGTTCTCGGGATTATTCTGAGGAATGCCTAATATTCTTGTGCGCATTTTCAGTATGGCTATTACGAGACGTCTCGGGGCAGGATCCGGTTCAGGATCGGGATCAGGAGAGGGTGATCAAGATGGATCAGTACCACCCAAGGTCCTTAGTCAGATGAGTACGGATGAGTTGGATGCCATAATTCATGAGATCCTGCATGATGAGTTTGCTGCTATGTTCCGGGCTGAGTTTCCGGAGATGTTTGGGTCGATCAAGACTACCATGGTTGAGTACTTGTATGAGCGCTATGCAACTCTTACGGAGGCCGCTGCCACGGCAGCTACAGCGGATGTAACATCGGCAGGGGAGGAACCGGTCGAGGTTTTCAGTATCGGTACTTCGATAATCCGAAGCCCCCTACTTTCGATGGAGTTCAGGATTCGATTGTTGCTATAAAATGGTTGTTGGACGTGGAAGGTTGTTTCTTCACGTGTTCATGCCCTGCTGATCAGACGGTGAGGTGTGCTCTGAACCTTTTGAGGCTCGGGACGAAGGATTGGTAGAGGTTGACTATGGGATCTTATTCGGATGCGCAGCCAGCAACAATTTCTTGGGATCAGTTTCGGGAGATGTTCAGTACTCGTTATGTTCTGCGAGTTGAGAGAGAGAGGTTGGCTCAGGAGTTCCTGGAGTTGAAGCAGGATTCAGAGTCGGTGACGGAGATCACCAGGACGTTCACTGAGAGGGCGATGTTTTGCC
The DNA here is from genome assembly GCF_052625555.1 of Lactuca saligna. Lineage (NCBI taxonomy): Eukaryota > Viridiplantae > Streptophyta > Magnoliopsida > Asterales > Asteraceae > Lactuca > Lactuca saligna. Next base: position 116,974,920 of record NC_136419.1, on the reverse strand, counting down.
CAGAGTTTGCTTCGGAGCAGGCTCAGATGTCCTGATATCTGAGTATGCTCAAGAGGGATATCAGGCAGTTTGTGTCTACGCAGAGGTGCAAGACCATGCTGGAGTTGCAGGAGGCCGCTCGGCGGCGTGAGTTGGAGATTGAGTTACAATTGCAAGAGTAGAGGCAGGACCCGATGCAATCACAACCGGCACCGAACGTTCCAAGACCGTTGATTCCAGGTTGGGAGGTTAGGGTAGTCACACTTGTGAGAAGTGTGGGAAGGGTCATACCGGAGTTTGTAGGACCGGTGGTGCGTGCTGCAGGTGTGGGTAAGAGGGTCATTATGAGAGGGATTGCCGTCAGTCAGCCCCGATTCAAGATTTGAGGATTTGTTATCATTTCGATCAGGTTGGTCACTTGAGGGCCAACTGTACACAACTTGTCTCCAGACCAGTGCAGGTTCCAACACCGACCACTTTGAGGACTACTGGTGGTGTCCAGGGTGGAGCGGAGCCTCCAAGGGCTCAGGGTCGAGCTTTTCAGCTTACTGCCGAGGAGGTCAGGGCAGAGCCAGATGCAACTACGGGTATGTTTCCATTTTGTTATCTTGTTATCTTGTGGTTATTTTGAGTATCGTATATCTGCTAGTCTCATTTGCATGATTCATGGTATTGTATTCTTTCGTCCTTTCGCCGGGCTTATCGCATGATCAAGGGTTTTGGTATTGGTATTCTTAGCTGGTTATCATATATGGGGATTGTTGGTGGGGAATTAGGCTTTTTGGTCTTAATATCGGGATGTGATTTCATGAAGGTTGCTCATTTTAGAGGAAATCAGTTCATGGATAAGGGAAACATGTTGAGTAGGGTTATTTAAGTGATGCTTGTTGGATCATTGGTGTCTGGTAGTCAGTGCTCTAAGTGGGGAGAAGTGGAAAATTCTCAGGAGGATCGACAAGCATTAGAGGTTGATTCACTGTTTGGGATTCAATAGTGTTTGAGTCAGCCAAGAGTGTAGGCTGGTATGGGTAAGTAACATACAAATGGGGCGGGATACAGACCAAGGTTTTCGGAAAAGGTGATTGGTTGTTGTGAGGTCTAGGGTTAGGCCGGGATCTAATTCGATGAAATTGAGTTAGAGTTCAGAAACCCTAGAGGGCTACAACAGTATATACGGGAGAGATTCCCAGGAAGGATAGTTCGGGATGATGTATGATAGTCTGAGCAGTACGGGGAAACTGAAGACCGATGGGTATACCAGTCAGGCCGAAGGCTTAGAGAACAGTCCAGACAGGCTGAAGGCCCTGGAGAGCGGTCCAGAAATGCTGAAGGTTATGAGATTGGTCCAGATTGGCTGAAGGCCTAGTAAGGCGATCTAGTTATGCTGAAGACTCTATATGTGTTGATAGGTCTATATGAGGAGATGCATTGAATATGTTGCGATGAAATAGCAAACAGTAGGTCTAGCCCCGGTTATTGATCATGCTAATGCAAGGTGTTACATGGACTCGAGAGTCCTTGCGAGCAGATTCAGAGTGCTTGTGATGCATGGAATAGCGGTTACTCTATGAGGGAATAGTGTAGAGTGGGGTGTGAGCACTGTGGCACTTGTTGAAGTAACGAGATGTTCAAGTAGAATTCCTTGGATAAGGAGAGGGAAAGGTATGTAACCTCGGGAGGGAGTATTGGTTCACGGAAGTGAAAGAAGTGAGAATGGATGATTGAGAATATTTCAATTATGGTTGTCGAGCACTGTGATTATGCCAGTGGTATGCAAGCACATCCAGATTGGGTGTCTGTTAAGGTTGTGGAAGAATTTCCGGTAGTGTGGAACCAGAGGACTTCGGAAAGGATGCAAGGATGGAGCCTTGGATTTTCTGTATGGTTGTGATCAGGAGGTTATGTATGTAGCAGTAATTCATCATGGGGATGTCTGGAGGTATTGTCAGTGTGTCTGGTTTCTCCAGCCCGAGGATGTTAGAGCAGGTTCAACATGCGTATGTGATTGCATGGGAGAGCTCATGGGAGTTGCTCAGGAGCTAAGGATGTGCCATTCTGTCAGCTCGGAAAGAAACGAGTTGGATTCAGAAAGGAAGCGGGATAAGTCCCAGAAGTGAATTCGATTAAGGATATGCCAGTCGAGGAAAGGGGTAGCAGCTTGGTACCGAGTCAAGATCCAGTGCTTTATGTGCCCTACATAAAGCACTTTATAGCCACCCTCAACCTATCTACTGCCCATTTGAGTTCCAAAAACCCTAATTAGTGTGTGTGAGCCTCCATTGTTAAAGTTTGAGCTTCGAAGAAGAATTTAAGAGGTGAAATTTAGAAGAGCAAGAGGCTAGCATCGGGGGATCATTGTAGATCTCGAATCTACTCCTTCTTGGGCACATTTGTAAGGTAACAAGTCGTTACCTTGAGTTTTCTCCTTCTTGATCCATTCTTGGTTGTTGTTTTCGGAATTTTAGCTTGATTGGAATCCATTTTGGGTTTAGAGGTTAGATTTGAAGTTGCAACTTCAGATTTATGTTAATAGTGAGCCATGAAAGCTTAAAGCGTCAGTCTTGGTGCTTGATTTAGAGTATCTTTCTCCCAAAACCTCCTTGTAGCTTGATTGGAGCTTGTTGAGCCTTGCATGCACGTAAAGTTGGAAACTTTACGTGTGAATATGGCCCTAGGACTCCAGATCTATGTATTGGAAGCAATGGAATGGCCTGTGATCGTCTGAATGAAGATGTCACATGTTGACTCGGCGAGTTGGAAGCACAACTCAGTGAGTCTGTTGAAGATTGCCTTGGACTAGGCGAGTCTGTTCTTGGACTCGGCTGTAACATCCCGGAATATCAAGAGTAGAGTTGAAGGACTAAAAGTGTAAATTTTGAAGGGCAACTCGGCGAGTCCATGGATGGACTCGACGAGTAGGGTCGCGACTTTGGTCATGTGTCAAGTGGCCTACTCGGCGAGTCCAAAGATGGACTCGGCGAGTAGATGCTGAGTGGAGAAAACCCTAAATCCAGGGAATGAGCCCTATTTAAAGAACATCGCACCCTCTCCCCCGCCTCTTTGATCCCCCTTGAAGTCCAAAAACCCTAGAAAGCGTGATTGTGGAAGATTGGAGTGCATTTGGAGCTTGGGGAGGTGTTTGTTGAAGAAATCTTGAAGAAGAAGAGGCTTGGATCAAAGGGCTTTGCTTGGATTCGAGTTTCATTGTAGTTGGGGCATTCTTTTGAGGTAATATCTCGTTCTTGGGCTATCACTCATGTGGATTCATCATTTTGGGGTTTATGGGGAGCTTATCTTTGTATGTTTTAGAGTTTGGAGGTTATATCTGAGGTTGCTACCTCAGATCTGGAATGGGGAAGGCCTTGAGAGCATTAAAGTCCCTGTGTTTGAGTGCTTAGTGAAGCCATCATGTCCCAAACCCTAGCTCTAAAGTGAATAAGGCCTAGGTCTCCTTTTATTCACGTAAAGTTTGCCACTTTACGTGATGGATGGATTGTAGGAGGCTAGATCTATGTTTTGGATCATTTGCTTGGCCTGGAATGCTTCTGTATGGATTCAGACCGGTGGTACTCGGCGAGTCATATGGGTGGACTCGACGAGTTGCTTGAGGATGAGCTAGAACTCGACGAGTTGGATGAACAACTTGGCGAGTAGATTGAAGACAGCCTTAGACTCGGCGAGTCTGTTCTTGGACTCCGCGAATCTTGTCGAAGAGTCCCAATATTTTCTTGATGAGTCGAGAATCGGTGAGTCAAGGGATGACTCAGTAAGTTGGGCGCGAGTGGACTCAGAGTTGTTGGACTCGGCAAGTCTCGGGGTGACTCGGCGAGTTGGGTCACGGAATCGGGTTGACTCGGCGAGTAGCGTCAGTCAGGGGTTGACTTTGACTTTGTTCAAGGTTGACCAGTTGTCTTCCAAGGGTATTTTGGTAATTAAGGGTATATATTGAGTTGAGTGTTTTGGTGTTCAGTGGAGGAGTTCGTGTCGGAGTTCGGAGCAACGGGATCTTATCCTTTCAGCCGACAGTTTCGAGGTGAGTTATCCTCACTATATCAACAGGGTCTAAGGCACCAAGGCCGGCCCTTTTATCGAATTGAGATCCGGGTATCTGTTGTTACGTTATTGCTTTGATATGTTTGCATCCTGGTAGTTGGGATCATATTCGTTATGGACCTGGTTAAGGTCGGTATCCTGGTATGTAGGGTGAGGCTATGATAGTGACCGGTTAGGTCAGTATCCTGTTAGAGTATGTGGTGATATGTGATCTGCTTGATCGGTTGCCTGAATATGAATTGTTATGTGATTGTTGTTTATGTGCACATGGATATTTGGACTTGAGATTGGTTTGAGGCGGGTCCTGCTTCGTGCTGTAGGCCAAGATACCCAGGGCGGACGGGTTATTCCGAAGGCCCAGGAAGCGGTCTGGATAGGCTGTAGGCCCCACGAGGGCGGCCCAGATGTGGCGAGGCTCGGAGAGTGGACCAGGCCGACTGAAGGCCCGATGCGGGCAGACCAGTCATACTGTAGACTCAGAGAGTGGACCAAGTGAGTTGAAGGCCTAGTGCGGGCGGACCAACCACACTGCAGACTCAAGGGACTTGATTGGACACAGAGGGTGGACCAGGTGGACTGAAGGCCCTACAAGGCGGACCAGTCCCACCGTAGACCCGATATGCATGGTTGTTACGTGATTTGTTATGAGATAGCATGTTATGTGTATGGTATATGTGGTTGGTATTTTGGGGGTATCTCACTAAGCTTTCGGGCTTACAGTTGTGGTTTAATGTTTTTCAGGTTCTTCAAGAGACTGTGGCAAGGCGAAGGCATGATCATACCGCTCCTCATGAGTTTGTAGCAATGTGATTCTGGGAATACTCTAAATGATTTGTATTGAAAACCTTTTTGTAATAATTTAATGAAATCGGGTTGTTTTTGAAAAATTTAAATTGGTTGGATTTTTCGGTCGTTACAAGTTGGTATCAGACCCTTGGTGTGAGTGAATTGGGGAAACACTTGTGTGACTCCAGTCTCAAATCGAGGAGGGTTTCCAAAAGAGAATTTAAAATGGTTTTCAAAATAAGTAAAGGAGGACGCGGAGGTACGATCAGTCGGAGCCAGTAAGTAAGCCCAAAATACCATACATGATATTTGTTTTATTGAGCTTTGATAGAAGAACATGCTAAAGTTAGGCTAGGGATCTTCAGGATTTCTTGATGTGTTGCCTGATTTATGATGCCTGCTAGCCTAGGATTTTCTTGTGAGAGATTTATAGTGTTCCTCTAGTAGTGAGGATAGAGCGTTGTTATGTGTATGGTATATGTGGTTGGTATTTTGGGGGTATCTCACTAAGCTTTCGGGCTTACAGTTGTGGTTTAATGTTTTTCAGGTTCTTCAAGAGACTGTGGCAAGGCGAAGGCATGATCGTACCGCTCCTCATGATTTTGTAGCAATGTGATTCTGGGAATACTCTAAATGATTTGTATTGAAAACCTTTTTGTAATAATTTAATGAAATCGGGTTGTTTTTGAAAAATTTAAATTGGTTGGATTTTTCGGTCGTTACAAGTTGGTATCAGACCCTTGGTGTGAGTGAATAGGAGAAACACTTGTGTGACTCCAGTCTCAAATCGAGGAGGGTTTCCAAAAGAGAATTTAAAATGGTTTTCAAAATAAGTAAAGGAGGACGCGGAGGTACGATCAGTTGGAGCCAGTAAGTAAGCCCAAAATACCATACCTGATATTTGTTTTATTGAGCTTTGATAGAAGAACATGCTAGAGTTAGGCTAGGGATCTTCAGGATTTCTTGATGTGTTGCCTGATTTATGATGCCTGCTAGCCTAGGGTTTTCTTGTGAGAGATTTATAGTGTTCCTCTAGTAGTGAGGATAGAGCGTTGTTATGTGTGTTTTCTCTAGGGTGTTGTGGTAGTACTTCATACAAATATGGGTAGGTGTGGAAGGTAGTATGGGCCCGTACTACTGAAATCACAGGACCCATACGCGTATCAGGGAAACCATGACCTCTAGGGTTGGATTGAGAGTTGGTTCCCGGGATAATGGGAAGTGTCTGAGATTTTTGGTGGTTTATTTTCAGTATGGAGATGTCAGGGCATGCTGGGAGTGGATCCGGGTCAGGATCAGGAGCAGGAGAGGGAGTTCCGGGTGGGCCCGTACTGCCCGAGGTTATCAGTCAGATGAGTATGCGCGAGTTGGATGCGAGGATTCGTGAGATCCTGCATGATGAGGTTGTTGCATTGTTTCGGGCTGAGCTAACAGAGTTGTTTGGGTCGATCAAGACCGCCATGGTGGAGTATTTTGATGAGCGTTATGTGGCTTTCACGGAGACGGCTGCCGCAACGGCTACAACGGCTGTAGCAGCGGCAGAGGGAGGAGCTAGTAGAGGTTTTTAGTATGGGGACGTCAATAATACGAAGCCTCCCACCTTTGATGGAGTTCAGGATCCGATCGTTGCTGTGAGATGGTTGTCAGACGTGGAGGGATGTTTCTTCATATGTTCATGCCCTGCTGATCAGAGGGTGAGGTGCGCTCTGAACCTGTTAAGGCTCGGGGCAAAGGATTGGTGGAGGTTGACCACGGGGTCATATTCGGATGCGCAGAGGGCTGCGGTTTCTTGGGATCAGTTCAGAGAGATGTTCAGCACTCGTTATGTTCCGCAGTTCAAGAGGGAGATGTTGGCTCAGGAGTTCCTTGAGCTGAAGCAGGATTCGGAGTCGGTGACGGAAATCACCAGGATGTTTACTGAGAGGGCGATGTTTTTCCCTGAGTTCACTTCGGAGCAGGCTCAGATGTCCCGATATCTGAGTATGCTAAAGAGAGATATCAGACAGTTTGTGTCCGCGTAGAGGTGCGAGACCTTGTTGGAGTTGCAGGAGGCCGCCAGGCGGCATGAGTTAGAGATTGCGTTACAGTTGCATGAGCTGAGGCAAGCTCCGGTTCAGTCGCATCCCGCGACGAAATGGTCTAAGACCGTTGATTCTAGGATGGGAGATCATGGCAGCCACGTTTGTGGAAAGTGTGGGAGGGGTCACCCCGGAGTTTGTCGGTCCGGTGGTACATGCCGCAAGTGCGGAAAGGAGGGACACTATGCGAGGGATTGGCCGGTTTGGGATTTGAGGATATGTTATCATTGTCATCAGGTTAGACACTTGAGGGTCAATTGTCCACAGCTTGCTGCAGGACCGGTGTAGGCTCCGGCACCGGCCACGTTGAGGATCACAGGTGGAGGTCAGGGTAGAGCGGAGCCCCCAAGGGCTTAGGGTCATGCTTTTCAGCTTGCAGCGGAGGAGGTTCGAGCAGTACCGGATGCAGCTGCGGGTATGTTTCTTCCTTGTTGTCTTGTTTATTATGATTATTGTGGAGTATCGTTTATGTGCTAGTCTCGTTGAGTGGTTTTTGTTTTGGTATCCGTTGTTCCTTGAGGGTTTGGCATGGGTATGGGTTAGTATTTTGGGTTTTCGGTGGTTATCTTTTGTGAGGATTATTGATGGATGCGGCGTTGGTTTGAATGTCGGGTAGCATCTGCAGTCTGAGGAATGGGTATTGAAGATTGGGTTCCTTTCGAGCGGGATGATCGGTGTGGAAATGTGTTTTGCGAAGGTTCTAGTGCTAGTGGAAATCAATCTGAGTGTAAGCGTTGGGTTTTGTGCAAGGTTATCTTGGGAGGTCGGTGATGGCGACCGGTGGTTGGTAGTCAGTGCCCTAAGTGGGGGAGAATTGGAGAATTCTCCGGAGGATCAACGAGTATGAAAGGTTATTTACCTGCATGGGATTCAGTAGTGTCTCGGTCAGCTAAGGGCATTGGTTGGTATGAGTAAATGGCAGGCGTGCGGGGCGGGATACAGACCAAGAGCTGATTGTGAAGGGCCTGGGAGCAGGCCGGGATCGAGTATGTATGATGGAGATAGAGTTCGGAACCCCTAGGGGTTAGAACAGTATGCATGGGAGGATGTCCCAAAGAGGTAACTCGGAATGTTGATTTCTAGTTGAGCGATCCGGATAGACTGAAGGCCAATGGGCGTACCAGTTAGGCCGAAGGCTAGGTGAACGGTCCAGCTAGACTAAAGGCTCTGGAGGGCGGTCCAGGTCTGCTGAAGGTTATGAGAGTGGTCCAGTTGGCTGATGGCCTGGTAAGGCGGTCCAGTCATGCTGAAGACTCTGTGGGTGTCGTTAGATCGGTGCTAGGTAATGAATTGAGTATGTCGCGATATGTTGGCGTTGCAAGGTCTGGCCCCGGATATTGATTGCAATCAGTGGAGGTAGTACAGATATGGAGTTTTGGATTTTTGGATTTCCGAGGCTATAAACTCAAGGGGCTCGTAAGGGATGCAGATATGGAGTTTTGGATTCCCGACTTGATTTTGGTAAAGGATTTGTGTATCAGTGGTTCATCCTGAGGGATGTTTTGAGGGTCGTCAGAGTGATGGGTTTCCTAACCTGAGGGTGCTAGAGCTAGTTCAGCATGTGCATGCGATTGAAAGAAGAGAACTCATGGGAGTTGCTCTGAAGAGTGTGTCCTTCTGACAGCACGGAATGGATAGAGTTGGACTCGGATCGGGAATCGGGTGGTGCATGCTTATTTATAGCTCTTATGGGTCGAGTAATGGTTGTGATCTGGAGCAGTGTTGCATCATGAGTGGTACTCAGTTGTTGTGTGTGGTTATTAGAGGGTAAAGCCGGTGCTCGGTTTGAGACGGTGGTCAGGACACCGCAAGGAAGTAGAAAGTGAGTTCGAACTTCGCTGGGTATGCCTTGAGGGACCTGGTCCGGTTAAGTCCAGGTGGCGTGTTGTGGGAGTGTTTTTGGAATTGAGTTGTCGTAGGCTTCGAGGACGAATCCTAATTTAAGTGGGGGAGAATTGTAACATCCCGGAATATCAAGAGTAGAGTTGAAGGACTAAAAGTGTAAATTTTGAAGGGTAACTCGGCGAGTCCATGGATGGACTCGACGAGTAGGGTCGCGACTTTGGTCGCGTGTCAAGTGGCCTACTCGGCGAGTCCAAAGATGGACTCGACGAGTAGGTGCTGAGTGGAGAAAACCCTAAATCCGGGGAATGAGCCCTATTTAAAGAACATCACACTCTCTCCCCAGTCTCTTTGATCCCCCTTGAAGTCCAGAAAGCCTAGAAAGCGTGATTGTGGAATATTGGAGTGCATTTGGAGCTTGGGGAGGTGTTTGTTGAAGAAATCTTGAAGAAGAAGAGGCTTGGATTAAAGGGATTTGCTTGGATTCGAGTTTCATTGCAGTTGGGGCATTCTTTTGAGGTAATATCTCGTTCTTGGGCTATCACTCATGTGGATTCATCATTTTGGGGTTTATGGGGAGCTTATCTTTGTATGTTTTAGAGTTTGGAGGTTAGATCTGAGGTTGCTACCTCAGATCTGGAATGGGGAAGGCCTTGAGAGCATTAAAGTCCCTGTGTTTGAGTGCTTAGTGAAGCCATCATGTCCCAAACCCTAGCTCTAAAGTGAATAATGCCTAGATCTCGTTGGATTCACGTAAAGTTTGCCACTTTACGTGATGGATGGATTGTAGGAGGCTCGATCTATGTTTTGGATCAATTGCATGGCCTGGAATGCTTCTGTATGGAGTCAGCCCGGTGGTACTCGGCGAGTCACATGGGTGGACTCGACGAGTTGCTTGAAGATGAGCTAGAACTCGACGAGTTGGATGAACAACTCGGCGAGTAGATTGAAGAAAGCCTTAGACTCGGCGAGTCTTGTCGAAGAGTCCCAATATTTTCTAGATGAATCGCGAATCGGTGAGTAAGGGGATGTCTCGTTGAGTTGGGCGTGAGTGGACTCAGAGATGTTGGACTCGGCGAGTCTCGGGGTGACTCGGCGAGTTGGGTCGCAGATTGAGGGAAGTTCTGAGCGTAGGGACTCGGCGAGTCATCAGGTTAACTCAGCGAGTAGAGTCAGTCAGGGATTGACTTTGACTTTGTCCATGGTTGACCAGTTGTCTTCCAGGGGTATTTTGGTAATTTAGGGTATATATTGAGTTGAGTGTTTTGGTGTTCAGTGGAGGAGTTCGTGTTGGAGTTCGGAGCAGCGGGATCTTATCCTTTTAGCTGGCAGTTTCGAGGTGAGTTATCCTCACTATATCACCAGGGTCTAAGGCACCAAGGCTGGCCCTTTTATCGGATTGAGATAGGGGTATCTGTTGTTACGTTATTGCTTTGATATGTTTGCATCCTGGTAGTTAGGATGGTATTCGTTACGGACCTAGTTAAGGTCGGTATCTGTTATGTAGGGTGAGGCTATGCTAGTGACCGGTTAGGTCGGTATCCTGTTAGAGTATGTGGTGATATGTGATCTGCTTGATCGGTTGCCTGAATATGAATTGTTATGTGATTGTTGTTTATGTGCACATGGATGTTTGGACCGGAGATTGGTTTGAGGCGGGTCCTGCTTCGTGCTGTAGGCCAAGATACCCAGGGCGGACGGGTTATTCCGAAGGCCCAGCGAGCGGTCCAGATAGGCTGTAGGCCCCACGAGGGCGGACCAGACGTGCCGAGGCTCGGAGAATGGACCAGGCTGACTGAAGGCCCGATGCGGGCGGACCAGTCATACTGTAGACTCAGAGAGTGGACCAGGTGAGTTGAAGGCCCATTGCGGGCGAACCAACCACACTGCAGACTCGAGGGACATGATTGGACACGGAGGGTGGACCAGGTGGACTGAAGGCCCTACAAGGCGGACCAGTCCCACCGTAGACCCGATATGCATGGTTGTTCTGTGATTCGTTATGAGATAGCATGTTATGTGTATGGTATATGTGGTTGGTATTTTGAGGGTATCTCACTAAGCTTTCGGGATTACAGTTGTGGTTTGATGTTTTTCAGGTTTTTCAGGAGACTGAGGCAAGGCGAAGGGGTGATCGTACCGCTCCTCATGATTTTGTAGCAATGTGATTCTGGGAATACTCTAAATGATTTGTATTGAAAACCTATTTGTAATAATTTAATGAAATCGGGTTGTTTTTGAAAAATTTAAATTGGTTGGATTTTTCAGTCGTTACAAGTGCGAGTCTGATCGTGAAGTCCTAACCTTTTCTTGTTGAGCTGTGAATCGGTGAGTCGAGGGATGAGTCGGTGAGTTGAGCAAGAAGCGACTCAGAGCTTGTTGGATTCGATGAGTATTGGGACGACTCGACGAGTTGGGTCGTGGCATGGGAGTTTCTGAGCATAGGAACTCGACGAGTCAACGTGTTGACTCGACGAGTAGGGTCAACCAGGAAGGTTGACTTTGACGGAGGACTTTGACTTGGACAAAAGGTTGACCTTTTTGACTTCCAAAGGTCTTTTAGTAATTATTTGTGTTTATTAGTGATGGTTATTTTGTAATGACCAGTGGTGGAGTTTGAGCTGGTGGTCGGAGTAGCGTGGTCTTATTTCTTCAATTCGGCAGTTGAAGGTGAGTTATCCTCACTATATTGACTTGGTCTAAGGCACCAAGGCCGGCCCTTTATCGAATTGAAATTCGGGTATCTGTTTGATATGTTATTGCTTGCTATGTCTGTATCCTAGTATATATATATATGATGATGCTATGTTAGAGACCTGGTTAACGTCGGTATCCTGGTTAGGATGTTGCTACGATATATGATCTGCTAGATCGGTGTGATTAGATGTGAATTGTTATATGATTATATGTTTATGTACACACGGTTGTTTGGACTGAGGTTGGGTTGAGCCGGGTCCTGCTTTTTGTTGTAGGCCAACATACGCAGGGCGGACCGGTTAGACCGAAGGCTCGACGAGCGGTCTGGATTGGCCGAAGGCCCCAAGAGGACGGACTAGACGTGTCGAGGCTCAGAGTGTGGACCATACAGACTGAAGGCCCGGTGCGGGAAGACTAGTCATATTGTAGACTCAGAGAGTGGACCAGGTGGACTGAAGGCCTGGTGCAGGCGGACCAATCACACTGTAGACTCGATATCCATGGTTGTTCTGTTTATGATATGATATGTTATGTGTATGGCTCTTTTTTATGTATTTGCACGTTGTTGAATAAAAAACCTGGTTTTGTTTTGTCGCTGCTCACGACGTGTAACGGCCAAAATTTTCAAAAAATTTAAACTTTTCAAAAATAAACCATTTTAATAATGTTATTACAAAAAGGTTTTCAATACATTTATTATCAGAGTATTCCCAGAACCATAACATAAAACATAAACATGAGGAGCGGTACGATCACGCCTTCCCCTTGCCACGGTCTCCTGAAGAACCTGAAAAAAAACATTAAACCACAACTGTAAGCCTGAAAGCTTAGTGAGATACCCCCAAAATACCAACCACATATACGCCCTTCCGGGCTACGACCTTCCAGTCCAAATCATAATGCCTTCTGGCCCATAACATAGTGCCTTCCAGCCCATATCATACATAGCATACATAACATAACAGAACATAGAACAGCCATGCACTTACGGTCTACTGTGAGATTGGTCCGCCGCACCGGCCAATAATCCACCTGGTCCACCCTCCGAGTCTACAGTGTGACTGGTCCGCCCGCACCGGGCCTTCAGTCGGCCCGGTCCACTCTCCGAGCCTCGGCATGTCTGGTCTGCCCTCTTGGGCCTACAGCCTATCTGGACCGCTCGCTGGGCCTTCGGAACAACCGGTTCTCCCTGGGTATCTTGGCCTACAGCACAAAGCAGGAACCGCCTCAACCCAACTCCAATCCAATCAACCATGTGCACATAAACATACAATCATATAAGAGTTCATAGTCAACAAGCCAATTAAACAGATCACATAACACATCATCATCCTAACCAGGACACCGACCTAACCGGTCACTAGCATAGCATCACCCTACATATTAGGAAACCGACCTTAACGAGGTCCCTAACATATACCATCCTAGCTACCAGGACATAGACATATCAAGCAATAACATAACAACAAATACCCATATCTCAATCCGATAAAGGGCCGGCCTTGGTGCCTAAGACCCTGTCGATGTAGTGAGGATAACTCACCTCGCGATTGCTGATACTTTGAACTGAAGAAGCAGATTCTCGAATCACCAACTCACCGCAAATCCCAAACTAACCATCATAACAAAATAAACATTAGGCCAATCATACATCCACTTATCGGGCCAAGACCAAAGTCCAAATCTTATACAAAGTCCAATATTGTCCAATTTACCAAATTGGGCCCACCTCACCAAATGTGCCAAGATCCGATGTCCATAACAATAATTGGGCCCAAAAATACTCTATCCATAATTTCTAGACATGGCCCATAAACCAACAACCTACAAACGGCCCAAAATCTAAGGCCCAACATTAAGGTCCAATCAGGGGGAGTACGCTGGGCGTACCCTCCTTGGTACGGGGGCGTACACACTGAAACGCAGCTGAGGATCAGGGCCTTGACCCACTATGCGGGGCGTACAACCAAGTTACACAGGGCGTAACTTTGCTAGTCATAAAGTCATTATAAGTTCTTAATGGCATAAGCTATTAAGCCCAAACTTTAGATCCCTAGGCCAAATATGATTATAATTCATAAAGTCTCAAACTTTATCACTTGGGACGTCCATAAGCTCTTAATCCAAGGTCTTAATCCATTAAGACCTATATATCTCACACATGGAACAACTACAGCCCTTGGGACCTCATTTTTCTCACTCAAGACCTCTCCATAGGTCTGAAAGGACAGATAATCTCGGCCAACACAAAGCATAAATCAAGATGAGAATTTTAGGAGAAGAAAGATGCTACAAACTTCACAACACTTAGATCTATGCAAAATAAGTGGCAAGCAAGAAGCTTTATACCTCAAATAAGCTTCAAAGGATGATATCTCTTCAGATCTACAAGCTCCATTCGTTCCTTCCCTTCTTTGACAACTTCTCCTTTCTTCTTCTAGGTTTTCTTTTGCCAAAATGAGCTCTCCAAGGCCAAACACACCCAACAATGGAGGGAATACAGGTTTCTAGGGTTTCTGAGGTTAAGGATGAGCTTAAGGAGGCTAGGGTATGAACCAACATGTTCCTTATATAGTGGTTGACCCTAATTTTAGGGTTTGGGGTTTTTGAGAGTACGCTGGGCGTACTTCTAGTACGCTGGGCGTACTCACCTAAACACCCGCGTTTCTTTCCTCCATTACGTTGGGCGTACGTCCAGCTTACGTTGGGCATACGCAGCCAACTTCAAGCATGCATGCCGTGCATGCATGGGATCTTTTCCACTTATTCCACAAAGAGCTATAAGCAATAATCATCTTCAAAACACCGCAACTCCTCTACTCTAAACCCGCTCCCAAATAACGTTACATTCATACGAGGGTGACGAGAAGCCCAATGCTTCTAACAACATACACCTGCCTGAAACCTTCTTGGATGAAACCCATTTCCCGTAAAAGGACCAGAATTACCCTTCCTCTTAAATCTCAGGGACTCATAATTAAACACTTTAAGAACAGGGTGTTACAAGTCTCCTCCACTTAAATTTGGCTTCATCCTCGAAGCCTGCAACAACTCTACTCCAGAACTACCCCCGCAATGCACTGCTTGGCATTCACCGGACCAGGTTCCTCAAGACCCGACCATCGAAATCTGAAACCCAACTTTACCTTTCTTGCTGATAGGATGACACATGCTTCAGTCTCAGAGCAACTCCCACGAGTTCTCCACCGCAATCTCATCATCACACTCAACTGGCTCTAGTGTCCTCGGGTTAGGAAAAACCCGATACACTAATGACACCTCCAAACATCCTTCCGGATGAATTTTCACCACATAAAACAAAATCTATCTGGAAATCCGAGATTCCATCCATGCATTCCTGTCGAGCCTCATCAACCATCCAACCCAGATGTGATCCCATACCACTGTCGCAATCACATTGCTCAATGACCATAATTGGACCAGTTCAATCATAACTCTGTGCTGCTGCTTTTCACTTCCGTGAATTTACACTTCCTTATAGTATAACCGCTATCCATGAAGCACACATGTCCTGAATCTGCTCGCAAGGACTCTCGAGTCCATGCACTACCTCCACCAATCAAGATCAATACCCGGGGCCAGACCTTCTAATGCTAACACATCACAACATACGCAACCCATTTCCACGAACCGATCCATTAATACCTGCAGAGTCTTCAGCATGATTGGACCACCTTACCAGGCCTTCAGCCAATCTGGACCACTCTCAAAACCTTCAGCCAATATGGACCGCCCTCCAGGGCCTTCAGTCTGGCTGGACCGTCCCCCGAGCCTTTGGCCTGACTTGTACGCCTAGCGGCCTTCAGTCTATCCGGACCGCTCGACTAGCATTCATCACTCCGATATCTCTCCGGGAAATCCTCCCATGCATACTGTTCTAGCCCCCTAGGGGTTACGAACTCTATCTCCATCATACATACTCGATCCCGGCCTAAGCCCAGGCCCTCCACAATCAATGCCATAGGTCTGTATCCCGCCCCGCACACCTGCTACTCACTCATACTAGCCTGCTCTCGGCTGACAGAAACACTGTTGAATCCCAAGCAGCTAAACAATCTCTCAAGCCTATCGACCATCTGGAGAATTTCCAATTCTCCCCCCACTTAGGGCACTGACTATCAACCACCGGTCGCCATCACCGACCTCCCAAAACAACCTTCCACAAAACCCAACACTTACGCGCGGACTGATTCCCACCAGCACTAGCAACCTTCACAAAATCACATTTCCACACTGATCATCCCGCTCAAAAGAAACTTAATCTTCAGCTAACCACTCCTCAGACTGCAGATGCTACCCGACATTCAAACCAACACCATATTTCCACTAATAACCCTCATGAATGATAACCAACGAAAACTCAAACACTAACCCATAACCATACCAAACCCTCAAGGAACAACCGATACCAAAACGAAAACCACACAACGAGACTAGCAGATAATAATACTTCCACAATAATCACAAGATAACAAGATATCAAGAAAGGAACATACCCGCAGCTGCATCCGACACTGCTCTGACCTCCTCTGTTGTAGGCTGAAAAGAACGACCCTAAGCCCTTGGGGGCTCCGCTCCACCCTGAACTCCACCCGTGATCCTCAAAGTGGCCGGTGCTGGAGCATGCATTGGTCCCGCAACAAGCTGTGGACAGTTGACGCTCAAGTGCCCAACCTGATGACAACGATAACAAATCCTCAAATCCCGACCCGACACTGTCTGCCGACAATCCCTTGCATAGTGTCCCTCCTTTCCGCACTTGCGGCATGCACCACCGGACCGACAAACTCAGGTGTGACCCCTTCCACACTTCCCACAAGTGTGGTTGCTCTGATCTCCCACCCCGGAATCAACGGTCTTGGACCGTTTTGATGCCGACTGCGACTGCACCGGAGCTTGCCTCAACTCACGCAACTGCAACTCAATCTCCAACTCACGCCGCCTAGCGGCCTCCTGCAACTCCAACATCGCACCTCTGCGCGGACACAAACTGTCTGATATATCTCTTTAGCATACTAAGATATCGGGACTTCGATAATACGAAGCCTCCCACCTTTGATGGACTTCAGGACCCGATCGTTGCTATGAGATGGTAATCGGACGTGGAGGGGTGTTTCTTCACGTGTTCATGCCCTGCTGATCAGAGGGTGAGGTGTGCTCTGAACCTGTTAAGGCTTGGGGAAAAGGATTGGTGGAGATTGACCACGGGGTCATACTCGGATGTGCAAAGGGCTGCGGTTTCATGGGATCAGTTCAGAGAGATGTTTATCACTCGTTATGTTCCGTAGGTTGAGAGAGAGAGATTGGCTCAGGAGTTTCTTGAGCTGAAGCAGGGTTCGGAGTCGGTGACGGAGAGCACCAGGATGTTTACTGAGAGGGCGATGTTTTGCCCTGAGTTCGCTTCGGAGCAGGCTCAGATGTCCCGATATCTGAAAACCTCTACCAGCTCCTCCCCCTGCCGCTACTACAGCCGCTGTAGCCACCGCGGCATCCGTCTCAGTGAGAGCCGGATAGCGCTCATCAAAATACTCCACCATGGCGGTCTTGATCGACTCAAACAGCTCCGGCAGCTCGACCCGGAACAACGCAGCAACCTCATCACACAGGATCTCACGAATCCTCGCATCCAAATCGCACGTGCTCATCTGACCGATAACCTCGGGCGGTACTGACCCGCCCGGAACTCCCTCTCCTGCTCCCGATCCTGACCCAGATCCACTCCACGCATGCCTCGAAATCTCCATACGGAAAAGAAACCACAAAATCTCAGACACTTCCCACTATCCCAGGAACCAACTCTCAACCCAACCCTAGAGGTCATGGTTTCCCTGATACGCGTATGGGTCCTATGCTTTCAGTAGTACGGGCCCATACTACCCTCCACACCTACCCATATTTGTATGAAGTACTACCACAACACCCTAGTGAAAAATATACATAGCAAGCGCTCAATCCTCACTCCTAGAGGAACACTGGAAATCTCATACAGAGGGAAACCCTAGGCTAGCAGGCATCATAAAACAGGCAACACTATCATGAAATCCTAAAGGTCCCTAGCCTAGTACTAGCATGCTGTTCTATCAATGATCAAAAACAAATATCATGTATGGCATTTTGGGGTTACTTACTGGCTCCGATTGATCGTACCTCTGCGTCCTCTTTTTACATAATTTGAAAACCATTTTAAATTCTCTTTTAAAAACTCTCCTTGATTTGATTCTGGATTCACACGAATGGTCCTCCAATTCACTCAAAACTGGCTTTGATACCAACTTGTAACGACCAAAAATTTCAACAAAATTTAAACTTTTAAAAACCAACCCATTTTAATAATGTTATTACAAAAAGGTTTTCAATACATTTATTATCAGAGTATTCCCAGAACCATAGCATAAAACATTAACACGAGGAGCAGTACGATCACGCCTTCGCCTTGCCACGGTCTCCTGAAGAACCTGAAAAAAACATTAAACCACAACTGTAAGCCCGAAAGCTTAGTGAGATACCCCCAAAATACCAACCACATATACGCCCTTCCAGGCTACGACCTTCCGGTCCAAATCATAATGCCTTCCGGCCCATAACATAGTGTCTTCCCGCCCATATCATACATAGCATACATAACATAACAGAACATAGAACAACCATGCACTTCGGGTCTACTGTGAGACTGGTCCGCCGCACCGGCCAACAGTCCACCTGGTCCACCCTCCGAGGCTACAGTGTGACTGGTCCGCCCGCACCGTGCCTTCAGTCGGCCTGGTCCACTCTCCGAGCCTCGGCACGTCTGGTCCGCCCTCTTGGGCCTACAACCTATCCGGACCACTCGCTGGGCCTTCGGAACAACCGGTCCGCCCTGGGTATCTTGGCCTACAGCACAAAGCAGGAACCGCCTCAACCCAACTCCAATCCAATCAACCATGTGCACATAAACATACAATCATATAAGAGTTCATAGTCAACAAGCCAATTAAACAGATCACATAACACATCATCATCCTAACCAGGACACCGACCTAACCGGTCACTAGCATAGCATCACCCTACATATTAGGAAACCGACCTTAACCAGGTCTCTAACATATACCATCCTAGCTACCAGGATGCAGGCATATCAAGCAATAATATAACAACAAATACCCGGATCTCAATCCGATAAAGGGTCGGATATGGTACCTTAGACCCTGTCGATATAGTGAGGATAACTCACCTCGCGATTGCCGATACTTTGAACTGAAGAAGTAGATTCTCAAATCACCAACTCACCGAAATCCCGAACTAACCATCATAACAAAATAAACATTAGGCCAAGCATACATCCACTTATCTGGCCAAGACCAAAGTCCAAATCTTATACAAAGTCCAATATTGGCCCAATTTACCAAATTGGGTCCACCTCACCAAGTGGGCCTAGATCCGATGTCCATAACAATAATTGGGCCCAAAAATACTCTATCCATAATTTCCAGACATGGCCCATAAACCAACAACCCACAAACGGCCCAAACTCTAAGGCCCAACCTTAAGGTCCAATCAGGGGGAGTACGTTGGGCGTACCCTCCTTGGTACGGGGGTGTACACACTGAAACGCAGCTGAGGATCGGGGCCTTGACCCGCTACGTGGGGCGTACAACCAAGCTACACGGGGCATAACTTCGCTACTCATAAAGTCATTATAACTTCTTAATGGCTTAAGCTATTAAGCCCAAACTTCAGGTCCCTAGGCCAAATATGATTAGAATTCATAAAGTCTCAAACTTTATCATTTGGGATGTCCATAAGCTCTTAATCCAAGGTCTAAATCCATTAAGACCTATATATCTCACACATGGAACAACTACAGCCCTTGGGACCTCATTTTTCTCACTCAAGACCTCTCCAAAGGTCTGAAAGGACAGATAATCTCGACCAACACAAAGCATGAATCAAGATGAGAACTTTTGGACAAGAAAGATGCTACAAACTTCACAACACATAGATCTATGCAAAATAAGTGGCAAGCAAGAAGCTTTATACCTCAAGTAAGCTTCAAAGGATGATATCTCTTCAGATCTACAAGCTCCAATTGTTCCTTCCCTTCTTTGACAACTTCTCCTTTCTTCTTCTAGCTTTTCTTTTGCAAAAATGAGCTGTCCAAGGCCAAACACACCCAACAATGGAGGGAATACGGGTTTCTAGGGTTTCTGAGGTTAAGTGGCTGACCCTAATTTTAGGGTTTGGGGTTTCTGAGAGTATGTTGGGCGTACGCACCTAAACACCTGCGTTTCTTTCCTCCATTACGCTGGGAGTACGTCCAGCTTACGCTGGGCATACCCAGCCAACTTCAAGCATGCATGCCATGCATGCATGGGACCTTTTCCACTTATTCCACAAAGAGCTATAAAAATATTCATCTTCAAAATGCCGCAACTCTTCTACTCTATACCTGCTCCCAAATAACTTTACATTCATACGAGGGTGACGAGAAGCCCAATGCTTCTAACAACATACACCAACCCGAAACCTTCTCGGATGAAACCCATTTCCCGTAAAAGGACTAGAATTACCCTTCCTCTTAAATCTCAGGGACTCATAATTAAACACTTTAAGAACGGGGTGTTACACGACGTGTGCAATGAAGTTCACGATGTGAGCTCGATCAAATGTAAGTTTTTTCGCTAATCTGCCTAATTAGAATTTATGTGATAATTACTTGGTGTATCTATGATGATAAAATAAAAGCCAGGATGTTAGGAGATACGTATTTAGCTTGATTAATTGTTTTTTTGATTAACATGATTGATCTTTTAAGTGTATAAGTAATAAATCTAGGTATTAATTAAATTTATTAATTAATGTCAAATATTATTTGGTTTATTTTATTAAATATTATAAACTTAGTATTTTCAAAATTTTAAAATAAATTATTATAAACCTAGTATTTTAATTTATAAAAAGATTAAACTATTGGAATTTTAAAATGTTTTAAAATAAAGCTTATACTATGTTTATATAATTAAAAGATTAATATATGTTATATCTACAAGAAAAGTCAGTTAAATCGCTAGTACACCCCATTCATGAAATCGTACTATAAACAGTGTATAAGGAAATGGCGATGTCCAATCTTACCCACCACTCTCCTGTGTGGTGGAGGGTCGTGAGCGAACATATTTGATAGGACATAATCTCATTAATAAGTATAATGACATAAAGTAACTAAACTACTTTCTAAAATCCACTCTTAGTTACTTTAGGAAAGTGTAAATTAGTATGTTAATCCATTAAATTGAACATTACACTTTATAATTCATTAGTAGAGCTTATGTGGTTAACCGGCACACTAATAGGTAACTAATAAATAGTATTAGTGGGTATCTCGAAAATTATTGGTGATTAATGGAGCGCGCGTGGCTATCTGGGACATTAAAACGAGATGATAAATGGCATCGCGAGTGTCAAGCTAATTTGCATGTTTATTCACCTGTTGTTTGTGATCCTCGACATCCCAGTCGCACAAGTGAGAGCATAATCTAAGATTAAACATTTCATTGATTAAATTCAATGAATCTCAAAAGATCTAGGAATTTCATAAGATTGACATTCTTAAAAGCATTACCTACCTAAAATAGATTTGAATTTTATTACGACATCCCTCTTCAAAGTTTGAATATAAAACATGGATAATAACCTTAATTTAACATTTATGGGTTAATAATTAAGGATTAAAATAAACTAACTTGAAATCTCTCCTCTCCTATTATAGAGATCGAGTCAAGACAATAATGGTCTTCCTCATTCTTCCTTTTGAAGATGATTTTCCAAATTATGATCAAGGTGAGAGTATGTTCCCTTCTTCGAGGAATGGGGGAAATAGATATCATGTTTCTCTAATTCTCCCTCCTCCTCATCCTCCAGTGACTCTCCTTATGTCACCTTTTCCTCAAGTTGAAAGATACGAAATTAGTCAAGCCTTATTGGCATATAAACAACAAGATGAAAATTATGTGTGTACGCATGTTCGGGAAATGAAATCGTACATTGACAAATTAGATAGATTGGATGTTTTTTTTTTCAAATTGAGCAAGCCATTGATTTGGTTCAACTTTCATTTCCTAAATCATATGAACAGTTCATTGAGGACTTTTATATGAGCGACCTCGACATGACTCTAATTGATCTGACCCAAATGTTGATTTTTGCTGAGGTAGAAATGCTGAAAAGCACACGTCAAGCATAGATGCTTGAAGGGTCTAATTCCAAAGTTTTCATGGACATTGACATTGGTAACAATGGTGGTCCGGAAAAGATTTGTCTTCCGAATGGAAATGTATCAGCCAAGGTCAAAATAGTTTAATTGTATGGTAAGAAAAAGGCTATTTCTGAGATAGTTTTAAGTGTTAACCCTAAAGGGTCCATATGTTTCTATTGCAAATTAAAGGGACATTGGTTACGAAGCTGCCCAGACTACCTAAAAGATCTTAGACATGGTAAACTCAAGTCTTATGATTATATGTTGGAAATGATAGATTCACATGGATAGGAACAAATACACCATAAAATATAGGTGTCAAAAGGGTTCACTCTAATTCATTAGAATGATTATGAGGAAACACTTTCATTAATACATTTTAAAGATCTGATAATTATCATTATGGTTATTAGTTGTGTTAATTTCATTCTAAAGTTTTCAATATGATTACAACATCCCTTTTCATATTTCGAATTACAAGAGATGGCAAGGAATTGTTTGAACTTTCTGGATATATGGTTATAAGTGTTGAAAGGGATTGAGCACACACACACATGCTATATAATGAAGGTGTATAAGCTTGAGAAGTCTAGTTGAAGACTTTTCGAAGCATCATGTATCGAAAATCTACACTTTAGTATGAAAGTCAATGTTGAATATTTTAGTGTTGCGTCTTTGGCTTTTTGATTTGTAATCGGTTGGGCTTGTCCATCCGTAGTTATCTAGAATAGTTTCCTTTATCTAGATAAGTTGTTAGGGTTTTGTTATAAATATATGCATGCATTTGTGCGTATATAATAGAGAATAGTCGTTCACGTTGATTCTTGTAACCCTAATATTTACCTCTACAGATTCAAGTTCTTAATCGAGCTCTTCTAGGGTATTTTGCATTAATCATTCGACATATTCATTGCAATACTTGTGTTCTTATTTACGTTCTTATTTATATTTTTCTTAGAATCATACGATCCTGATAGAACTTTGTTCTAACAATTGGTATCAAAGCAGGAGATTGTGTTCGTCGATACACTTCTCTTCTGTATTCACAAATAGTTAGGGTTTCCGCTTTTATCGAAGCCGTCGTCTTCTTAACGACGACTACTCAGCTTTTGATAAAACCCTAATCCTAAGTTTACAGGTAAGATTCTAGCAGCTCACGATGTCTCATGATGATATACATACAAACCCTATTAACATCTCAAAAAACATCGGATCAACAATTAGTGTTCCCATACTCTACACTCAAGACTACGAAGTATGAGCTCATCACTTTGAAGATTACGTAGTTGGATCTAAAGATAATGGCTATCTCATATGGGAAGCTATTGTTCTTGGACCTTTTTTTCACTCAGAAACAAACACGATCGTCAAGACACAGAAAGATTACAACAAGCTGGTGACAGATGTTCAGAAGATGCCTCAAGATGAGAAGGACAAGATTCTGTGTAATGTCAAAGCCATGCTAATGATAAGATTCGCCTTACAATCTGACACCTTTCGGCTTGTAGGCTCATGCACAAATGCTATGGAAATCTGGGATAGGTTGATGGAACTCTACTCAACTGATGAGGATCTGGAACACTCCATTCAAACTCTGTTGATGTCATAATTTGGAGTGTTTGAATAGAAACCTGAAGAGAAGCTCATTCAGACCTTTGATCGGTTCAATCATCTTTTAAGTAAGATGATCAAGCATGGAATTGAAAGAAAGCTGATCGAACAGAAAGTTACATTCATGAACGGGCTCAGACCAGAATGGATGGCTGTGGTTTCCAATGTGAAGGCACATGAACAGTTCAAATCCTACTCTCTGGCGAAACTAGTTGGGATACTGAAGTCACGTGAAAGTGTTGTAACTAAGGAGGCAAAAGTGGTCTCTGGCACGGGATCTTACAAGTGAGGAGTATGCTCTAATGATAACAAATCCAAAGAAATTCGCAAGAAGAAAATTTCCCACCAATAAGAACCGAAATTGGCAAGGAAGTTACAGTTCTGAGAAAGTAAAAGAGGAACCGAAAGGTTCTTCTCAAAAGGTGGAAGAGAAAAAGGAAAACAAGCTTGTAGGAGACTCTGGATACGACTGCAATTACTGTCACGACAAGAACCACTTTGCCAAAGATTGCATGTTAAGAAAGATGGCTGAGAAGAGAGAGGGTGAAGATGATGAAGCGTATTACATGCGAAAACTTGAAGAAGTCAAAAAGAAAAAGGCTTCCAACAGCTCGATGAATGCTCTAATTGTACAAGAAAATGCAGGGGAAGATGAGTTTGGCGGCGTAGAAGTCTGGTCAACAGACTCTGAAGACGAAGAGGTTAGAAGACCCACGCATGGAAAGGCATTTCTGGCAAAGAATGGAGGTTCTGGTGGAAAATGCTTGATCGTCACTGCTGGACCATCAACCGAAAGTGCAGACACAGAACCGAACATGACTGAAAACAAGTGTTTTGCAGCCAAGCCAGTGAGTGAGAAGATCAATGACTGCGATCGATTGATCAAGAAGGTACATTCTTTCCTTGAATCTCTTAAAATTTCCAAAACTGAATATCTAGAAGAATTAAATGAACTAAACTTTAAATTTGACAACCTAAGTAGTAACCTCATGCAAACCCGCTTAGCAAACTCTAACCTAACTGACCAACTCGGCAGGGTGTCTTCAAAAAGTGAGGAGAGAAGGATCTGGATTGAGCAGAAGGAAGCAGAGTTAGTTAGGGCTAAGGATGAGAGTATTTATTTGCAAAGAGACAATTTGAAATTATTAAAACAAAGAAATGTTTTCTATTTAATTGCTAAGCATCTTTATACTAATATTGCTCAATTACATCTTAATTGTGAAATTGGAAAGAAAATACATAAAATGATTTTGCCCTTTCTTGAATTTAAGGAAGATGATGTTATAGCAGACTATGAATCAGAAGTTTCCTCTGAAGAAACATCCATGTCATATAGGCTAGGCTTAGATAAGATAGAAACTTTCATCGATTCTAAGGAACATAAAAGTATGTTAAAAGATATCTTAGATAAAAATGATAGGCTGAAAATTAAAACCGAAACTATAAAAACATTCGATGAATCAAATGCCAAAATTATCAAGGATAATAAAATAATAATAGATAATTCTTCTGAATTTGAAACAGAAAGTGAGATGAGTGAAATCTCAGTAGAGGATGTTGTTGATTGTTCTCAGTTTGTGAAAAATGAAGCCAAGAGTGAAAAACCTCTTATTTCTGAAAACTCAGTTGAGTTTGCTCGTCTGTCAAAGGAACAGAAACCGAAACTCAAAGAAAAGGCCTTGGTCTATCAGAAGGTACAGACCGTACCAAACCAAGTTTATGCTGTGACTGGAGTCACTCACAAACAAACAGCTGAATTAAGGACGATAGTTGAAGAGGATAATGCTGAAGGATGCAAAGACTATTTCTGGTCTGCTCCCATTGACAATGCAGATCAGACTGTGGGTCTGTCTGAGAGAACCACATGGAGAGTCAAAGGACGATACATACTAGAACCCATCAATAAACCTTCCAGTTTCAATATTCCCAGCACAAGCGGAACGAAAGATGTTCCTAAAGAACCATCAATGCAACATGATGCACCAATCGAAAGAAAAGAACCGAAAGGTCCACTCAAGAGACAGGAAGCACCAAAAGTTCAAACTAAGGAACGCACCGAAACCAGAGTGGAAGACAAGATACTGAAGGAGAAATCAAAGCCAAGCTTCAATGTTCACAAGTCTCAGAAGGAGCTAGCTGAACAGAAAAGACTCAGAAATCAGCGATATGCCTCGAATCTGAATGAACGGAAAAGGCATTGGAATTCTCAAAATCCTAACTATGAGCCTCCTAGGAAAGAATCCATGGATAAAGGAAAGGAAAAGTTAAAGGAAGATTTCGGTCCAAATTCCTATTATTCCAAATCCCACAACCGAAAGTTAGGTTTCGGTTTTAAACCAAGTTTCGGTCCTCGACCAAGTTTCGGTCATCGACCCAAGTTCAGTCCTAACACCAGATTCAGTCCTAACACCGGTTTCGATCCCAATTCTAGATATGGATCCTCCAGGTTCCAATATAAAAATAAGCGATCCTCCCCTAAACCTAAGAATCAAACGAAAAACACTAAACCAACTAATGAAGATACATTAAAATTTAAAGAAGATAAAACAAAAATCAAGGTGTTTACCATCAAAAGAAAAGATCAAACAACTCTCATCAAACGAACTTATTTTGTTGATGCTTCTATTGTTATTCCTTTCTCTGTGAAAAACTCACCAGGACCCAAGATATTTTGGGTTCCTAAATCTACTTGAAATTGTAGGTAATCAGTGACGAGTAGTTCGACGACGAATGGAATATAGACAGTGGCTGCTCGCGTCACATGACAGGAAGAAAAGAGGAATTAAGGGAGTTTCAGTCTCTAAAGGATGGTGGTTCTATGAAATTTGGAAACAATTGCTATGGAACAATTAAAGGATACGGGATGATAACTAATGGGGACTTTTCCATGAGAAAGGTGGCTTATGTGGAGGGATTGCAGCACAACCTCATCAGTGTCTCGCAATTAGTTGTGGGCACAGGCTTGAAGGTATCATTTGATGATACAGGATCTGAGATAATAGAAAAACAAACCAAGAAAGTTCTGTTAAAATCTGCACGAAAAGGAGAAATGTATCCTCTGAATCTTAATCCTATTCGAGGGACACCAGCTATCTGTCTACTATCAAAGGCAAACACTGATGAAAGTTGGCTTTGGCATCGACGTCTATCTCACCTAAGCTTCAAATATATCAACAAATTAGTAATTGGTGATCACGTTCAAGATCTTCCTCTGCTAAAGTTCGAAAAGGAGCATTTATGTGCAGCATGTGAAATGGGAAAGCAAAGCAGAAAAAGCCACCCAACACGCATTAATACCAAGATCGTGGAAGCACTTGAACTGTTACATATCGATTTGTGTGGACCATCTGCTATAGAGAATATCGGTGGAAGTAAGTACATTCTAGTAATTGTAGATGATTTTTCACGTTTCACGTGGGTTTTCTTTCTTAGACAGAAATCAGATGCATCTCCCAAGCAGAAGATGTTCATCAAGCAAGTGGAAGTTCAACTAAAGAAGACCGTGAGAAACATCAGAAGTGACAATGGGCTGGAATTCAAAAACAAGGATTTTGAAGACTTTCTGGCTGATAAGGGGTTCACACACAACTTTTCGGCTCCTTATACACCACAGCAAAACGGAATTGTTGAAAGACGAAACCGATCATTGTGTGAAGCAGCTAGGACCATGCTCAGTTATGCCTCTCTACCTCTATACTTTTGGGCTGATGCCATTGCTGCGACTTGTTATACTCAGAATCGGTCCCTCCTCAACAAGCGATTCTCAATAACTCCTTATGAGATTTTAAACAATCGGAAACCAAACGTCAAGTTTTTCCACATATTCGGTTCCAGGTGTTTTATCCTTAATTCTTAAGAAAACCGAAATAAGTTTGATGTTAAAGCCAGTGAGGGGATCTTTCTGGGTTATTCTCTATCATCAAAAGCATACCGAGTGTTGAACAAGCGTTCCAAAAGAATAGAAGAGACTTATTATGTCACCTTTGATGACAATTACATGAAGAAGGTTCAAAGGACAGAAGATGCCTCTGGAGACATCTTTCCAGCATCTGGACAGGTCTCGGTTCCAATATCCAATCTGTTCGATGAATACATTCGGTTGTTCGATGAACCAGAAAAGGCAATACATTCGGAGGTAACAGCAGCAGACAACAAGGTAAATAATCTGAAGAAAGTAATAGACGAAGCTGCCAAATCAATGGAAACCGAAACACCTACTCCTAAACCATCACCTAGTACTTCAAACTCCAATTCAACGTTCCAGGGGGAGAACTCTAACACTTTCAAACCATCTGGAGTTTCTGTCGAGGGGGAGAATTACCATTCCGCGACATCTGATCCTCAAACAACTGAACCAAAATTATCAAGCGAAAATCCAATCGAGGGGGAGACCCCTACTATCGGTTCTGTTGAAGACATAGGCTTCAATTCGCCAGTCGAGGGGGAGAAGGAGAGAACAAGTGATAGTTTAACTGACGAAGGTGAAGGGGATAAGTTAGATGTTGAAATTGAAGTTGAAGCAGAACTAAATCTAGAATATGATCCAAGCTATCCTCCGCTAGTAAAATGGACAAAAGACCATCCCAAAGAGAAAATTATTGGTGAATCGTCCGAAAGTGTTCTTACTAGATCTCAACAGAAGGCAAAACAAACAGCATTATTCTCCAAAGTGGAATTTTGTATGTTTAATTCTTTTATCTCCAAAGTAGAGCCGAAAAGCGTAAATGCTGCACTTGATCATTCTGATTGGGTTCAAGCAATGCAGGATGAGCTCAATGAATTCGAACGAAACAGAGTTTGGAGATTGATTCCTACACCGAAAGATGCCTCTGTTGTTTGCTTGAAATGGGTGTTTAGAAATAAGCTGGACAAAGAAGGTAATGTCATTCGTAACAAGGCTCGGTTGGTTGTAAAAGGCTATTGTCAAGAAGAAGGGATTGATTATGAAGCAACGTTTGCTCCTGTGGCAAGGTTAGAGTCTGCTAGAATTTTTCTAGCATATGCCGCTCACAAAAACTTCGAAGTTTTCCAAATGGATTTCAAATGTGCATTCTTGAATGGAGAATTAGAAGAAACCATCTATGTTAAGCAACCACCCGGTTTTGTGAATGAAAAGTACCCGGATCATTGCTACGTACTGGATAAAACTGTCTATGGGCTAAAGCAAGTACCAAGAGCCTGGTATGAAACTCTTACTCGCTTTCTAAAAATGTCAAAGTTTAAACAAGGTTCGGTTGACCCAACCTTCTTTCGAAAGAAGCAAGGCGAACATTTGATGATTGTTCAGATTTATGTCGATGATATCATCTTCAGCTCTACGAATCCTAGCTTAACTGCTGAATTCAAAAAGTTGATGGATACTAAATTTGAAATGAGCACAATGGGTCTGATTAACTTTTTCCTTGGTTTGAATATAAGACAGGGACCGAAAGGCATCTTTATAAACCAGGAAGCATACACCAAAAATCTGCTGACTAAATTTGGAATGAAGGGTGATTCAAAAGTAAAGGTTCCAATGGCATTCGGCACCAAGCTGACCCCATCTCTGGAGAAACCGGCTGTAGACATAACTCTTTATCGACAAATGATAGGATCCCTTATGTATCTAACAGCTAGTAGATCATATATCATGTTATCTGTTTGTTATTGTGCCAGGTTTCAAGCTAATCCAAGAGAACCCCACATGACTGCTGTGAAGAATATTTTTCGATATCTGAAGAAGACTTCATCTCTCGGTCTCTGGTATCTTGCAAGATCTGGATTCTTCATACAAGCCTTTTCAGATGCTGATCTTGGAGGATGTGGATTGGACAGGAAAAGCACTACCGGAGGATGTCAATTCCTTGACGGAAAACTTGTCAGTTGGCAATCAAAGAAGCAAACCTGTGTTTCCTTGTCCACAACAGAAGCAGAATACATCGCTGCCGCATCATGTACCTCTCAGGTAGTTTGGATTCAAAGTCAGTTAAGAGATTATGGGCTGAGTATGAAAAAGATCCCTCTCTACTGTGACTCTGAAAGTGCAATCAGGATTTGTCATAATCCGGTGCAACATTCGAAAACCAAGCACATAGCACTTAGGTATCGTTTCATCAAGGATCACGTAGAAGACGGGAACGTAGAAGTACATTTTGTTCGTTCTGCTGTTCATCTGGCCGACATCTTTACTAAAGCCTTACCAGAAACAACCTTCAATAAAATCTTACAAGGCTTGGGTATGATGGAAGGAGAGTCGGTACCGAATCCTCAAATTTCTCCTTAAAATAAAGACAACAGAGATAGACAGAGCGCTCAGTCTATCTTTGCTGTAGATTTTTGGACATAGACAGACCGCTTTGTATATCTCGGCTCCATAAATCTCGGCTCCGCTCTAACTACTCTTATTAATAAAATAAGGTTTCAATTGTATATTTTAAATTTTTCTGTTTTTATTCTTTTTCAGAAAATTTCAAAAAAATATAAAAATATTTTTTCTGTTTTTATTCTTTTTCAGAAAATTTCAAAAATCCAAAAATATTTTTTTCTGTTTTTATTCTTTTTCAAAAAATTTCAAAAATCCATTTTCTTTTGCTTGTCTGTTTTGTTTGGTGTCTGTTATTAATAGGTAAACACAAGAATAACCGTCGAAAGATCTCAAGCAGGTATGATTTCACTTTTACACAACCTAGTTAAGTGTCCCTAGAAGCATGCTGTTGTATGTTGTCATAAAGCCTCTATGATCTCGAGTAAGCCTTAATGATTCGATCGATACCCATCGTTTCTTCCAAATCAGGATATTTTAACTCACTCGGTCTAGAGCTACCTTACTCTTCTCATTTGAGTAAAGAGTTTCTCTACTCTGTCATGCTTATCTAGCAGAAGGTACATTCGGTTCCTTAACCACCTCTTTATATTCTCCATCTACCTTCGGCTCACTAATGTAACCCTTGAGACTCTCGGTGTTTACCACTGAGGTTTATGGTTACAACATTTGTGTTGATGATCTTAGATACGATTACCACGTTTTAAGTGAAACCCAAAATCCGACACCAAAAATGAATTGACGGTGAGTGAAATACTTAAGCATTAACTGGTTACCTAAGGAAATCTCTTTTTATTTTGCGTAATCTTTTATGAAATCGTCTACAGCTAAGACATTTCTTCCCAAAGAGGTCCAGTTTATTTTATTTTGAGATTTCTGCTTCCTATAAGCCATCAACATAATAAATCCCACCTACCTGTTCAAAAGATCACATCGGTCTCACAGGTACCTCTATTAACAATCGGTTTTATGTTAAAACTCGGTGTTCGGTTGGAGGAAAGCCACCTAATGCCTATGATCAAAAGAAGCCTTTCACTGTTTATTAACAAATAGTTAATCGTATTTTTCGGGAAACCACACAAGCACTTCAAGTCTCTCTTGACTTTGAAGGAAGTGATTCTTTCCTGGAATCCTCTGCTTTCTGTCTTCTAAAAAGACATCACTCATGTCCAATACACACTTGTTTTATTTCTTTATCTTTCACACCTTTATGCATGAAAATTAATATTTTCCAACATTCTAATTGCTGATTGGTATAAGTTTTGGTCATCGGTTGTAACCAAACAAGGGGATACAAGGAATTTCAAACGGTTCAAAGATAAGATTTGGGCGCGTGAATTTGATCCGTTTCAAACCCACGCGTGCTTACGTTTTCCTAGGATTAACCACGCTGTCAAATCGCGCTTTTTCAGGCGACGTTTTAGTAACCTCATCATCACGCTGTCAAAGAAGAAGATGAACAGTTTGAAATTTGTATAAATAGGGGTGATCGTTTTATTTGTGATTTACTAGTCTCAGATTATCTCTCTCATACAAATTTCAAACTGTTCATCTTCTTCTTTGTTCATCAATGGCGACCTCATCCTCCACACATGATCAAACTGCAACATCATCCTTGCTTACAATCCGACCCAACCAAAATCTGATAATCGAAACGAGTCCATTCGCATATGACTCATATATGTTGCATATGGTGGAATGTCTGAAGTATTCCCCTCTGGTATTGGCCCTAACCCTAGTCGAAGCAGTTCCGATGTCGCTGCTATCTCAAGTCTACTCATCAGCAACATATGACAAGAATAAGGATCGCATTTACTTCAATATTCACGATAAGAAATCCTCAATTTCAAAGACGAAGTTTTGTTTCCTTTTAGGGCTCGCAGTTGATTCCTCCATCATCTCGCCTGATTTCATCACAACAACCCAACTCTTCACAATGTTGTACGAGATGGGATACACCGACGTACTTACATCGATAGCGAAGGTCGAGAAGTCCTGTTTACCATCGCAGTGGAATGGGTTGCTGACCCTGCTCATCAAAGGTCCGGCGGAAAGAAGTGGTGGTTCTGATACCACAAGCAAAGGCTTTCTCACCATTCTTTATGGTTTATATAACGGGATCAATCTAGATTATGGCACGATACACTGGTCCCAAGTGGTGCAGAGTTTGAATACCACAACCCGTCACTCAGAAATTTCCTGTGGCCGTTTCTGGACCGTGATTACAAGGAAGGCCATGGATTCTTTAGAGATTCCAGTTATGCAAGATGCTCTTCTTACCTCTATCGTTTCATTTCACACCACGAAGATTATTTTATCTGATCCACGTAAGTTTCCTCATTATGGATCAATCCCTGAATCAATGTACAGGTGTGTCACAACACAGAGCACGGTGATGGAAGATTACAGAAAATTGTCTCCGGTTGGTCCAAGGGTGTTGTCTGCAGAACAACAAGCTGCACTAGATGCCTTGGAACAACCTGCTACCAGAGGCAAGAAAATGGTGAAAACAGAGAAAGAAGAAGTAAAGGAGAAAAAGCCGAAAACTTCAAAGCGAAAGGCTGGTGAGGGAGCTTCTTCTCAAACAAAGTCGAAGAAGATTAAAAAGATGTCTAACAGGCCCAAGAGAAATTTGTCTCCTGAACCTGAAACTGTTGAAGATCAAGAAACAGAAACCAAGAATCTTCCGGTCTTCACCAGAGAGCCCACGCCAATGAGATCTCCAAACCCACCTCCATCTCCTAAAGATACTCACATTCCTATTCCACCAGTCTCTCCCGAAACTACTAGACTTCCATCTCCTCAACCCACAAAAATTTCCACTCCAACTCCCTCACCGATTTAGAAAGCTCCACTTTATGTTCCCATAGATATACCATCTCTTCATACTGAATCTACTTATCTACCAACTTTAACCACCAATATCTCTGTTCATATCTCCACTACACCCATCTCAACTCCTCTTGCAACAGAATCCCTCACCACCACCATTCCACAAGTCCCAGTAGAAGTCAATGTATCTGATACAGGGGCTACTACTGTGGTTGATACTCCTGTTACTAAACTACCATCTCCCACCCCATCTTCTAACTCTGGTGCTACTTTAGGAGGAGATGACGAAGAGTATGATTCTTTATACTTTAGTCCTTACCGGCTTCCAACTGATACCGATGTTGATGCTCCTGCCACTAATCAACATCTTCAAGACATTAATGAAAAGCTGGACCGATTGCTTGCAGACAACAAAGCTTATGGCGGTGTTGTCATGAAAGCTTTCGTGGAGATTGTTGTTCAGCAATACACTGAAGCCACTGATAAATCCACAGCTGCAGTTGACAAATCAACAACTTCGTGTTCACAGACCACAGAGAAGGTTACTGAGGTTGTTCATACAACTCAGATTTTCCTTGATTTGCTCAAAGCTCATGCTAATACTAATGCAGCAAAATATCAAGCTTCTGTGGACTCCTTTTCCCACACTCTTCAAGAAGAAACTACCAAGTTTGATGCCCTTCGTGCTGATCTCAAAACAGAATCCACATCTTTTCTTCAAACATTGGATTCTCTGCAGAAAGCACATTGAAGGAGGATTTGATCAAACACCAGGCAACTATTGAGCTACAGAAAGTACAATTGGCCCAGGCTGAAAAGGAGATCTCTCTGCTCAAGACTCAACGGGCTGTCTTTCAAAGTTGTGCTGGTGATGTGAAGAAAATCATGACTTCTCTTCTTGAAGCCCATGATCCCATTCTAACTTTAACTATTCGAAAGCATCTCCAGACTAAACTTCTTCCTGCCATTTCTCTTCTTAGTGAAATGAAGGGTGTCTCAGAGAAAGTCTTTCTTCCGAAACAAGGGGGAGAGGAGAGTAAAGTCAAAACAGAACCGAAGGTTAATGTAGCTTCGGTTTCTGGAAAGCAAGTTCTAGAAGATAGTGACTCTGATCCTGAAGAGACTATTGTCGAAGCTCTCAAAAGAAAGAAAAGAGACAGAGAGCTTGATGAAACTCTGAAGGTGGCGAAAGAGGCTGAAGAGAAGGAGAAAAAGAATAAAGAAGAAGAGGAGGTCTTGCAGTGCAAGAAGACTCTATTTCCCGAGTGGGACATAGATACTCTTATTACTCAGGCGATTGAGTTTCCTTCCATGTATTGGTTGGAACCAATAGCTTCGTTTGAATGTGAGAACTCAAAGGACTCGCAGCTTGACATGCCAATCACTAAAAGAGCATTTACTTATCATTGCTTTGAATTCACTGCTGAGGTTCCTTTTCCCAATTTGAAGGTTGACAGGGAGTTAATCGATTTTTATTTGAAGAAAGGTCAACCGCAGTACTTGACTTGGAGTCACAGAAGATTACAAGTGTC
The DNA here is from genome assembly GCF_052625555.1 of Lactuca saligna. Lineage (NCBI taxonomy): Eukaryota > Viridiplantae > Streptophyta > Magnoliopsida > Asterales > Asteraceae > Lactuca > Lactuca saligna. The sequence goes on along the minus strand of NC_136419.1, from coordinate 116,940,957 downwards.
AAGGTACTGAAATCAGCACTTGCTAGGAGATTTATGAATGTACACTTCAAGAGTAACCGTGGTACTGCAAACACAGAATATTTCATCTCTCTGGCAGATCTTCCCAATCTTAATCCTCATGATTGGATTTTTCTATACAACATTCTGCTCTCAAATCAAAGAGAGTATGAGCCGATTTTGAAACATCTTAAAAGAATGTTGGCCTCCTATGTCCATGAGCTTGCCACTATGGATCAGGAGATAGCAAGAGTGATGAATAAGAAGCCGACAGTCAAGCCAACGTCTAAGCCCGGTGATGTAAATAAAATGAAGTTGGGGCAGCTTGATTCAACAAACTTGACTGTCAAGTTCACTAAGGGTGATAGGCATAAGTTTCTGTTTGCATTGGTTGACAAGCATCCGTTTTCAACAGATTGTTTGGAGCATATAATCAACATCATTCATCGATGCAAGCAGAACTCAGCATCAGACAAGAAGAATTTTACAGATTTGCTTCGGTGGTATATAACGTTTAGACAACACATTCTGGCCATTATACCGGGGATATTTGAAACGGTGAAGAAGCCCATTGGTGTGAAAAGAGAATAGAGTTTCTGCTCCAAAGACGCAAAGGGGGAGATTGTTGAAGATTTTAGTGTTGCGTCTTGGGCTTTTTGATTTGTAATCGGATTGGGCTTGTCCATCCGTAGTTATCTAGAATAGTTTCCTTTATCTAGATAAGTTGTTAGGGTTTTGTTATAAATATATGCATGCATGTATGCATATATAATATAGAATAGTCGTTCAGGTTGATTCTTGTAACCCTAATATTTACCTCTACAGATTGAAGTTCTTTATCGAGCTCTTCTGGGGTATTTTGCATTAATCATTCGACATGTTCATTGCAATACTTGTGTTCTTATTTACGTTCTTATTTATATTTTGCTTAGAATGATACGATCCTAATAGAACTTTGTTCTAACAGTCAAGAGTATTTATTTCTAAACTCCAGTTGATTTATGGGTACATGAGAGCATAATTCTTATGCTAGTAGGAGCATAATTCTTATGTTAGTATTCTGTGTGATGACAATGCTATTCGTAAGGAACAAAGTTCTCAATTTGCGAGTTGCAAAGTCTGGAAATTGTTACGCTATAACTAGACTTAAAGGAAAGAGATCTCATACTTCTTTTTCAATCTAAAGGCCTAGACTGAAAGGATTAATAGAGCTTACTCTTGGATATATGTGAATATCATGTTGCAATGATTCAACATAGAAAACTCAATAAATGAAAATATTATAGGAAGATACAAAACATATATTAAGTCGTTATGTAAAACACTATGAATCAAGTCCCATATGCTTCGGGTATAAGATCAATTAGATATGATATAATATCCACTTCTTCTAATTTTTCCTAATGCCTTGTGCATTGAGAAGGGAAAAAGAACTAAAACTTTGTAGCACTAAAATTCTTGAACAACTGTTAATAACATTCTAAGGTTATTCTAAAAGATTGGTTGATTATGGATAGTTGGAAGTATAAGTATTAATTTGGACGGACCATATTAACATATTTCTGGATGGAGGTGATTCATGTTCATAACTGATGATCATATAGGAATAGGAAATGTTTCCATAGTGGGAGTTGATTATTAAATATACATGTGAGTTGGAAACTTTAATGCAAGGAATGTATTCAAAGAGTGTATCTTGAATTTCAGACTTCATTAACATGGGATTGTTTTTCGTAACAAAGTTCTAGTGGAGCATTTTGTAATGTCGTTGGCTAAGTCTCGGTGATTTTGACGCGACGACATCACAAAAGCATTTTGCATGTAAGGTTGGAATTCTAACACTTTTAGTAGTGACAAGAATATAAAATTGTGAAAAGGGCATCATTGGAATAGTGTCCAGTCAATTTGTTCACAAAGGAACGAAACTGTAGAGAAATAATATGCATGTTCATAGCATGGTATGCTTGTTGTTTAATTCAGTTGGTTAGTTGATTACTTGAAACATTATAAAATGAATAAAGACTTAATTAATGTGGTGATTAAACAACAAGAGTTTTATTTATATTCTATAGTTTTGAGACCATGGTTAATTAGGTTATTATTGTGTTTCACTTTGCATGTTTTACTTTTTGAATAATTAGCTAATTTGAAATTCCACGACCGATTGTACTTTTGGAAGTAATTAGTGAATTAAGACTACTGTGAACTAGATTTTAGATTGTCTAAATAGTTTTAGACATATCAATAGTTTTGTTGTAATATTCATGAGTGCTAAGTAATGGGGGATTTTAAGTATTAGATAAACCCACGCTCAAAGAATTACTTCATGGATTTTTATCACGAGTGATTCTAAGACGATAATATCTTATATTCTTGAAATGGAGATATATTAGTTGTTTACAAGTCAGTTGTACATTTACAATACGTAAACATATAGTAACTTGATGTTGTACATTTATTCGTTATTTTTTCCCTAATGGGAAAAACGATATCTTTTCCCCCTCGATGATTTAATGTCGACATCTGAAGTGCTTGGCCGAGCCGTACAAAATTGATGTGCTCAGTTAGCACTCTAAATTCAATCGCCATTAATCGGGAAAAAAGTAAACAAAATGTTGAACACTGATATTGATTTCAATCCATGTCTTGTGTCCATATGATATCTTGTAGAATGAAGGAATATTTTATTACTTATCTTAGGACATGTTGCTGACTAGGTCAGAGTTCGACAGCAGCTATTGGTAGCAACAATTTTCTGATCAATTCGGTAGTTATATTGGTAGTTATAGTTACAGACTCATCCAAGTGGAAGATTTTTCGATTAGATGTCTAAGCCATTAAATATAATTGGTATAAACATGAATTGATGGTGGCACAGTCCTTTTGGGTTGCCCTCAAACCTTGCAATTGGACAACATAGTTTTGGATAGAGGGTTGATTTATTATTTGAATAATAAATTGAAATAATTGATTCATAAGTAAGTTATGAAAACAATATATTAATCATAATCATATTATTTAATTAATAGTTAATCAGAAATTAATTGAAATTAATTTTGAGATTAATTGGATTAATTAAAAGTGCAGGGTCTGTTTAGTTATTTATTAGAAGATTAGAAAATGAGCTCATGGACCTCAGTGGATGAGGTGGACGAATGTGTTTACATCAGGTATACCTCTCTTCGAGCTCCTTTGTGGCAGGAAGTGTTGTACCTCGATATGTTGGGACGAGGTTGGCTAAAGGATCATAGGGATTACTGAGGTGGTTCTAAAAAGGAAGAGCACATTCAATAGGTTTGGTTGTGACTGCATACAATGTGTAGAGTAGACATAAGAGTTACATAGATTGACGACGATCGGAGTTGGAGTTTTAGGTTGTTAATATGGTGTTGCTTCAGGCATCGCCATGGAAGGGTGTTATTTAGGAAATTAGGCAAGCTCGGCCTTACATTTATGTGGTCGTTATGAGTTATTTCCAGGCTAGAGAGATAGAGATAGATAGATAGATATATAGATAGATAGATAGATAGATATGTGTGTGTGTATATATATATATATATATATATTAATATATAAAGCATATTGCACATTTCTTGAAATTTAAGAGGTATAACCATTACAGCATAACGCACAATCTTATTAAGCTTACATCCGTCTACGTATCGTATCTTTACCCTTCTTGATGTTGAAAACACTAAACCCTAGCCTCCTCTACACACAATTACCAGTCGTCAAATGCATATCTCTTTTGTCTCTCTACTCACACTCCTCAATTTTCAGCAGCCCTCTGATACCCCCATCCTCCTGACGTCGCCGCTACAACCTAGAATAAGTCACCATTCATCCCTCTCTACCTCTGTTTCTCTTCCCAAAACCACAATCACACATGTTTATCTGCTCAACAAAACAGTAATGAAACCCTAATCTCGCCATCGCCATCCCACGACTTATTGGTCGCCGACTTTTTCTTCTTCTCTCTCTAGTCTAAACAACCATCTTCATCTGATCAATAAAAAAACATGCAGATGGTGTTTTCAGAGCAAGACGACCAAAAATTTTGCTTCACCTTCACCCCTTCATCAAAGATTATCTCATTTATATCATTGTAAGTTTGATATTTCATTTGTCTCAAGCTAAGTTTACTTTGTTGATTCATATATTCTGTTTCTATTTTAATACTTTCTTGTTTCTTATTCTTTAATATTTATGTTCATTTTTCGTTTTCTGTTACAGGCTCTTCTCCCACTGTTAGAAGGGTATTTGAATTTTTTAATCCTAAACCCACCAAAGTCACAAATGTTTACATGTATGTTTGTATATTTCCTTCATTTTGTATTCAAAATTTAGGCACTTGAAAAGTTTTATCACATTTTTTTTACAGGGAAATGTTTTTTTTTCAAGAAAAATACAAGCAATGCATGTTGGGAATGAAGCTGAGATATAAAGATTCGGGTTTGTTGCAGGGAGAAACTGAGCTTATCTCACCATTCCAAAGGAGGGAATGATGTTGGAATGTGATTTTTCGTTCTAATGGGTACACTTGTTCTAATTGCCTCATGTTGTTGTTTATGCCTCCAATACAGGTCATTTCCACCAAGGGGAACGGTTTTGGTGGTTGTTTTTCTTCTTGATGCAACCTATCCAACACAACAAAGTGATCCACCAAGTCATGATGACTGCTTAGTTGAGCCTATAAGGCCAACTTTTCACTCTTTCTGCAAACTTAACAGCTTAAGACATGAGTGCAGAGTACTCATGGTGGGTTTTCAGTGCTCTGAAAGCATGCAAATGATGAGTGCCTTCCTCCATTGGTAAATTTTTTGTTCTTATGTTCTCTAACGTCTACCCCTGTCTTCCAGCTCAAATATTTGGCTCTTGTCTATTGACTTTTATAGATAGAGAAACAAACCATGAGGATGTTGAAAATAGCATCTTTATTATAAATTATATTGACATAGCAACATACTTTCTATTATTTCAAAAAATAGCAATGCATTTTACAAACTTTTCTAGAGGGTATTTTTGGAAATTTCACTGCTGCCAATTTGAGGGTATTTTTTCAAATTTATGTGAGGGTATTTTTTTCAAATTTATGTGAGGGTATTATTGAGAGCGCATGGGCCATTTACGTAGTTTATACTTTTATGATGCATCAATGTACTTTGTTATACTTTTTTAATTTTGTGAATACATATCATCTTACTTTCATTTACATTCTTGATTTAATCTAATTATTGGATTTATTTTCATCAAATGATATTGAATTACGGAAATGATGATTTTATAGATATGAAGATATTCTTTAAATCGATTGGTATGGATCTCAATGGTTGCAGTTTCCTTACTCCGGGTTTGCTAAATTTTAAAATGTTCTTTTCTTTTTGGGAATTTGATTATAAAAATGAAATTGCCAGGGTACTTTGGAAATTTCATGCTAGCAGATTTAGGTAAGTTCCATATCCCTTCGAAATTATTTTTCAAAGCAAAGCATTTTCCAAACAGTATTTGTATATTTGTGCACATCTGTGTGTTTTTGGGTTTTAAACCAATAAAAAATGTGATATTGATAAAGTATTTTTTTTTAATCTTTTGTTGACTCCTGTTTTTTTTTTTTTTTTTTTTTTTTTGCATTGACTCTTTATCTTTTCAATTAATCTTCAAAGTGATTTGATTATATCATTGGTTTCATTCATGTTTGATCTTCTGCAGTGATCACAAATCAAAAAGTTTGTACCCTTATCTAGAAGTCTGTACACTATGTTTTGTAAATTATTCTTATTGTTATTATCAATTTTAGTAATTTTTGGTTAGTTTAAATTTTCTACAAGATTGAGGTTAACAATAATAGATGGTAAGTCACATTTGATTATGCAATAAGATGAAAATATATTTTTATATTCCATTCTAGAAAGTGTTTGGTTGTTGAATAAACGAAAACTTTCAAAATCCATGTTTGATGGTTCACCATTTCTAAAGAGTTTAGATTTTATTATTTATGGTGCAGAGCATTATATCATGCATATGCATAAGTGCACAAAAGAAATTGTTTTTTTTTTCTTGTAGCCAGCCAAAAAACCGAAATATGTATTTTCTATATCCGGTTTTTAAACTGGTTCAGTTAGATCCTATTGGCAGTTTAATATAGGGTTTTTTTAATGAAACCATTTTTTTCATGTTTAAAAAAACCTATTTCTTTAACCGGAAAAAAAGATTTTTTGACCTAATTACAATTATTAAAAAACCAAAATGATTATAACTGAATCCAGTTATACTATAACATTTTTTTTAAGTTTAGTTTTTCAGAATAACCGAACATGTATAAAACTAGTATTTATGCACCTGATATTGGAGGCGCTTTTGAAGGAGGGGTCGTTCGAATAACAATATACTTACTTACTACCAACACTATTGTGATTTTTGTCTATATGTTTAAAGTGCAATGCTCTTATTGGCTGAATGTAAGAAATAACAATTTACATACATTTTTTTTTGTCTAATATAACATCCTACTTTAATTACTGAACTTTAAACTTTTTTAAATTTGTTTTTTTAGTTTGTACTTTAATTACTATCTTAGCCGTGCAGTATAATCATAAGTAGGATGCAATAAAAAAACATATAAACTTAGTTGCCATTTCTTGCATTTTTTCCAAACTTTTAGAATATAAAGTGTCCCCGAAAAGAAGACACAAAAAAAAAAAAAACAAATTCTCGAAACGATAATATAATCGACACCGTATTCTCCATTCGACTTCATCTCACATTAAATAAATTTTCTATCAGATTTCAAATAAACATTGTCGATAAAAAAAAGTAATTGGCGAAGCAAATTATTCGTTACCTGCTGCTTTGCACGATTAATAAAGACAGTGGAGTGTATACATCAAATGAGGCGTATAAATAAATGTTGGACAATTAATAATACACAATAAATCATCTATTTATGTACATTTGTAAACAATCTTAACTTTTCATTTTTAATTCTTATTGATTTCGCATTTGTTAACAGGACTCTTATTGACTCTTATTGATTTCACATTTGTTAACAGGACACTTATTGATAATCTATTTGTGCAAGAATAGTAATCGCCTACAACAACTAATTGGCGAAACAAATGATTTGCATCCACCGCTTAGCGCGGGTAAACGGCTAGTATATATATATATATATATATATATATATATATATATATATATATATATATATATATATATATAGAGAGAGAGAGAGAGAGAGAGTGAGAGAGAGAGAGATCCCTTCTTTTATTTTTAATTAATTATAAACATTAATACAAATATAAAAAAAATAAAAATAATAAATATAAACAGTATAATGATCTTTTTAAGTTGATAAGGACCCAAATGAGTATAAAGATCAAATTTTGAATAATTGGTACACTATCAAAATTTTTTGGAGAAAACCATATAATTCTGCCAACAACATAGTCCATTTTTGCAATTCTCTTAAAAATATTCAAAATGGTTATTAAAAAACAATCACTTCTACTTTTAAATGGATTAATTATGTTTAAATATAGTATTTGTGTATATATGTAAGTCTATACTCTATATTTTACAACTACATGCATGTAATTTTAATTTTTTGAATAAAACCATATAATTTTGACAACAACAAAGACCATTTTTGCAATTTTATCTTAAAAATATTAAAAATGGTTATTAATAAATTATCATTTCTTCTTTTAAATAGATTAATTATGATTAAATTTATTATTTGTGTATATATGTAAATCTATACTCTATATTTTATAACTATATACATGTAATTTGAAGCCTTACAAGAATGTAAATATATTTGTAAATTTACAATTAAATAGAGAAAATTCTCCGATTTACTAAAAGAACAAAGTTCTGAAACGTAATCGGAAATCATAATTACTTATAAGAATTTTTTTGACACACAATAAATCAATCTTGACAGTTTATCGATCTATCCAGAACTTTTTACTGTCAAGGGTCAAAAGCGGATGGCGAAACACACACCAAGTGTGGGCATATTGATAAGAATCCTAGACAAAACAAACACAAGGAGACAACTACAATCCTACATAAGTATAAGTACATTGCACGTAACCTTTTGTGACTATAAGAATTGCCTAACTGAAATGTCGTGTTTAGGAAATATGCAGTAAGTATTCTAACATTTATAATTAACTGCCATGTTATTTTGTCGTTTGGAGTTTAGACGCATAGTTTGGTACCACCGGTTTATATTTATATTTTTAGTTTTTAAGTTATTTATAGTTAGTGAAGTATGAAACTAGATAAAAAGTGCTTACTAAGCTTTCAATAATTTCTTTTGTTAACCTTAGCTAAGTTAGAAATTAAATATCCTACTATTTTATTTATAGCATTGGATATTTATACTGCACAAAACGGTGTTTGAAACTTGATGGTTCTGTACCATTGTTACAAGAAAAACTTTGAAATATAAATTTCGGCTTTTACAACAAAGTTTTTAAGTTTTTATGTTTTGTGGCCCTTGTGCGTGTGTTCTTGTTTAATATTGTCCAATATTTGTAAACTTTTATTCATATTTCACATTTTTAGAAGGTTACTCGTTTCCACAACTGGTCTTACTACTAGTATGGAGTTGACTAAAATATTATACTCCATTTATAATAATAACTAGAAAGGTTACCTCTGCTACGTGGGGGTCAAAAACTTTAATGTTGTTTCAGAATTGATAAATATGATAAACGTCAAAAGTGCAAGAATGAAAAGCCCATGCTTTGCCCCGAAACGTTTTTTTTTTCATGATTTTATGAAAAAATGTAAAAGTTTTGACTGCAAGGATCAGAAGTGTCAAAACGGCTAAAGAATTAAAGGGGTAGGAATTAGAATTTTTTTTAGAAAAGCGATCAAAGTTGTCAGCCCGTTAAAGTTTTGTGACCAAACTTTAAATATTAAAAGGTTCATAAAATGTGTAAAAAAATTGATTGCAAGGATCAAAAGTATCAAAATAAGTAAAAAATAAAATGCAAAGTGCAGGGACCAATTATGCCAAAAAATGGTAAGTTTAGTATTCCTTTTGTTGAGAACTTTAATATATATATATATATATATATATATATATATATATATATATATATATATATATATATATAATAATAATAATAATAATAATAATAATAATAATAACACCCGCTTCCCAGATTGGATCGGTGGATGATATAAATGAGTCAAATATATAGTTTATGAGCAAAATCATATCACATGACGTGGCATGAAGGGTGTCACGATTTGGCATGACGATTAAAGATCGCATGTTTAGGATCAATGTCACGATGCGACAGCAGCTGCATCCCAAGCTCATCAACTAAAGGGTTTCTTTCATATTTAAAGTCATTAATTCATGACCTAATGTATCCTTATGACCCTCTAACCTCTCTAACTGAAACCATAGCCCCATTTCATGTTTGTGAGCTTGTTTGATTGAATAGATTCCTTCCTATTCGCTTTTGGTGAAACTTGAAGAAGAAAGAAGTACGTTGTGGTGCAAAGGCGATATTTAGATGTCTCGTTACGTTCAGATTTTGGAGTTTTTGGAGGTTACCATTCGGAATGGTCAAGATAGCCCAAACCTTAGGAGAAATGCTTTGAGCCTACGTCATAGATTTTGGAGAATTCATGGAAAACTAATTGTCACTAATTGAGTTTTCCTATAGATATGATGGCCACACAAGCTTAAAGGCCACACCATTTGAGGCCTTATATGGGAGAGTGTCTATCCTCAATATGTTTAATAATGATTGGAGTTGTGAAACTGAACAAGGGAATGCACGTGATATGTTGCATTCTGATCTGAGAAATATTCAAGAGATTATAGAAAAGACTGTGTGAATATGAGAATAATTACAAACTGTACACGGACGACATGCGAATTATGGAATCAAAAGAAGTAAGTCTTTCAACCTCCAAGTGGAAGATTGTGTAGCTTTAAAATGCATTCTCTTTTAGAAGAGTGATATGAACTAGAGAACGAGGTAGGTTAAACCTGGAACACAAAGGACCTTCAAAATCCTTAACAAAATTTAGTCTTGTTATTTATATGAATTTATCTAGAGAGGTAAACCTCATGCATGTTGCGTTTCGTACACCAAAACTCAAGAAGTGTATGTCCGGCGACACTTACTATAACTTTATCAGTTAAGTGTACTAGAAATCGTCTTAATGTTTCATATTTGTGAAAGTATACACCATAGAATTGTATGCAAGATGCGATAATCTTAAAAATAATTGATTCAATCTTATTCCCTATTCCATGTTTAGTTGTGACTTCATCTAAAGTCATCTATTAGATCGGTTATCTAATATAGAGCTATACGACTTCAACTGACTTAAGAAGGATCATGTGTGGATCAAACAAAACGAAAATGCCACCAATCATTTTATAATGTGTGATCTACACATTGAATTTCGGGATAAAGTTACTTTCAACAGAGAGATAATGTAACAATTGGTAAAACAACTCAACGATTTGTCGGTCAACCGTCGTGCACATTATTATAATTAGACCCAATATGCGATACATCAATGTTTATTTATCAAATCTAAGTGGTATTATTCTTAATTTCCTAAAGCAAATTTATATATTTTGAACTCAAATGAGTTATGATTTTCATTCGACTTCATTTTAAATATTAATCTATTATAATGAGGAACCGGTGATGTGAAAACCATAAAATTATATCAGATTGAACATGGAACCTTAAATAAATGATGTTGACATGGTTTCTAGTATTAGTGATGCATTATGCGAATAATATATAATCCATTTTGGTTGGTGTGGATTTTAACGATGGAAATAGCTCTACATTTTTAAATTTGCATGCAACTATATACAATTGTGTATGGAACATATGTAATGAACAATTATAAAAGTTTTGTTGTAGTTTTCTTAATATATAAATATATATATATATATATATATATATATATATATATATATATATATATATATATATATATATATATATATATATATATATATTGTGATATCCCCAATTTCACGGTCAGAAAAGACCGGTTTTGTTTATACTTTATTTCAAAATCAGAGTAACCTTTTAATAAAAGAATTGCAGAATTTATCCCAAACAATAATATGATAAAGATTTATCAAAAGCATTTCCTTAGAAATGTATTTCATTAAAAGACTCGGGATGTCATGTTCGATACAGTACATAAGTATAAACAATACATTATAAGTCTTACAACAGTTATTTACAACTAATGGCCTATAATCCAAAAGTCCCTCATCATCATCATAATTATGCTCTGAGTCCACTACCTGTAAAACAGTAAGTTGAGTGGGTCAAGCTTGGGAGCCTAGTGAGCATATAGGGTTTTCAACCCACAAATAATAATAAATTTATTAATTTCATCGATCAACAATAAATTTATTAATTCCATCAACCAACAATAACCTTGATTACCCATTCCCGTTATCCTCACTTTACGTCCCTAAACACCTATACAAGGGACCTAGTCTAAGGATTTTATCATCGGGATGCACACTACTGCTAAGGGGGTTCCTCAACAATAAATGTCCTAAAGGCAACCATGAAGGGGATGGAGTACACCGGTAAACACATTGTTCACAACACCTACAGGTTGCGAGCCTGCCAGCGTTCCACTGGACTGTCTAGAAGAGTCTGTGGTCATCATCCATACTCCGCTAAATGACTGGAACAAAAACAACATCGAGGCCTCTCATCATTTTAACACACATCAACTATTTCGTCTACCCATGTTTTACCCAACATACTTGTAGATAAAATACATATACAATTTATAACTTGTATAAAACATTGTATTCAACAATCATCTCAAATAAACAATCAATATAATTACACATAACACGTATTTTATAGAAAATACTTCATATCTATGTGTAAGATGAAAGTGACTATACACTCACTTGATTTGATGATAATCGGGCAGCAATTCGTTCCTTAAAATGATCGTTTCTAATAAAACCAGGAGTTTTATTGAGAAACCGGGCTCTGCGAGAGTTGGAGCTTCAAAATCGAAAAGATAAAATTATCCGGGTTTTCTGGCACTTTGGGAGATATTCCGCGCTTTAAAATTGATACCGGGGCTTCGGGGGAAGTCAAAATAGTCAAAACATAAGTTTAGGGGTGAAAAATGTCAAATTTCCAAAAGTAATCGGGAAGGCTCGTAGCCCCCCTTTATATAGGGTGCGAGGCCGAGGTCTTCATGGCTGAGAAGCTTCCACGTAGTGCCTGCGAGGTTCGGACACAGAAGAAGGATGTGGCTGCGAGGGAATGAGGCGCGTAGCAGCAGCGAGGCGAGACATGGAGGCGGCTATGCGAAGGGTTGAGAAGCGAACACCGATGCGAGGCGCGTCGCTCTTCTATTGGACCTCAACTTCGGCCTATCAGAAGCTGACACGAAGAAGGCACGCGTCGGTCTCGGATTCAGCCACGACTAGGTGACGTAGCAGCTTCGGCCTTGAGGTGGTTTCGCGAGAGGGGTGACGTGTCCGGTTACTGTTCATGCGAAATTTTTCGAATTTTGAGCCTCGAACTTTTAAAATCCATAACTTTCGCATACGTGCTCCGTTTTTGACGTTCTTTGTATGCACGCATAGCTAAAATCATGCTCTACAACTTTCGTTTAGACTTCATCGGCTAATTGTGAATTTAATTTTAATATTATTATTTTTAACAGACCGGGAAAGTAAATCCGTTAAAAATTCATAACTTCTTCATCCGACGTCCGTTTTCGTCAGCCTTTTTTGCTGTTGTACTACTATTGACGAAACATTCGATTCTCGTTTAGGTTGTGTCGGCTAAATATCTCTCAATCTTAAATTCGAGTATTTAGTTGTCTACTGCTAAGCTAAAACTTAGAAAAATCATAACTTCCTCGTACGAAGTCAGATTTGGACGTTCTTTTTATCAAAATTATTGGTTTAACGAATACAATGACTTTCGTTTAGATTGTTAAGGCTAAAAAGCACTTTATTGCAATATTCACTTTTTATGCTTCCCAGTGCTGTGCGGGTTTCGTCGCGAAACTTCGACAGGTCATAACTTCTTCGTTATAACTCAGATTTCGGCGTTCCTTATATCTCCGGAATCCTTGTTTTCGGCCACTGCAACTTTCTTAAAAGATATCGGCTTTTTATAATATTTGTTTTAAAGGCTTATTTTCATTATTAATTAATTAAATCATAATAATTAAGCAAATAAGCATATAATTCACATAATATTCTCATAATTCCTCTTTATTACTTCAAAATGAGTTACAAAGGTTGACCTAGACTATTACAACTTTATTAATGCTTTTAGCCCAGAAACACGGGCGTTACAATTCTATCACCTTTAGGATGATTCCATCCCCAGAATCACACATCAACAAACAAATGCGAGTAGCGACTCATCATGTCACTCTCCGTTTCCCAAGTGAGATTTGGCCCATTCGTATGTTTCCATTGCACAAGCACTAAATCGACCATCTTGCGTCGCAACTTTTTAGTCTTACGGTCAACGATTGCCTCTGGTTCTTCGATTAACCTCTTACTTTCATCCAGCCTTAACTAAGATATTGGAATTATGTCGGGAACATCTCCCGTGAACTTCCTTAAATAACACACATGGAAAGTGTTATGAAAACCATCTAGTTCTTCTCGTAGTTCTAGCTTGTAAGCTTGATTCTCAATCCTCTGAAGAACTTTAAATGGTCCAATAAACCTTGGACTCAACTTTCCCCTTTTACCAAATCTTATAAGTCCCTTCCACGGCAAGAATTTAAGCATAACCGAATCACCAACTTCGAATGTTATCGGTTTTCTTTTCTAGTCAGCATAGCTCTTTTGATGATCCTGAGTTGCTAACATCCTTTCCCTAATCACTTTCAACTTTTCAGCAGTCTGATGGACTATCTCAGGTCCTATAAACTGCTTTTCTCCAGCTTCAAGCCAACAAGACGGCGTACGACGCTTCTGTCCATACAAAGCGAGATAAGGTGCCATCTTTATGCTCGAGTGGAAACTATTGTTGTAGGAAAATTCTACTAAAGGTAAATGTTCATCCCAGTTACCTTGGAATTCTAGGGTACATGCTCTTAGCATATCTTCAAGTGTTTTTATTGTTCTTTCGCTCTAATCATCAGTTTGTGGATGGTAAGCTGTACTTAAACACAACTTGGTACCCATTTCGTCTTGTAGACTTCTCCAAAATTGTGACGTGAAACGACTATCACGATCTGATACAATTGTTAGAGGAACACCGTGAAGTCTCATAATTTCCTTCACGTAAGCATTCACAAGCTTATCCATAGACCATTTTTCATTGGCTGCTATGAAGTGTGCTCTCTTGATGAAACGATCCACGACCACCCAAATCATGTCGTGACCGCTCTTTGTTCTGGGTAGTTTAGTCACAAAATCCATGGTGATGTCTTCCTATTTACCCATGGGTACAGGTAAAGGTTCTAAACTCCCATATGGTTATTGATGTTGTGCCTTGACTCTTGCACATGTCACACATTCGGCCACATACTTAGCAACATCGAGCTTCATCGTTGGCCACCAGTAATAGGGTTTTAAATCCCTATACATTTTCGTACTGCCAGGATGAATCGCGTACATGGTCTTGTGAGCTTCTTCCATCAGAACATCTCTTACTCCTCCCGTCTTAGGTACTCAAATCCTATCTTGGAATACCTTCAACCCTTGGTTGTTTGTACCGAATAGTAATGTTTTGCCTAAACGTTCTTCTTTTTGGTCATTCTTCTCTAAAGCTTCCTCCTGAGCTTTTTTATACTCTCCATAATTTTTGAGACAATCTCAATTCTCAACGCTCTTGGCCTTTTCTTTTCAAGGTTGACTTTCCAACTGAGAGCATCAGCAACAACATTTGCTTTACCAGGGTGGTAAATTATCTCACAGTCGTAGTCCTTGAGTAATTCCAGCCAGCGTTGTTGCCTCATATTCAATTCCTTCTGATTAAAGAGATACTGGAGACTCTTATGATCAGTGAAAAGTTTGCACTTTGTACCATAAAGGTAATGTCTCCATATTGTTAGAGCGAAAACTACCGCTGCCAACTCCAAATCATGAGTAGGGTAGTTCTTTTCATGCTCCTTCAGTTGTCTTGATGCATATGCTATCACTTTATCTCGCTGGGTCAGAACAAAACCTAACCCAATTCTAGATGCATCACTATAGACTGCGAATTCTTCAACTCCTTCGGGTAAAGAAAGAATTGGTGCTTCACATAATTTCTTCTTCAACTTCTCAAATGCTTCCTTATGCTTTTCACTCCAAGTATAAGTGGCTCCTTTGTGGGTCAAGGCTGTCAATGGAGCGGCTATCGAAGAAAAGCCTTGGATAAACCTTCGGTAATATCCAGCTAATCCTCAAAAGCTTTGAATCTCCTTAGGACTTTTTGGTTGTTCCCACTTCATTATAGCTTCAATCTTTGTTGGATCAACCATTATTCCTTCTTGGTTCATCACATGACCCAAGAATTGGACTTCTTGAATCCTGAATTCACATTTGGAGAACTTTGCATACAACTTCTCCTTTTTCAGGACTTCTAGCACTTCACGTGATGCTTTTCATGCTCCTGCTTGCTTTTCAAATAAATCAAGATGTCGTCTATGAATACTATCACAAATTTATCTAGGAATGGTTTACAAACCCTATTCATCAAATCCATGAAAGCTGCTGGGGAATTGGTTAGTCCAAACGACATAACCAAAAATCATAGTGTTCATATCTTGTTCTAAATGCAGTCTTTTCGATATCCTGCTCTCTCACCTTTAGTTGATGGTATCCTGACCTAAGATCGATCTTCGAGAAATAGCTCAAACCCTGTAACTAGTCGAACAGGTCATCGATCCTTGGCAACGGGTAGTTGTTCTTTATCGTTGCTTTGTTCAGCTCTCTGTAATCAATACACATTTTCATTCTTCTGTCCTTCTTCTTCACGAATAACACCGGAGTTCCCCAGGTTGGTGAACTAGGTCGAATGAAACTGCTTTCCAACAGCTCCTAAAGTTGCATCATGAGCTCATTCATCTCCATCGGTGCTAATCAGTAAGGTGCCTTTGCTATCGGTTTTGTTCCTGGTAACAAGTCTATACGAAACTCCACTTGCCTATCAGGTGGTAATCCGAGAAGATTTTTGGGAAAGACTTCCGGATAATTACACACAACCGGTATATTCTGCATCTCTTTCTTCTCCTTCTTAGCATCGATTACGAATGCCAAGTACGACGCACATCCTTTAGACAAATATTTGCTGGCTTTCATCAGGGAGATGATTCCAGAATTCACTCTGCGTTTGTCCCCGTACACCATAAATGATTCTCTTCCGGGTGGGTTCACCCTTACTATCTTCTTCTTGCAAAGAATCTCAGCATCGTTGGCGCTAAGCCAATCCATACGCAAAACGATGTCGAAACCGTTTAACTCTATGGGTAATAGCTCTTTGTGGAATTCATTTCCGTTTAGGTCAATGACGATGTTCCTAATACGATTACTAACAGGTACGAATTTGCCACTGGCAACTTCTACAATCAGGGCATTATCAATTTTTTCTATAGGTAATGCTAATTTCCCACCAAATTTATGTGACACAAAGGAGTAGTTGGCTCCGGAATCAAATAGTATGTTTGCAGGCAAACCATTTACAAGAAAGGTACCTGAAGCGACGTCTGCTGCCTCCTTTGCAGCCTCAAGTGTCATCTGGAAGGCTCTCGCCTTTCGGCTTCGGTGGTATGTTGGGTTTTCCTGCCTCCTTCTTCTTTGGGAAATCCTTTGAAATATGCCCCTCCTTGTTACACTCATAACAGACCTTCTTAGTGAATGTGCATTCGTTGGCATAGTGCCCAGGCTTTCCACATTTGAAACAAGTAACCCCTCCGTCACACTTCCCAGAGTGCTTCTTCTTACACTTGTCACACCACTTCGCTTCTTATCCTCCTCCTCTCGAACCAGACTTCGAGAATCTACTCTTCTTGTTGGACTTCGAGGATCCATCGAACTTCCATTTCTCACCAACCTCAGCCCTTTCTAGACCCCTTTCCTTTTGTTCTATCTCCACATTCTTAGCATCTCGAACGGCTAATTTCAGAGTGTTTGCCATCTTGATGGTTGGGCCAAAGTCTGCCGGTAGTCCGTTTGCGAACTTCTCAATTTTGGAAAGTTCGATTGGAACTAGGTATGGAAACCACTTCTTCTTTTCTGTGAATGCAACAACATAGTCATCGATGCTCATTTTCCCCTTTTTCAAATTTTGGAACTTATTGTTCAGATCAATCAAATCTATCTCTGAATAGTACTGTGCCTTCAGTTTTTCCAAGAACTCATCCCACGACATTTTCAGAGCTTCTCCTCGCGACATTGTATCTGCCAATAGCTTCCACCACCTCAAGACTCCAGTTTTCAATTGTCTCACAATGAAGACAGTCTTCTGCTTCTCGCTGCAGTCGCAACTTTCAAACATCATTTCCATCTTGGAGATCCAATCCATGATCTCAATAGGCTTTGGGCTTCCTGAGATACTTGGTGGTTTTGCACCCAATATATTTTTGTACATCCATCCATCCTTGTTGTTTCTCCCTTCTAGGCCATCCCTTTGCTCACCTTGAGTCCCTATTTGACTCACTTGGTGGCTGTAGTTCCCTTCCTCAGATTTCTCGGGAACTGGCTCCATCAGTTCAACATGTATGGTAGATTCGTCCCTATTCTCGTGGAGAATCCGTCTCATTTCTTTCCTTTGTTCAGCTAGCATAGCCTGAATTATGGCTTGAACTCCAGCCATGGTGACTGGCTCAGGTGCAACTTCTTCAACAACAGGTATTTGCTGAACTACTGGGGGTTGGTTCCTATCCCCATTTGCGTTTACGTTTCTACTACGGGTCCTTGCCATCTTGATCTATACACCAAATAAGGTGAATTTAGATCATTATTCACTATAGACTCCGAAACATTGACATACCAGTTCTAATATCGTAATCATACGCTTAGAATCCTACACACATATGGTTTTCTAGATCTGGTCGGCAACAGACCATAGATCCAAACAAAAATATCAAGTATAGCGAACACATAACATTTAACACATAAAAGCATTTTAGGCATCCTTCATAAAATATACTAGTGCTCACACCTCACAATCATCGCTTAGCATTCTAAGTTTAAGTCTAGAAATCCTACAAATTCCTAGTTCTCTTAAACTAATGTTCTGATACCAACTGTGACATCCCCAATTTCACGGCCAGAAAAGACCGGTTTTGTTTATACTTTATTTCAAAATCAGAGTAACCTTTTAATAAAAGAATTGTGGAATTTGTCCCAAAACAATAATATGATAAAGATTTATCAAAAGCATTTCCTTAGAAATGTATTTCATTAAAAGACTCGGGATGTCATGTTCGATACAGTACAAACGTATAAACAATACATTATAAGCCTTACAACAGTTGTTTACAACTAATGGCCTATAATCCAAAAGTCCCTCATCATCATCATAATTACGCTCTGAGTCCACTACCTGTAAGACAGTAAGCCGAGTGGGTCAGGCTTGGGAGCCTGGCGAGCATATAGGGTTTTCAACCCACAAATATTAATAAAGTTATTAATTTCATTGATCAACAATAAATTTATTAATTTCATCAACCAACAATAACCCTAATTACCCATTCCCGTTATCCTCATTTTACGTCCCTAAACACCTATACAAGGGACCTAGTCTAAGGATTTTATCATCGAGATGAACACTACTGCTAAGGGGGTTCCTCAATAATAAATGTCCTAGAAGCAACCATGAGGGGGATGGAGTACACCGGTGAACACATCGTTCACAACACCTACAGGTTGCGAGCCCGCCAACGTTCCACTAGACTATCTAGAAGAGTCCGTGGTCGTCATCCATACTCTGCTAGATGACTGGAACAACAACAACATCGAGGCCTCTCATCATTTTAACACACATCAACTATTTCATCTACCCATGTTTTACCCAACATATTTGTAGATAAAATACATATACAGTTTATAACTTGTATAAAACATTGTATTAAACAATCATCTCAAATAAACAATCAATATAATTACACATAACACGTATTTTATAGAAAATACTTCATATCTATGTGTAAGATGAAAGTGACTATACACTCACTTGATTTGATTATAATCGGGAAGTAATTCGTTCCTTCAAATAATCGTTTCTGATAAAACCGGGAGTTTTATTGAGAAACAAGGCTCTGCGAGAGTTGGACCTTCAAAACCGAAAACATAAAATTTTCCAGGTTATCGGGTACTTCCGGACATATTTCGGGCTTTAAAATTGATATCGGGGCTTCGGGGGAAGTCAAAATAGTCAAAACATAAGTTTAGGGGTGAAAAATGTCAAATTTCCAAAAGTAGTCGGGAAGGCTCGCGGGCCCCCCGTTATATAGGGTGCGAGGCCGAGGTCTTCGTGGCTGAGAAGCTTCCACGTAGTGCCTGCGAGGTTCGGACATGGAAGAAGGATGTGGCTGCGAGGGAACGAGGCACGTGGCAGCAGCGAAGCGAGACACGGAGGCGGCTATGCGAAGGGTCGAGAAGCGAACATCGATGCGAGACGCGTCGCTCTTCTATTGGACCTCGGCTTCGGCCTATCAGAAGCTGACAAGAAGAAGGTGCCCATCAGTCTCGGATTCGGCCACGACTCGGTGACGTAGCAGCTTCGGCCTTGAGGCGGTTTTGCGAGAGGGGTGACGTGTCCGGTTACTGTTCATGCGAAATTTTTCGAATTTTGAGCCCCGAACTTCTAAAATCCATAACTTTCGCATACGAGCTCCGTTTTTTATGTTCTTTATATGCACGCGTAGCTAAAATTATGCTCTACAACTTTCTTTTAGATGTCGTCGGCTAATTGTGAATTTAATTTTAATATTATTATTTTTAACAGACCGTGAAAGTAAATCTGTTAAAAATTCATAACTTCTTCATCCAACGTCCATTTTTGTCAGTCTTTTTACCGTTGTACTACTTTTACGAGACCTTCGATTCTCGTTTAGGTTGTGTCGGCTAAATATCGCTCAATCTTAAATTCGAGTATTTAGTTGTCTACTACTAAGCTAAAACTTAGAAAAATCATCAATTCCTCGTACGAAGTCAGATTTAGACGTTCTTTTTATCAAAATTCTCGGTTTAACGAATACTATGACTTTCGTTTAGATTGTTAAGGCTAAAAAGCACTTTATCGCAATATTCACTTTTTACGCTTCCCGGTGTCGTGCGGGTTTCGTCGCCAAACTTTGACAGGTCATAACTTCTTCGTTATAACTCGGATTTCGGCGTTCCTTATATCTCCAAAATCCTTGTTTCAGCCACTACAACTTTCTTAAAAGATATCGGCTTTTTTTAAGATTTATTTTAAAGGATTATTTTCATTATTAATAAATTAAATCATAATAATTAAGCATATAAGTCACATAATATTCACATAATTCCTCTTTATTACTTCAAAATGAGTTACAAAGGTTGACCTAGACTATTACAACTTTATTAATGCTTTTAACCCAGAAACACAGGCGTTATATATATATATATATATATATATATATATATATATATATATATATATATATATATATATATATATATATATATATATATATCTGTGTGTGTGTTTGCTATGTGTGTGTTACATCATATTATAACACTTATATATATATATATATATATATATATATATATATATATATATATATATATATATATATATGTATATATGCTTTGTATATGCATCAAAGATGACTTTAAAGATGAAGACATAATAAATTAGTAATATTGACACTTTCTAACATATATATATATATATATATATATATATATATATATATATATATATATATATATATATAGACACACACATTATATGTATACTGGTATTGCTTCTTAAAGTCTTTAACAAATACACAAACAGTTACGAATATAATAAAACAACCTATACATACGAAATCATGTAGAAAGCTACATAGTACTTTTGTATCCAACTTTTAACCCCTCCATCTCTCCATACTTTTCCACCCGACTTTCATACATATTACTAACATAAACAAACATGCACCCATGAATGAACAATACATCATACTCTATAGACCAAATTTCATGATTTCTTGTACTCTTTCAAATCTCCCAAACCTAGCATACAAAATATAGGGGTGCACATGAGTTCAGTCCGAAACACTCACAAACTCACATATTCTACCTTATATAAACAAATATACGATCAATAAATGACACTTATACTTCACATGTAAGAGATCTAAATGATTATAATTTTCTACCTCCAAATCTCACAAAATTTATCATATGGGTATGACTAGATGATAGAAAAATATGAGTTATAACTTCTAAATATGCAATCAATCATCTAAAGCTTCAACCCATTCTTCACCCTCTCATTCTCAAACTGCTTTTTTCCCTTTATTATTTTCCATTTTTTCTGTCCAAAAGCTGCCAAGGTGCTCCGCCGAAGGTGAAGCTATTTCAGGCGAGACCAAGAGGGTAAACAACCCCATCTTTGCTTCTAGCTTCCTATCAATCGAAACAAACAAATACCAAATGAAGACCATTGCTGCTACTCAGTGACAAAACTAGAAAAAAAATCATGTGGTTCCTAAATTAAGTGAATCCAATAAAAAAATCAACAACACATTTGAGGTCGGGTCGGGTCAACTATTGTACCTTAAAAGAACTGAACCGGTTCAATCGGTTCATATACTTTGTGCCACCGATTAAAATTTGTAAAAAACCAATTGAAATATACTAGTTAGTTATTAGTCAATTGATAAAGCAGCGAACAGATAGTGAGAGTCTTTGGCATGTGAGCTTTCATTTTATTAGAACAACTTATTTATTTATTAATATTTTGAAAGTATCGATTAAGAGTGCTTAACTTTTTGTTATCAATCCCATAATTTAAAATAACAAATTGCCCCTAATAACTTATATGTTTCTCTTTTTAAAATTGTTTTTTAAGAAAAAAAATTTAAAAAACAAACTCAAGGTAGGTCTTCTATTTTTTCTAAGATAATTCCTAATTTTTCTACTATATACATTATAAATGAAATTGAGAACTTAGGAATGTCCTAGGACCTACGTAAGCACATGGTGGATATGCCCCTGTTGCTACTATTCCCAATTCAACTCTCCTTCTTTTTTTCTTAACTCACCAGAAAAACAAAACCCAAGCGAAGGTGGTTGTTGCCTCCATTCCAACCTACATCGCAGCTCACCTCCTCTACCCATTGAATCCTAGGTTCCAAACACCCCCTCCGATTCATAAGACTGTTGCTGCCTATCGACAACTAAAACTGCCTTTTCGAGGGCTTCTTCTGTCGAAGGTGACGACCGGTGAGCCAAGGTACTTCTGCTGCTAACTACCGTCTCTACTTCTTCCTGTCGATCCTTTCAACCTTATTTCGTTTTCCATCCGCCCCCTTACTACCGGCGGCGCCTAGGAACTCACAACAAAGTTGTCGGAGATCGGTAGTTCCCCCTCCTTTTCACGATGTATCAATCACCACCGATCAACCCAGTTGTTGCGTTTGTTCGTTCACCTTCTTTAACTGTCGCTTCCTTTCCCTGATTTGTGAAGAAGAGTAACCTTTTAACTTTTATGTTTATAGATTTGGCAAAAGAGGTCCCTCCAATTGTTTTCAAGATTAAAAATAACCCCATTTAGAGTACTTAAATTGAAACAACTATTTTGATTTAAATCATTTAAAAAATAAATGATTTAGTTTGATTCGTAACAAAATAATCCCAAAGGTGATTGAAGGTTCGAGAATTGTCGAATTGCGGTTTCTCACATCAAACTTCACAAAAATGGACCAACTATAGACATCGAGCTCACTCTTCAAGGATGAGTTTCTACAACTCCTCTTTTATGGATTTAATATTTGGGGGAGAATATATGTGTTTCTATTTAAGTTTTGATGATTTTCAAGTTTTATATACAAAATAGCATCATACTTTATTATGGGTCAAAAGTATACGAAATACCAATCTAAAAATGTAATAAATCAATCATAAATTCATTAAGTTAAAGTATATTGCTAAAATATAATATAATTATATATTCTCGTGAATGTTAACATAACTATTTACACAAGATTATATGTAAATTACGATAATAACACAAGTTG
Organism: Lactuca saligna; assembly: GCF_052625555.1. NCBI lineage: Eukaryota > Viridiplantae > Streptophyta > Magnoliopsida > Asterales > Asteraceae > Lactuca > Lactuca saligna. The sequence continues at coordinate 116,917,758 of NC_136419.1, read as the reverse complement.
ATATTATAAATCATAGAAATGAAGATTTTATATGTATAATCAAATGAAAGCATGAAAAATATATAAAAAAAATGATTTCAAATATTATCCGCATACAAAATGAAAGTACACTGTCATATTAGGTAGAAAAATTAAATTTATGAAATCGTATTATTAATAGTTAAGGTTATCATATATTAACTTTTAATATACATAAGTTATGTAGAAATGAATATCAAACTTATTAATATATATTATATTGACTATAAAAATATAACTCGTTTTACTAAGTTATGATTCTATTGCACTACATTACCTGGTCGACTTAAAAGTCTTAAAAGTTGTTATTTGAGAAATATTGTATTTTTATTGATCAAGTGAATTATAAATATCATCGGAACTGTTCGTTTCATGTTGGTTGAAACCTGAAAAATAATATAAAAGCAGCCGTTATGCTTCCAAATTTTGTCGTAACAGACAATAGAAATTTGAAAATCCATTAAGTTTTACGTATCTCAAATACTAAAATACTTCAATCAAATATTATTCCTAAACTACAAAATCATAAATATTCAACAACTTTATAATGAGAAGTTTAGGACTAGGATGCATAGACATACTGTATGGACCCAACACTCTAGGGTGTCCTTGTAGGTGCCACGTTGTTTGTAAAGCCATATGAATTAGGTTCGTTTGCTAAGCCATTTGAACTACGCTATTGGGTATACTACAACTGTTTGTCATGGTGGAAAACCCTCTATTTTCATAACTGTTAATCTGCAAAGAACGATTAATGACACATATAATTGTCACAATATTGATCTTGTACATTTCGACCTCCCGTCTGGTGTTGCTAGTTACAACTAACGTCTAGTGAGATGAATTTAGGGGTTAACGTTGGTACCATTGAATATTACCACATGGTATAACCGGGTGAATGACTTAAGTGTGTCCTACTATGGAGGTGGTGCAAAAAGTGTAGTGTCAAGAGTTTGATTATGAGTTCATTATAAAATCCTAATTTTGATTCACTACCATATAGAACTGATAGTGGGTTTATACGGGGTTTTTGTTTACTTATACTGTTTGAAAGAGACTGTATGTATACGGAAAGCTTGTGACCCAAAATGATAAGTTTCAACACCAGAAACTAAGTCATATAACATTTAATTAATATTATGACATGATTGATTAAGGTTTAATAACTTACAGTTAATAAGTTATTTTTATAAACCATTTGTTTTTATATGAGAATATAATATTTATCTGGGTGGAGTCATCCCCACTGGTTAAGTGTCATTTCCCAAATTAAGTAGTTAACACTTAATTAATGTCAAAACATGATTTTACTAAATTTATAAATTCAAAACTTATGGGTTTTACATATAAACTATACCATTTCCTGTATGAAACTTCAAGAGTAAGGTTGGTTATTTAACGTTCTCACAAAGGGTAACATATCTTATTTTTATATAATTTGATATAAGTCTGATTACTTATATATATATATATATATATATATATATATATATATATATATATATATATATAAAACGAACTTTTTTACTTTTTGATTTATACTTTTGTACTTTTTGTTATAAAAACACTTTGCGTCAAAACCTGTAGAACTCACCAATAGTCATTACCAATATAATTTCTATTTAGGTAATAGAAGAAGATTAAATTAGTATTTTTCAATGTATATTCAATAACTGTGATTACTTATTTATGTCACGCACCATGAAATTTCTGTCGGCGACGGGGGTGTGACAGATTATGCCTCTTCTACATAATGTTTGTTAGTCTAAAGAATCTCTTAAAGAATGGCCCTTATTAGGAAGACATACAACTAGGGTTGGATTACTAAAACGACCCTTGGACAAAAGAATATTCCATATTTTTCTCCACCTAAGCAAAGAATTGATGTCATATACTCCATTATCTGAGCTCATATGAAAAGTAATCCATGGTAAAATTTTCATTCAAAAACAAATAATCATATAACAAGTTGTAACAAAACTGATCAAAGTGAATATATTATTTAAACATCAGAGTATTATCATCCATTACCAATGTGGAAAACTCTGGGGTATGTTGTGCAGTCACGTCAGACCCTTCCCTTTTGAACCGAAAGTACCTGAAACCATAAATATAAAACAATAAGCACACAAAGCTTAGTGAGTTCCCCAAAATATGGCATACAATAATATATATATATATATATATATATATATATATATATATATATATATAAGCATGTGTCTGTATCACGTTTGTATCAATCCTCGGGTCCGTATTAACCCCGAGTCCGTAATAACTCCGAGCCTATATAGGTCAATTAATAAATCATACAAGCATATAAGCATGAATCACAAGGACAACAAACACGTGCAAGCATATAAACAAGTGTCACAATGACAACCACTACACTACAAACATAATCTAATGGGTTGACATTGGTGCCTTCGATCCATGAGTACAGTGAAGTGACTCACCTCACAGTCTGAAAGAATAGGTTTAGCGATCACTGCTTTATAAGCTGTCTCTACCGGTCACCTATACAATTAACAGGAACCAAAATCTAAAACTATAAATCAAATTACCCAAAATACCCTTAGGTCAAACTTGGTCAACAGTGGTCAAAGTCAAAGTCAATAGTTAAGGTAGAAAAGTCAATATTTCTTCCTAAAGGAGTACACGCTACGTACCATGAGAGTACACCCAACGTATTCTGATGTTGACCAATAGTGGGGATATGGCCGTGTACTTATAACATACCACCAGGCATGCTTAGCGTATGTAGCCCAGTCCTACAACTCCATTAAGAGCTCATTATATTAAGCCCTTACATCCAAAACTCAGATCCAAACCCAAAATGATGTCCTAAGTCATAAAGTTTCCAACTTTATGACTTTTCACCACTGTCAAGTGTTTAATGATCAAAACCTTATGTTCTTAACCCAATAAGACATCATAACTCTTTTATGGAAGATATAGAAGGGCCAATATCATATTTTTATGGTTCATAATAGCTCCATAATGGTTAAAGTTTAAAACTGTGTCCATTAGAATGGTCCCAATAAACAAGATCTAGTCTTTAAGTCTTAAAGGGACCCAAAAAGTGTATGTTTTTCAACTTAATCCATTGAGTCAAAGTTTCCAACCTTCAAATCTGAATCAAAACAGTGTTTAGACGGATGAAGTTTCCAATTTTATCCATAACGAAGTCACAAGTTTCAAGATATAAAGTTTATGAACTTAGGACCTATTTAAAGGAGATTAAGCTTCCATTTGAAGCTTTTTCCCTCTCTCACTACTCTCTCTCTAACCTCTCCCCTCAAACCAAAATCTAAGTCAAAAAACATAAAATTTAGGCTTGAAATCTTCAAAGTAACTTCCCTAACTTGTTTTTCAACCTCATTAGCCTTCAAATCCGAGTTTAATCTATGCAAAAGGACCTTATTCATGAGTTTACAACCCTGGAGCATGCTTGGGCCGTAAACACATAAAAAGTGGGTTTTTGAGCCTTAAAACCCCTCCAAACCAACTTTAGGGCTTAGATATGACTTTATGGCTTACCAATTCGGACTTAGAACACCCTAAATGTGATTTTTGAAAGGTAAACATGAGTTTACTGCGCAAGAACATACTTGGGCAGTAAACTCATCATTCTTGAAGAGTAAACTCAAAAACAAGTGTTTAAAAGCCATTTAAACACACCTTTATCCTTGGAATAAATCCTAGAACCAACCATAATCGATTTGAGGACCTTAAACATAATAAAAACCCTCCACTTGAGTGTTTACGGCCATGACCCCCCAAGGATAGGTTCCAGGGCCGTAAACTCACCTAAGCTAGTCAAATGGTGCTCAAAATTCATCCTAAGGCTTGTAAAAATTGTCTAAATCACATGTGATTGTCCTAGCCACCAAAACACATAAGGATTGTGGGGGGGGGGATTTTACGGCCGTAAACTCCTAGTTTACTGTCGTAGACTCCATTAAATGGTCAATAGGTGGGTTAAATCCATTTATATGCCTTAGATGTTATCCTAACTGATTTCCCCAAGTGATGTTTGACCATTTAGCACCATAAAACCCATCATCCATGAGTTCACGGCCATGAACTCATATAGACATGGTCTTAGGGCCAAAAACTCCATAAAGAGTTTACTCTTGAAGAGTAAACACAATATCCAAGCCATATATGTCCCTAGATGTCACCCGGGTCGCTCCAAACACTTGATTTTAGGTGTTTTCGCATCCTAGAGTAAATAATCATATCTATTTAGTGAATTAAAATCTAATTACATACAAATGTGTATCATTTCACATTTCATAGGAACCATACAAGTTTTCAAGCCTTAAGCTATCGTTTAGCATTCAAAACGACACATTCCGTGATTGGTGAGTTCATACCCCTACCCTTTTTCCGTGTTTTTCAATGTTTTCAGGGTGGGAATACAAGAAAAATTATAAATGTTTTCAAAAACCTAATACTGATGTATTTCTATAAATATCTAGCTAACCTTTAAATATCTTTACCCCTTATGTGTTATGTTGAGCATAAGGAATGTTTTCTTAACTATAACCACCTGAATTTCAGTAAAGGAAACAATCAAACCAATTAAATTATTATGGGAATAATTTGGGATCTTTAGGTCATGTTTTACGATTATAGACTTACATAAAGTTAATAGATAAACTATGTATAATTTATTTTATCTCTGTTTAATTTAGATTATATTGCCAGATCATCTCATTGTATTAAACTGTTTGTATTGTATTATGTTTCTAAACGATTAGTATGTTTGATAACGTTCAAGTACACCGTGAATAGTATAATACTAGCTTGTGAGGTTCGTCATCATTATTAGTAAATCCTCCCTGGAAGTATAACCAGAGTCTCCTGGAAGGAGAACGTGGAATTTGCGGATAGATTTATTCGGGACTGACCATACCACACCTTAACTGCTAGCTACAGTTAGGCGAGCACGCCTGGTGTGACAAATTCTTGGATATAGTTTCGACGTCTAACAAAAGTCAAGGAGGTCTCTTTGTTGTATCAGTATAGTTACCCGACTCACAATACGTATTAATATAAGTTTATTCATGGATTAAATCTCATATCTACTTTCTATCTATAGTTCTTATATCTAGTACGGGATGATAATCCCATGGTTTTGAATCTATATTTAGTACGGGATAATAATCCCATGGTTTTGAATCTATATCTAGTACGGGATGATAATCCCATGGTTTTAAATCTATATCTATCTATAGTTTTGTGTATATCAAACTATTTTATAACTGGTACGGGATAGTAATCCCATGATTTATTAGTAAATAGTTTTATGTGTAAAACTATACAATGTGGTCTTTAACTAGAACTTTACTATTAGGAAAATATAGGATTTTCCTGGGATAACAACTATACATAACCAGAATCGTGTAAGAAAACAGTTAACTAAACACCACTTATAAGAAAATATGGGATTTTCTTGGATTCATAACTTTATCGGAAAACTAAAGGAAACTCATACATTTTCACAAAACAAGCATCTTATGAACTCACCAGCTTTATGCTGATTTTCAAATTGCTTGTATTCTCAGGTCCGCATTAGACATGTACCCAGCAATCCCTTTTGGAGAAGATGGAGCGTTCAGAAGACTCGTCTTCACTTTTGTTCATATATACATATGTATAACACTTGTAATACTTTACTTTTGAACAAATGTAAATTCTAATATGTAATTTAATGGTTGTTTACTTTGCTTAGTATGTGCATTGGATTTGATACTCAAAGTGGAGTCCGCCCCGGAAATGTTTCCGCCTTCGGTTTTTGGGGTGTGATAATAATACATCATTCCTCCTCCTCCTTTACAAGACAAAAATATAGAAATTCCTCCCCCTTTTAGAAAGATCAAAGGGAAAGCCAAAATATATGAATCTGAAGTTATTCCTCTCACATATGAGGAGTTTGATTTGAAAGTTGATGATCTCAAAAAGATCCAAGAAGAATTAGAATATCAAGTTGCAATAAAATTACAGGTTAGACTTGATTATCATGATGCTTTATAAACGTAAAACATTGTTGGTTATAGAAACCAATCTCCTTTATTCTCAACAAAGGGAAAATGCTACAAATTCATGTATGATGAAGGAGAAGAACAAGACAAGGATGATGACAAATTGTGACACCCGATTCAATGTACTTTTCAGTTTAGACATTTTTTGTATTAATTTTTGGCATTTTGGTCCAAATGTCAGGCCTTTGGCATGGAATGCTCGGTGTTCTAGATGAACACCATGTGTTTACATGCAGAAACCAAACCCTAATTTTAAGATTTTGCACCTTATTGAAAGAACATTAGAGCCTCAAAATCCTTCACCACTCCAGGCTCCATCCTCATTTCGAAATCCCTAAGTGTGTACGAGAGTTTGAAGCCTTGGTTCATCTTTTTGGTATCATTTAGTGTTCTTGATAAGAAAAGGAAGATCTTTGGAATATTATGGTTGCTCTCTAGCTTGGGGATCTGGACTCTTGACATCTTTGAGCATCATTTTGAGTTATAAAGTTTAGATCTTGATGTCTCATACGTTAGATATTTATTTAGGGCTACTTTATGTTCTTTTTGGTCCAAAAGACCTGATCTTGATGAGTTTGGATTGCTCAAGAGGTTTGGACTGTCCATTCAAGCATAATAATGTGTCTAGAATCATAAAAATTCAATTTTGGGTCTTCATAATCCTCCATGCAAGTTTTGAGGTGTATTAATGGGTTAAGGGTTGGGGATTTAGCATTCGGGCTTATCTTAACCATGAATGGCCATAAAGTTTGCAACTTTATGGGTTGAAGTTCTACTAGCTAGGATCTGAAGATTGGACTTGACATCTTAAGCCATTAAGTCATTGATTTGGTAGTTAGTGAGCAGTGAGAAAACTCCAGGCGTTTGCATGTGAATGCTCAGTATTTGGACGCCAGGTGTCCTAGGGAGGAAAACCTGGAGTTCTGTGATATTCAACACCACGAGGTGAGTATTCTCGCTTTATCCATGGGTCGAAGGAACCAATGTCGGCCCAATACTTGCTATGTGGAATGCAAGTTGTCTATGTGATGCTTCCATGAAAGACCAGGATCTGGCCCCTAGTAATTGTTTGGAAGACTAGGACCTGGCCCCTTACTTGTATGATAGACCAGGATATGGCCCCTGGAACTTGTATGTAAGATTTGGATTTGGCCCTCAACATTTCAAGGAAAGATCTATTGGAAATATTTTTATGTTATTGTCACTTGAAATAAGTTGAGTATTAATTTACATTTTCTAACAAACATTATCAAAATGATTCTGTTGGAAAGATCCTAAAGATTCAACTAGTGTCTGAAGAATCATATGTTGGAGCACTTGAAGCTTACATGCAGCACCTGTTATTAACACAGAGCACTTGAAGAATGCAAGTTTGATCATCATGATCTCAGATGGCACATCTAGATCATATGTGGAGCATCAAGATATTGGTGGATCATCTGGAATATTGATGGCTCATCAGAAACGTTGTTGGCTCATCCACAACTCTATGGATAAACAAGAGTTGATGGCTCAACATGGATACTTGGTGGCTCAACTCAAGTCAATGGATCAACATGATCACATTAATGGCTCAACAAGATTGCACATGGCACATCATGTACACTGAATGCATGTCCAAATGCTCAAAGGAACATGAATTTTGTCCATGGTCCATCATGAACATGTGGTGGTACATCTTCAAGTTCAAGACACAGTCCAACACTCAAGAAACAACTTAACTTGGTCAACAACACTCATGGAATTTGATGACATCTAAGAAGACAATTGAGCAACATAATTGGATGGAACCCTAACGAAATACTAGCTTAATTGGAATGTTCCATCCATTCTCCGTTAAGTGGGGCAAAGATGTCAACTGATGACTAATTCATGATGATGTGTCTACATCTAACTGGTCAAGCCATGTAATGGGCTATTACATTGCCTAAAAATAGGCCCATTGTAATCCATTATAAAGTTGATCTTTTATGATCATTCCTGCTCATTCTGCACAATTGCTGCTTAGACTAGTCTTCAGAGAGCCATTTGAGAGTTTTAGTGTGTTTTAGATTCAAACACTTGTAACTAAATCTTCATGAATATGAGACACTTTTGAATCATTGATATTAAGTCTAAAAAATGTTTTTCTATTAATTTGATTGATTGAAAACTCTTTATTTTCCGCACTACTTGCCACTTGATGATTCTGAAACTCTATTTCCGTATTTTCAACACTTGGACTATTCTAGTCTAGGTTTACTAAATTCTTCTCATTTCTTTAGTTGGTATCAAAGCTTGAGTGATCAAATTTGAGACTTAGAAAACTTTTAACAAAATCATTTTTTTTAAGATTCAAAATAGTATCACCTGTTCTCAATGGCAAGTATGAATCAAAACCAAAATGTTATGTATTCAATTTCAGATGCAAAAAGTGTCACACCCCGAAAACCAAAGGCGGAAACGTTTCCGGGGTTGACTCCAAGTTGAGTATCAAATCCAATGTACATAGTAAGCAAAGTAAACAACCATTACATTACATATCAAAGTTTACATTTGTTCAAAAGTAAAGTTGTACATTCGTAATACATAGTATATATAAATAAAAGTAGAGACGAGTCTTCTGTATGCTCCGTCTTCTCCAAAAGGATCGCTAGGTACCTGTCTAATGTTGACCTGAGAATACAAGCAGTTTGAAAATCAGCATAAAGCTGGTGAGTTCATAAGGTGTTTGCTTTGTGAAAATGTACGAGTTTCCTTTAGTTTACCGAAAAGTTATCCAAGAAAATTCCATATTTTCTTAAAAGAGAAGGTTGGTTGATTGTTAGGTTACATGGTTCTGGTTATGTTTAACTATGATCCCAGGAAAGTCCCATACTTTCCTAATTGTGTATCACTAGTTGTGAAAGATATATAGTTATCTAGTTTATTACTCCTTTTTAGTTAAGTAATGTTTCCCCAGGAAAGTCCCGTACTTTCCTAAAAGAAAATTTTAGTTATTGAATTTCGATATACTGATTTATTTCCGTTCGTACCTATTGTATTAACTAGATATTCCGATATCCTAATGGTATTATCTCGAAATATACTTAGATACATATCTTCATATTTGTATTCTTATTCTTAAACATATTCTTGTACTTATTCGTGTTCGTCTTCGTATTCGTAGTCGCATTCGTTTCCTTATTCCTACTCCTATTACTATTCGTATTCGTATTCGTATTCACAGTCGTATTCGTATTCGTAGTCGTATTCCTATCCCTAATCCTACTCCTAATACTATTCGTATTCGTATTCGTATTCGTATTCGTATTCGTTCTGTTCCTAATTATAGTTTCGTTATCCATCCTGTTCCTAGTTATAGATGTGTTATTCGTTATGTTTCTAGTTGTAGTTTTGTTATTCGTTCTGTTCCTAATTATAGTTTTGTATTCGTTCTATTCCTAGTTATAGTTTCGTATTCGTGTTCGTATTCGAATTAGTTATAATTGAAAATTAGTATGACTTATCCGTAGATTATGAAACATAGTTTAGATTAGAACATTTTATCAAGAAATCTATGATTAGTTTGAAAGCTAAATTCGTAATTCGAACTATTTGATGAACACTGTTATTGATATTAGAACATACAGAATGAAAACGATTAAACTGAAAACAATAAGTTTGAGTACAAGATTTCCTTGTACTTTTGCTTGTATTCCCCCTGAAAACAGTGAAAAACAGCTGAAAAAGAGTAGGGGTGTGAACTCACCGGACGAGAAATGTGGTGATTTCGGATGCTAAGTGTTGGTCCGGGGCTTGCAAACACACAAGGTTCCTAAGTATAATGTAAAGATACACATTTGTATCTAATTAGGACCTAGATTGATTATTTGGTAGGGACAATTGCTTCTAGTCGCGAAAACACCCCGATACAAGTGTTTGGAGGGACCCGGGTGGCGTTTAAGGACGGGAATTGAAGCAAGGGACTTGGTACTTGAGTTTACTCCCCAAGAGTAAACTCCTTAATGGAGTTTTCGGCCTAAACAACCTCTCCCGATGAGTTTACGCCCGTAAACTCATGGTGGGGTGATTTATGGTGCAAATTGGGTCACCATTGGATATGGACACTTGGAAATGCTTGGAATGATTTTACCTAAGGCTTGGAATGGATTAAAATCATCATTTGCAACACTTAAGGGAGTTTACGGCCTAAGAATGGGGTCTTTTGGCCGTAAACTCTCATATCCCCTTGATTAAGTGTTTTTAAGGTCTTAAAATTAATCATATGTGATTCTAAAAATTCCCACAAGCCTAGAAATGAGTTTTGGGCACCATTTGGCATGTTTTTGGGAGTTTACGGCCATGGAGTATGTTCTATGGCCGTAAACTCTCATATATGAAGTTTTGTTATGTTTAAAGCCCTTAAACTATTTTTGGTTGTAGCTATGATTTATTCCAAGGCTTTTGGTGGTGTTGGATGGCTTTCTAACACCTTAGAAGTGAGTTTACACCCAAGTTTAAGGAGTTTACGGCCCACGCATATGCCTTGGCTGTAAACTCACACAAACCCTTAAAAAATTATGTTTCAAGTGTCCAAATGCTAATACCAATATTCTATAATTCATATCTAAGCCTTGTTTGTGATTTGGAAGGGTTTAAGGTCAAGAAAACCCTATTTATATGAGTTTACGGCCCAAGCTTTTTCCTTGTCCATAAACTCCTTCAAACCTCTCAAAATCCATGTCTAAAATGTTTTAAGTCCATTTCTTGAAGCCATTAAGCCATATCTTAAGTCCATTTGTGCTTAAGAAGGGTTTTTGTGCTATAAAACCCATGATATATGAGTTTACGGCCTAGGATGGTTCCATGGCCGTAAACTCATGATTATGGTCATATTTCATGCTTTGAACTCGAATTTGAAGGCTAGGGATGTTACATAACAAGCTAGGGGAAGTACCTCAAAGATTTGGAGCCTAAAATTGATGATTTGGACCTTTAAACTTGGATTTAGGAGAGAGGTTAGAGAGAGAGTAGAGAGAGGAAGAAAAAGCTTCAAATGAGTGCTTGGATTACTTTAAATAGTGTCTAGGTTTTGGACACGGTGGAATTCTACCCGATACCGGCATTAATCGAGGCTTTTGGTCGCACCCGATTAAGTTACCGTCACCCGGCAGGAATGTTTCTAACTTTTTGAAATAAAGACTTTTGGGTTAATTTCATGAGTTCCTAAGGGATTTGGACACTCATTAAATTATAATAAACATATAAGTTGTAATTAGTTTAATCCAAAACGAGAACGAAACGAATTGACTAACGACGAAATTTCACGGGTAGAACAAGTTTTCGACGATGGAAAACTTCGGGTTGTTACAAAAAGTCTTGGAGCAGGAAATCGTGCAGCTATCCTTGTACCTAGTAAATACATTTCATGGGAAGATCACATCAAGTATTACCTAGAAGGTCATGACTTTGACATCTGGACCTTCATCTCCACTAAGAATCATACTTAAGAATTTTTGAAGGACATCAGAGTTCTTGAAGCCGATGTCTCTCCTGACACCTCCAAAGTTATGTATGGAACTTTTTCCTCAGCTGCTCAACTTCATGAGAAGAAAATGAAGAAGTTTGAGGCTAAGGCAATGCAAGATATCTTATCAAGAATTCCTTATGACATCTATGAGAAATTTACTGATGAAGACAATAGTTCACCCTTTAACATCTGGAATGCACTCAAGAAACAATTTGAGGGAACTGATAAGATCCTTACAAACAGGAAGAAAGCGACATTAACAGACATGGACAACTTCAAGATGTTACCTCATGAAACTCTGTTTGATGCATATTGTAGGTACAACATTGTTGTCAACAGGGTAAAGAAACTCAAAGGAGAAAGATCGCAAGTGGATTTTTAACTGAAATTCTTGAACAGTCTATCTCCAAATGGGACACATTGCATGTGATCTTACTGCAAACTACCACCAATCTAGACACCATGTCTCTGTTTAATCTATATGCAAAACAACAACAACATGAGCCAAAAGTCAACAAGCTAGCTCAAGTAACTCCATTTGATAATGAAGTACTTGCACTGGGAAATTTAGCACCCATGGCAAGTCATGCTCAAAACTTGATTGCACATCACAATCCAATCCTAAACCACTTTGTCGACCAGTTTGCCAACCAAGGATATGGAGCATATCCTTATCAAAGTTTGAGTATGACTCAACAGTACAACTAAAGTTCGTACATGATAACTCAACAAACTCTTCAAATAACAAATCGGTACATGGCTAATCATCAAGCTTTCATTGGAACCACAATGGAATCTCCTCACATCAATGAGGAAAATAAGTATGAAGAATGCTAAGCACTCCTAACCAAGTTCAATCCAAACTTGAAGAAGTTTGTGAACAAGCCAACTGGGAACTTTAGAGCACAATGCTATCAACAACCCTAACACTATCATTAGAACTCTACAAACTTCCAAGGAGGAAGCAACTGTAAACAAAGATTCAACTCTTAGAATTCAAATTTTGAAAGTTACAATTCTGATAGGATGAGCTTAAGGGTTCAGGATAACAAGTTGAAGTCCCATGATGTTAATGAAGTAATCAGGTGCCACAACTATCAAGGTGAAAATCATTTTGCCAAGGATTGCAAAATGAAAACCAAGAAGGTAAAATTGAAGAATACTACCTTCAAAAAGCAGAGCATATCAAGTTGTAGTCAAAAGACAAAGCTTTCATGGTCATGGAAACTCTAAATGTTGAATTCTAGTAAACAGATGACGAAGTGGATCAAGCAGAAGAAACTGAAGCCTACAAGAACTACTTCTGCTTCATGGCTGATTATGACAAAGAGCCTTCTCTTATTCATCAACATGTTGTTGAAAAGGTACACTTTATGCTTCATGATACACATTTAACTATTGGATATTGTGTCACCAATGCTGAATATCGTGTCAGTTACTACAAAGAATATGTCACCAATGCTGAATACCGTATCAGTTACTACAAATATGAACTGACTGACACTCAGTTTAGACTTGAAGAATTGAGATGTCGCATGGCTAAGTTACAAAATGACATTGCAATCAAAACTAAGGCACATCTTACGTCAGTTGAACAACATGAAATTGTATTGAATCAAGGTGACATCATTGCAAAAGGAACTCGTGAGATGTATGCCCAAATCATTAGAAATATCAATATAATAAGGCATCAAAAAACCTTCTTGAACAAATCTCACATGTTATTCTTAAGGGTCCAAAACCATCATGGATCAAATATGGTCTTAGTTATGATGGAATGAACAAGGAAATCATGGATCTCAATACTCAACCAAATTTGTTAGCATGCGATCCAAGTCTCTTCACTGGAGAGAATGAGGATCATGAAGACGTGGTAACTTGCAGTCCTGATGTAATTGCCAATTCATCCTCAAGCATCCCATTGGAAGTCATATCATCCCATGATCTTCCAGACTTGGAAACTAAGTCTGAAAATGTAGTATAATTTTCTATTGAATGTCCCACCATGGAAAGTTTGAATTCAGAATATGCCACTTCTGAAAAATCAAATATCATTGACTCTAAATCTAGTGATGAAAAACCCAAATCATATGAGCCAATAAGATATTCCAAGACTGAACCTATTGAATTCCTCATTCAAGAAACATTTTCATCTTTTAATGCTTTCGTCTCTGAAACAAAGGACTTACGATGTAAATATTGTAAGAAACAACAGACTGGGAAGTCTCGAATTCTAATCAACAAGGATGAAACGTTTAAGATTATGAGTAACGAGAAAACTGTTGTTTAAATACTTAAGAGATATTTTGTTCCAATAAAAATGTCTTCACCCAGTCCTAAACAATAGGAGATAATTGTTATGCCAACTAATGTCTCTAAAGACAAGGGAAAAGAGAAAATTGATGTCTCTAAAAAACAAGGTCGAACTATATTCCATCCTTCAAAACCCAACGTGGTTAAGACTACAGATAATGACAAGGATAAGAAGCCCAAGAGAATACCTAAGGCTAAATTAAGCCAAGGGAAGACCAGACATACCAGTCCTCCAAAACATGAAGGACTCAGAGAACCTCACCTTCCAATTATGGCTTCACAAACTCAGGATTTCCAAACCAAACTGGAATTGGGTATCAGAATTGTTTAAGACCTAACAATCTTCCTGATTTTTCTAAAATGACGAGGTCAAGACATGTTCAAACCAACCCTTTCATGTATCAGAATAGTAATTATTGTATGGAATTTACTCTTGGTCTATACTGAGGTTTTTCTCTGTCCATAGGAGGGAATCGCATGTTTAGGGGAAACTTTGGGTTTCCAATGATCAATCAATTCGGGGGAAATACCTAGTTTCCCATGTTTGATCAATTTGGAATGACTATGAACTATGGATTTCATTCTCTAGGAATTCCTATTCAATTCACCAACTCTCCATTTTTTCCCACAAACCAAACCTGAAAAGAAGATCTCTTAGAAAACTAAAACCAAGGTGCCTAAAAACCAAGCAAAACCCAAAGAGGTTAATGCAAAACATGAAAAGACTATCACAACCCCCATGAGTCCGAAGGAACCTAACACTCAAGGACCCAAACAAACATGGGTACCTAAACCTTCTCTCTAGTTGCAAGCTTTTTCAATCGAGGTACCATACAACGATACATGGTACATTGATAGTGGATGCTCCACGAACATAACAAGAGACAAAAGATATTTTAGAGATTTCAAGATCACAACGCCAAATCAGTATGTTACTTTTGGAAACAACATGAAAGTAGAAGCTATGGCACATAGAAACATGTCACACATGAACTTTACCGTTAAGCGTGTAGCGTGTGTAGACGGTCTTAAACATAACCTTATATGTGTTGCACAACTATGTTACAATGATCATGAGGTTTTGTTCACCAAAACCAAGAGTTTGATTATGGATACCAACAAGCGCATCCTTGTCGATTCCCCACGAAATAGGAACATGTATCCTCTTATTATTAAACTAATTAAGGGAACCCCTAATATCCTTCTTCTTTCCAAACCTACCTTTGACATCAGTTGGTTGTGGCATAGAAGACTCTATCACCTTAACTTTAGTTATATCAACAGACTCATTGGAAAGGATCTTCTGAGAGGAATACCATTATTAAAACATGACAATGATATACTTTGTGTTGCCTGTAAACAAGGAAAAATTTCAAAATCTCCGCACAAAAGTATAACAGAACACAATTTATCTGAACCTATTTAGCTTATACATATTGATCTGTGTGGTCCCACTACAGTTCCTAGATTAAGTGGTAAGAAATACATTCTTGTGATTGTGGATAGCCATACCAAATTCACTTGGGTGTACTTTCTGAGAAACAAATCTGAAAGCACCAATGAGATTATCAACTTCATTCGCTACATAAAAGTTATGGTAGGAAAGCCACTTAGAAGACTGAGAAGTGACAATGGTGGCAAATTCAAGAACAACGCCATGGATATCTTTCTTGTATCAAAAGGCATCATACATAATTTTTCTGCACCCTACACTCCACAACATAATGGAGTAGCCGAAAGGAAGAACTAGACACTATGTGAAGTTGCTCGATCAACATTGATCTTTTCAAACCTACCGCAATACTTCTAGGTTGAAGCCGCTGCAACCACCTAATTCACTCAAAACATATCCCTAATCAACAACATGCTTGAAGTCACTCCCTATGAATCAATGAACAAAAAGAAGCCCAACGTCAAATTATTTCAAATCTTTGGCTGTCTTTGCTACATCAAGAATAACATAAATCAACTAGGGAAATTTGCACCAAAGGCTGATGAAGGTATCTTTCTTGGATATTGCCTTCATGCTGCAGTCTATAGAATTCTGAACAAAAGCACCATGGTGATAGAGGAAAGAAGTGATGTCATGTTTGATGAAATTTATGTAAGGGTTTTGGATCCAAACCACTTTGGTCCTCAAATGTTAGTATCAACCATTAAAAGTATCAAGTTCCACCGAAGCTTCGGTTGAGGGGGGATCATCTTAAAATGATTCTATCCCTAAAAGTCCCTTAGAATCTTCAACACCATTGACTCTAACTTCCCATTATCAATTTGGACGAGTCGTAACACCAGTCACTGCATCTTTCGAGTGGGAACCACCTTTGAATGGTTCCATTCTTAAAAGTACTTTACAATCCTCCCAACCATCCAGTCCATGGTTTTAGGGGGAACCTCACTCGACTAGTTACAGTCCCTTAAGATCCTTCACATCCACTCCATCTGTTGAATTCAAGGATGCAATAGTTAAGGGGGAACCACCTGTTTCACGTAGTTCTATACTCTTGCAATATGATCTTTTTGAAGGTACATTCACTTTTGACTGCCTTCCTCGTCCAAGAGATCAATATGAGGTAGTTTTCACTCCTCAAATCCTTAAGGAAGCTCACATCAAAAAATGGACAAATGATCATCCAGCCGATCAAATCATAGGTTATCTAGATTCTAAAGTAGTGACTCGTTCAGCAAACAAGAATGAATGCTTATATGCAAGCTTTCTAAACATGATAGAGACTAAAGGAATCAAAGAGGATCTACAAGATGCAAACTCGGTAAAATCAATGCAAGAAGAGTTAGCTGAATTTGAACACAAAAACATGTGGCACTTAGTGCCAACACCAGAAGGAGTATTAGTTGTTCGGTCAAGATGGGTCTATAAGAACAAAAGTGATGAAAATGGAGTCATCATTAGGAACAAAGGAATACTAGTTGTCAACGGCTACTCGCAATAAGAAGGCATATAATATGATGAAACCATTGAAGTTGTTGGAAGGATAGAAGCCATTAGAATTTTCTTGGCATTTATTGCACACAAGAGTTTTAAGGTCTACCAAATGGATGTGTAGTGTGCATTCTTGAACAGAGAAATCGATAGGTATGTCTATGCTCAACAAAGTCATGGATTCGAAGATCCATTGTTCCCCTAACAATTGGTATAAGCTTCAAAAGGTTGTCTATGGATTGAAGCAAGCCCCAAGAGCATGGTATGGAACATTTTTCAGTTTCTTAGAAGATTCCAAGTTTCAAAGAGGTTCTATCGATCCCACTCTCTTTAGGGAAATCCACAACTACCATCTGATCGTCGTGTAAATCTACATCGACGACATCAAATTCGATTCAACTAGCAAGGACCTTAGTGATGAGTTTGCTATGTTGATGAAAAGAAAATTTAGAATGAGTATCATGGGTGAGCTCAACTACTTCCTAGGTCTACATGTTCGTCAATCTCCTAAGGGAATCTTCATTTGTTAAGAGAAGAATTTCAAAAATCTATTTAAGAGATACTCCATGGAGAACGCATCAACTGAAAAGACACCAACGTCTACTTCTTACAAGATTGATTCAGACCTTGATGGATAATCTGTAGATCAGAAACACTACAACAGAATGATTGACCCATTATTATATCTTAGATCTAGTCGATCTAACATCATGTTTTCAACATGTCTGTGTTCACGCTTTCAAGCCAATCCCAATGAATCACATATCATAGCAGTCAAAAGAATTTTCAAATATCTAAAAGGAACTGCTTCTCTGGGTCTATTCTATCCTGTTAAAGGTAACTTCTATCTCCAAGCATTTACTGACTCATATTATGGAGGTTGAAAGCTCGACAAAAAGAGCACTTATGGTAGTTGTCAATTCTTAGGAGGGAGATTGGTCAGTTGGACCTCAAAGAAGCAAATATGTGTTTCAGCCTCTACTGTTGAAGTTGAATGCGTTGCTGCTGCCAGTTGTTGTTCTTAAGTGCTTTGGATGCAAATGCAATTGAGATATTATGGATTCAAAATGCAACAGATCCCAATCTGTTATGACTCTAAGAGCGAAAATGCAATCACTAACAATCCATTCAATCACTCAATGACCAAGCACATTGATATTATGTATTACTTCCTAAAAGATAATATTTAGAAAGGTCATATTGAGCTTTATTTTGTTCCTACAGAAGAAGAGACTACATATGTGTTCATCAAAGCTCTGGATGAATCCAAAGTCTTACACTTTCTAGGATGACTTGGCATGCTTAATGCAACTTCTACTTTCTTGTATTTTTGCTTTATTTTCGACAAAAAACTAAACCGAAAAATATTTACTTTTTTTTACTTTACATGAGAGAAAACTACAAGAATATTTTATTTTCTGTATTTTGTCTTTAATTTAAAGAAAAGAAAATACAAAAAAGATTTTATCTTTATTTTTGTTAGGAACATGCAAGTTGTCATCACAACTATGCAAATCAAGAAGGTTAGTTGCTTCACACTTTCATGATTTTTCAAAATAATAATGTTTTGTGGGATAATTTGAGGCGAACTCTAAGATTTAGTTAAGCCAATGTGTTATAGTATATATGTGGCTTCCCTGTCCAAGTTAACTCATTAGAAAAAACTGCGAACATATAAAGTTTTTCTTTGTGAATGTCTATATGCCACACCCCGAACCGTCAGACATAACGGTGGAAATGTTCGGGGGCGGGTGACTTCATGCGTAGTATCACAACAATCGTATCATAGCAATCAGAGTAACACAACCATTAGATTACAATATGAATATTTACATATGTTTGAAAACGTAGTTTGTATACATCTAAAGTAACAAAAGATAAAGAAGAGACTCCAATATGCTCTGTCTTCTCCAAAAGCTGGCAATGGTACTTGTCTATCGTTGTCTTGAGAATACAAGCGATTTTGAACATGTATCAGCATAAAGCTGGTGAGTTCATAAGCATATTTTTGCATTGAAAACTAGTCACTGGATTTGTACAGTTGATTTCTTTTCAAATTAAGTATAATGTCGTTTGTAACGAAACCCTGGTCAATTACCAGTAAGTAAAATGTATTGCGTTTGAAAGCCCTGGCTATGACCAGTAAGTGATGTATGTTATGTTTGAAAACCCTGGTTCCGACTAGTAAATGATGTATGTTTTGTTGAAAACCCCGTCTATCACCGGTTTGTAAGGTAGTTTTATTACTTAAAATAAAACCAATGGTTGTGTCCCTGGAATACCATCTACTATAGTATGTAGGTAGTCTTATATATTAAAATAAAACTATTGAAGACAGAAAATCCTATAAACAATGGTTAGTTATACTACTGTGAGTTCGTATAGCAATACTAATGTGACTGATGACCTTCGCGACGTTTCTTCAGGCGTCGTATATTACAACATTGGTCACCCCAGGCATGCCTGCCTAACTATAGCTAATAGTTCAGGTGTGGGATTGTCGATCCCGAATAGATCTATTCACAAATTTCATGCTCTCCCTCCAAGAGATTCTGACTATACTAAATGTAGAGGATGTGCAGTACCCCAAAGGGTACAATGAAGAGATGTCTCACATTCCTGTATTAACTAGTTTACGTGTTGTTCTATTGTTCACGAGTTTGAAATCATTTGTATACGATGTAGAGTATAAATAATTATACTCAAAATAATTATTTGGAAAAACACTCTTGTTTTCTATATGTAGTATTGAATAAACTAAATCTATCATAATTTATATGTTTGAATTTGTACGAAGTTTGAATCTGTAAAACCGGTAATGAATTCCCCAAACTATACATATTAGAGTTTGACTTGTGAGTTGTGTTCATGTACTGTTCTGAAAACTATGCAATTATGTTTGGAAAGCGTCCCTTATGCTCTGCATAATACAAAAGGGATAATTATTTAAAAGTTTGATGTAAAACTATTGTAATTGCATCAATTTGTAACTTGTGAAAACCTTTATGTGTGGCTTGTATTTCCCCCTGAAAACATTATAAAACTTATAAAAGTGTATGGGTATGAACTCACTGTAGGTTTGATGCAAAGGATTGAACTGGACGATCCTTGAGTTGACGTACGCTGCACTTGATGGAATCCTAATATCAAATAAGTACATATATGTATCTAAATTAGAGATTTCGTTAGCTAAAGTGTTAGATTAACACTTGGTTTTGGTTAAGGAATGTTACCGGGACTTGGGTTTAATGAAGGAAAATAGGTTTTTCGCACAAAAGAGCTATTTACGGGCGTATATGGAGTTTACGCTCGTGAATGTAGTTTATGGTCGTGAACTGGGTTTACGGCAGTGAATTTGGTTTACGGCTTTTGAAGATGTGGGGGATTACGGTCGTAAACTCAAGAACAAGAGTGTTGGTTTTCGATTAAAAAGTGTTCCAGAGGCTCCCAAACGGCCCTAAATGACAATTTCTGGCGTTTTTCGGGTGAAAGGAGGGTTTTAGGAAGTTTACGGTCAAAAGGTTTAGAGAGAGAAAATGGGTGTTTCCGGCCAAGAAGGTTCATATGAGACTGGGGGTCATGTATATATAGGCCAGGGGTATGGTCGGCGGTAGGGTCCACCCAACATTGACCATAAACAAGGTTTACAGGCAACACAAGTTTACGTCCGTAAACTCGTCTTGGCCGAGAACTCGTTGTTTTTCGAGGAATCATGAGTTTTTCGACTCAAGAAGTTGACGGAAAATTTAAATAAAAATTAAATTTTATTAATTGAGGTTGGTTAAAATAACGAAATAAATTTCGGGTTGCCACATCATCCCCTCGTTAAAGGGAATTTCGTCCCGAAATTCGAAAATAGATTACAAATCATCGATTTGGAAAGAGATACTGATACTTCTGTTTCATCTAGTCTTCGCGCTCCCAAGTGAATTCAGGTCTCCACTTAGCATTCCAGCGAAACTTCACTATCGGGATGCGACTTTGTTACGTTCGTTTGATTTCTCTATCCATGATTTCGACCGGTTCTTCCATGAAGTTCAGGTTCTCATTGATTTCAATCTCATCGAGAGGGATCACAAGGGTCTCATCAGATAAGCACTTCCTAAGATTTGAGATGTGGAAGACAGGATGAATGTTGTTAAGTTCATGGGGTAAATGAAGTTTATAAGGTACAGGACCTATCCTAGCAAGGATATCGAATGGCCCTATGTATCTTGGATTTAGCGTTCCACGCTTTTCAAAGTGTATCATGCCTTTCCAGAGAGACACCTTTAGCATAAGACGGTCTCCAACGTAGAACTCCATATGTTTTCGTCGTTTATCGGCATAGCTCTTTTTTTTTATCTAATGAGGCTTTTAGTTATTCTCGGATTTGTATGATCTTTTCTATGATTTCGCAGATGATTTTTAGACCAGTAAGAGTGCTATTAGAGACTTGGCCCTTAGATAGCTACGTGTCGCCCATCTCAGCCCAGCTCAGTGGGGATCTGCACTTGCGGCCATAGAGGGCTTCAAATGGTGCAACCTTGATGCTGGTATGATAATTCTTGTTGTAGGAAAACTCGACCAAGGGTAAATGGGTGTCCCATGACTTACCGAAGTCGATGACACATGCCCGGAACATGTCTTCCAAAGTCTGGATGATCCTCTCACTCTGCCCATCTGTCTGAGGATGGTAACTAGTACTCATATCTAACTTAGTTCCAAGAGCTTTCTGTAAGGTCTTCCAAAATCTCGAGGTGAACCTGCTATCGATCGCAGATAATGGATACGAGCACACCATGAAGTCAAACTATTTATTGGATGTAGATTTGTGTGAGTCTCTCCATTTTGAACGTTTCCTTGATTTGTAGGAAGTGAGAGGATTTTGTCAATTGGTCGACTATTACCCAGATGGTATCCTAGCCACTCGGAGATTTGGGTAACTTAGTGATAAAATCCATGGTAATCCTCTTGCACTTCGACTAAGGTATCACTGGCTACTGAAGCAAACCTAAGGGCTTCTAATATTCAACCTTCATGTTGGCGCAAGTCAGACACTTGTCCACGAAGGTAGCGATCTCTGATTTCATGTTTGGTCACCAATACAGTTTCTTGAGACCAAGGTACGTCTTGTCTGAACCTGGGTGAAAGGAGTATATAGTTTTGTGAGCTTCGTTCATGACAACCTCCTTATAACTACCAAACTTTGGGGTCCGGATCCAGTTCATGAAATAGTAGACTCTGTCTCCCTTGATCGCTAATTTCTTCTCCGTTCCTCTCAAGACTTCATTCGACACATTTTCTGGTTTTAAGGCTTCCAGTTGACCCTCTTTGATTTGTGCAGATAAGTGGGAATGGATAGTCATGGTTAGTGCTTTCACACTGTGACCTGAGTACTCCTTTCAGCTAAGGGCATCCGCCACCACATTGGCCTTGCCGGGATGGTAGCGTATTTCGCACTTGTAATCGCAGAGTAGCTCTACCAGTCACCGTTGTTTCAAGTTCAACTCTTTCTGATCGAAGATATGTTGTAGACTCTTGTAATCGGTAAAGACAGTGCACTTGGCTCCATAGAGATAATGTCTCCATATCTTCAATGCGAAAACCACTGCTCCCAACTCCAGATCGTGAGTTGTATAATTGTCTTTGTGTGTCTTCAGTTTCCTTGAGGCATA
Source organism: Lactuca saligna (assembly GCF_052625555.1). Classification (NCBI taxonomy): domain Eukaryota; kingdom Viridiplantae; phylum Streptophyta; class Magnoliopsida; order Asterales; family Asteraceae; genus Lactuca; species Lactuca saligna. Next base: position 116,895,288 of record NC_136419.1, on the reverse strand, counting down.
AGCAATAACTTTTCCTCGCTTCATGAGCACACAACCTAAGCCCTGATTGGATGCATCGCAGTAGACAACGAAGTCCTCCATCCCTTCGGGAAGAGACAGGATAGGTGCGATGCACATGGCCTGCTTCAACCTTTAGAACGTAGTGTCTTGTTTTACACTCCAACAAAAAGGTACACCTTTCTGAGTCAGAGCGGTTAAGGGTTTGGCAATTCTGGAGAAACCTGCGATAATAGCCAGCGAGGCCCAAGAATTGACAAATTTCTGTGGGCATCTTCGGTGCTAACCAGTTCTCTATCGCTTTGATTTTGGACGGGTCCACATGTATACCTTCCTCGCTTACCATGTAACCTAGGAAGGTTACTTTTCGAATCCAAAATTCGCACATGGAGAATTTCGCGTAAAGCTTCTCTGCCCTTAGCGTTTCCAGCACTAATCTCAAGTGTTGTCTATGATCTTACTCGCTTCTGGAGTAGACATGTATATCGTCGATGAACACTATAACAAACTTATCCAAGAAAGGACGGCACACCCGATTCATCAGGTCCATGAATAATGCCGTTGCGTTGGTTAGACCGAAGGGCACTACTACGAACTCATAGTGACCATACCGAGTCCGGAATGATGTCTTATGAACATCACTCTCATGGAATCGCAACTGATGGTACCTTGATCTAAGGTCTATTTTTGATAAGTAGCTGGCTCCTTGCAGTTGATCTAAATGGTCGTCGATCCGAGGAAGAGGATAACAGTTTTTAACAGTGAGTTTGTTCAGTTCGCGGTAGTCGATGCACATCCGAAAAGATACATCCTTCTTTTTCACAAATAAAAACGCGGTTGCCCAGGGTGAGGAACTCGTTATGATGAATCCTTTGTTGAGCAGCTCATTGAGCTGGTCAGATAACTATCGCATTTCTGTTGGCGCTAAGCAGTGTGGGGATTTAGCTACGCGGGTAGCTCCAAGGATTAACTTGATGCGGAACTCGACTTGGAACTCCGGAGGGATTCCTGGAAGATCTTCAGGAAAGACATCAGGAAAGTTGAAGACTTCAGTGATGCTCTTGAGGTCCTTAACTTCCTGCTTCTCGTTAACAACATAGGCTTGGAATGCCCAACAGTCTTTTTGTAGATGTTTTTGGGCCTTTATGCACGAAATGATACGAAGGTTTGAGCTGAGTTTATCACCATAACTCATGAGAGTTTCTCCAGAGCGAAGATTGAGTTGAATAGCTTTTTCATAACAAAGGATATCAGCATGATTGGGGCTCACCCAATCAATGCCGATGATGACATCGAAGCTTTTTATGGAAACTGGCTTATGGTCGATGGGAAATGAATGATCGTTTAGGGTAAGGGTACAACCGATGAATATATTGTTAGTGCTCTCTTTTTCACCGTTAGCCATCTCAACGGTAAATGTTTTGATTAGGGGTTAAGGTTTGTGTTTGATAAGATGTTTGAATGCATGGCTAGCAAAACTTCTCTCCGCACCAGAATCAAAAACAATGCATGCATAAGAGTTGTCGAGGAGGAACATACCCGTAACAATGGTAGGGTCAGCAACTGACCCCTCTTTCCCCATCGCTAGTGCTCTCCCCATGCTGCCAGTTGTTGCCTTGAGGCAGTTTCTCCTATAGTGCCCAACTTCCCCACAGCCATAACAAGCTTGACCAACACCTGCTCTGGAGGGCTGGTTGGTTGGTTGGACTTGTGTTTTGCAGAATTGAGCAATGTGTCCCTTATTGCCACAGCTTTTGCACAACATCTCACCACACTGCCCATGATCATGAAAGTTACACTTGTCGCACTTTGGCAGATTTCTAGCATATCCACTGGTAGGTGCTTGAGTTGCAGTGGTAGCGGTAGGAATAGTGGCAGCATGAACTACCAGTACTCTTGTTTCTGCGAAGGCAGGATAGAACTAAGGAGGTAGTGGTGGCATTGGATCTGTCAAGGAATTATTATTCTTTTTGATGTGTCTTTTCTTTGGAGGTATCTTGTTCTATATCACGAAGAAGAAGTTGATAAGTCCCTTAGACTTTCAAATCAAGAGATATAAAACAAGGTATATCTCTATATGTTAGATAAAGTGTGCTACTAAGCGATAAATAAGGAAAAGTTACTAATACGAGTAAATTATCGCTAAGAAAGAATGAGTAGCAACACTTGCAACGAATCTTTACAAAGTAGTCGGCTCTGACTAAAATACTCCTATAGTATTTAAAGTTTTTTGTTTTCTTCTATCGACATCTTGTTGTAGGAATACTTGGTAAGTTTTAGGCCTACCGCAACACCACAGTCACTCCCAACCACCTGTTGGTCATGTCTCGAATGAATATAGTTGATCAGACTATTGACCCTAGACGTGATTACATAACTGCCCAGGTTTAACCGCAGTGTCTAACATCCCAATACTTTTGTTTTGTTCTACTTATGATATTGTTTCTGGTATGTAGGTATAGTTGTATACATTTCGTAAAATACTTGTGTTTTAAAAGTATACATTTAGTTCAGAGCGCTATGGCCCTTTAGTGTTTATAGTTGTATACCATGTAAGGTTCGATATACTAAGTTCACTATAACCAATAGCTCTGATACCAATCTGTCACACCCCCGAACTGTCAGAAATTACAGTGGAAACGTACTGGGGCGGGTGACGTCATACGTAATATCATGACAATCGTATCATAGCAATCAAAGTAACACAACCATTGCATTACAATATCAATATTCACATCTGTTTGAAAACATAGTTTGTATACATCAAAAGTAGCAAAAGATATAGATGAGACTCCAAAATACTCCGTCTTCTCCAAAAGCTGGCAATGGTACTTGTCTATCGTTGTCATGAGAATACAAGCGATTTTGAAAACGTATCAGCATAAAGTTGGTGAATTCATAAGGATGTTTTTGTATTGAAAACTATTCACTAATTTGTACAACTGATTTCTTTTCATTATAAGTAAAATTTCATTTGTATCGAAACCCTGGTCAATTACCAGTAAGTAAAATGTATTACGTTTGAAAGCCCTGACTACGACCAGTAAGTGATGTGTGTTATGTTTGAAAACCATGGTTACCACGAATAATGATGTATGTTCTTTTGAAAACCATGTCTATCACTAGTTTGTTAGGTAGTTTTATTACTTAAAATAAAACCAAAGGTTGTGTCCCTGCAATATCCTCCAGTGTAGTATGTAGGTAGTCTTATTAATTAGAATAAAACTATTGAATAAGGAAAATCTCGTAAACAAAGGTTAGTTATACTATTGTGAGTTTGTATAGCAATACTAATGTGACTATTGACCTCCGCAACGTTTCATCAGGCGTCGTATGTTACAAAATTTGTCACCCCAGGCATGCCTGGCTAACTGTAGCTAACAGTTCAGGTGTGGGGTTTTCGATCCCGAATAGATCTATTCACAAATTTCATGCTCTCCTTCCAAGAGACTTTGGCTATACTAAATGTAGAGGATTTGCCAGTACCCCAAAGGGTACAATGAAAAGATGTCTCACAATCCTATATTAACTAGTTTACATGTTGTTCTGTTGTTCTCGTGTTTGAAATCGTTTTGTATACAGTGTAGAGTATAAATAATTATACGCAAAATAATTATTTGGAAAAATACTCTTGTTTTCTGTATGCAGTATGGAATAAACTAAATCTGTCATAGTTTATATGTTTATATTTGTATGAAGCTTGAATCTGTCAAACCGGTAATGAATTCCCCAAACTATACATATTATAGTTTGACTGGTGAGTTGTGTGCATATATTGTTCTGAAAACTATGCAATTACGTTTGAAAAGCATCCCTTATGCTCTGCATAATACAAAAGAAATAAATTATCTATAAGTTTGATGTAAAATTGTTGTAATTGTATCAATTTTTAACTTGTGAAAACCTTTATGTGTGACTTGTATTCCCCCTGAAAACGTTATAAAACTTATGAAAGTGTAGGGGTATGAACTCACTGTTGGTTGGATGCAAAGGATTGAACTGGACGATCCTTGAGTTGACATATGTTGCATTTAACAGAATCCTAATATAAAATAAGGACATATATGTATCTAAATTAGCAATTTCGTTAGATAAAGTGTTAGATAAACACTTGGTTTTGGTTAAGTAATGTTACCGAGACTTGGGTTGAATCAAGGAAAACAAGCTTTTCCCCACGAAAGAGCTATTTACGATAATATATGGAGTTTATAGCCGTGAACTAGGTTTACGGCCGTCAACTGTGTTTGCGGCTTTTGAAGATCTGGGGGATTACGGCCGTAAACTCAAGAACAAGAGTGCTGGTTTTCGAAAAAAAAAAAACGTGTTCCAGAGGCTCCCAAACAGCCCCAAATGATGATTTCCAGCATTTTTTTGGGTGAAAGGAGCGTTTTAGGGAGTTTACGGTCAACGGGTTTAGAGAGAGAAAGTGGGTGTTTCCAGCCAAGAAGGTTCAAATGATAGTGGGGGTCATGTACTTAGAGGCCAAGGGTATGGTCGGTGGTGGGGTCCACCCGACACTGACCGTAAACACGGTTTACGGCCGTAAACTTGTCTTGGCCGTGAACTCGTTGTTCTTCGACAAATCGTGAGTTTTTCGCGCGAATTTTTGTTTTCCGACTCGTATGTAATTATAACTCTAACCTTAGTTAATTTACTTAACCCAAGAAGTTTACGGAAAATTTAAATATATATTAAATTTTATTATAGGAGGTGGGTTAAAATAAAAGAAGAAATTTCGGATTGCCACACTATACCGAATAAAAAGCTTGTTAGTTAAAACAACGCGAGTCAAGTTCCAAGTTTATCTGTTTAATTTTTGCATTTTGAGTCTAGCTATATATTTAATAAGTTATAGTTTAGGAGAGGAGGCAATATGTGACCTTTGGTACTCGATGAGTATTCCCCCCGAGGATATATTTATATCTATCCACCAAATTATAAAAGCTTTGATGTATGGGAAGAAATATTGTTTAAAGGATTTCATAGAAAGTCATGGACTCCATTAGTGACCTAAGCAATTCCGAGCACTCCAATGAATTTCTTAGAAAGTCACGAACTAAACTACCAATAGAAGTAAAGCTAAGAATTATTTTCTTGTGTACTTTGTCAAAGTCAGAGTTATAAGAAAAGATTAAAAAAAATAAAAATAAAATTAAAAAATGCAAATTCAAATAAAAAAATTCAAAAAAAGTCTAATTATATTCCTAGGTCAATTATTATATATAATATTTTTCTTTTAAAGTTGTGTCGCTTGGAATTTGGCAATATCTTTTGAAACGAAAGTGGTAAATAAAAAGGTTTAGATGGTAGGAATGCTAAAAATCAATGTTGTTTAAAATAAGTGGGGAATGTTTATGAAGATTGTCAATATTTAGGATTTGGGAAGTAACTAGGCCTTAGACACAAATATGCGAATTGTGGTGATACCTAAATGGTGAGTACAAATCAGGTTATTCTGTGTGATTTAAGGAATTCAAAATGTAATAATCAATAAGGGAATTCTTCACAACGCATAATGAAGAATCATACAAAAAAAATTGTTTCTTGATAAATCTTTAAGTAACAGCAAGATAATCCTCAATGCCTCTAAATCATTCAACTAGTGTTTCCTAAAAGTTCTTGTTTTAACATGCATACACTTCATTCCTTCTTAATATTCCCTTCTCATATTCTCTATCTATATGCACAGACATCACTTTCAAAGTTAGATTATTCAGTGTTTGCACTTTTATACTTTTTGTTTAACTCGTGCCTTAGAAACTAGGTAAAGTAACTAAGTCAGATAGAGGATATCACTTACTTAATCATGGAACATCATTAGCCAAGTGGAACATCTTATGACCATGGACCATCCTCTTCAAGAAAACTGTATGTGCTTGTCTTTTTTTATGGAGCATTCTCGTATGCACTGAAGAAGGAAAAGATCAAAAGTTGTAAGAACCATCTTGGAGCAACTTCATGCTCAAAGACCAAGTTGGAACAACTTCAGGTACATGGACCAAATTTGGAGCAATTGCATTCAACTTTGACCAACTAGAAGAACTTTGGAGAAACTGGATGATCTTGATCAGTTCGACCATCTTCAACTAACTTGGAGCAACTGGATGATCTTGATCAGTTCGACCATCTTCAACTAACTTGGAGCAACTGCATGCTCTTGGACAATATCCTCTTCTTTGGACCAACTAGACGAATGAATGAAGCATATTCATTCATCTTGATCATCTTGAGGCATCTTGGACCATATTCATCATCTCGATCAACTGGAAGTATCTTGGAGCAATTTCACCAAATTGAAGGATCTTGATCACTTGGACTAGCTTGGAGCATTGTCAGTCACTTGGAGCATGTTTAAAATCATTGGACCATGTTCGACAACATTGGAGCATGATCAAGAACATTGGCACATGATTAACAAATTGAAGCATCTTCAACCACTTGATGCATCACGCCTATGTGGTTCATCAAACCCACATAGAGCATAATAAATGTTTGCACGTTTTGAATAGGCCATACACGTTTTTAATGAGCCATGCATGTGTCAAGTAGGTCATGCACATTTCAAGTAGGTTATTCCTTAGGTGACATGGATATCTCAAAAGTAACATCCTCGCATGCACCACCTTTTCTTTCTTGATTCCCAAGGCATCATTCACACGCTCGCGACTGACATTCACTTATTTATACTTGAGTATCGTTCAAGCCTTTTGGGCGCACAAGTTAGCCCATGCAAGCCCTATCTCGGCCCATTGAAAACCCTAGAAACCTTCACCTATAAATACCTCACTTCCTCTTCTCATCACTTCTACTTGCCCCATCTAGAACATGTCGATCAAATCAAGTGTGGCATCTCCCTCAGCACAATCGACCTATTTCACATCCTGCTACTGCTTACTTATCAAGGGCACAACACGTTTCATTCTTCTCTGGCTCATCGTGTGTATCATGTACAAACTGCCAAGAACAACTTCAAGTCATCATCATCGTGGGTATCGTGTACAAACTGCCAAGAACAACTTCAAGTCATCATCAGTACCTACTGAGTATTAGACTTTAGTGTGCACACTCATATTCAATCCAGGTGTCGGGGCCGTTATCTCACCCGTTACTTTACGCTACTGCGTCATCTCCCTCCATTGATGCTCCATGCCTCCACTGATTGCTTTTAGCTAAAACTCCCTTCATTCCAACCCTTCTGATCAAAGGATTGAGTGCAGTAAGTTTTTTTTTTTTTCCTTTTTGAGAACATGATCAACCCCAATACTTTAGAGCCCATGATTACTCTCATGGTGCACCTATAAGTTCTTTTCAAATTCACACTAACGTGTACATACACTTGGAGTACTATCTGATCACTGTTAACAACATACTCTCTTGATCATCAGGTAGTTGACCAGACTGTTTTTTTTGTTGATCATTGCTCTTAATCCTAATATGATAATCAAGTGGGTCATCTTGATTTTTTTTCATCGATCATTAATACCTAAGCATAGACTTATGACTTTCTTTTTTTGTGAGTGTTGCATCATATCTAAGCATCATTTTTTTATTGATTTTTTTTTGGGGACATGCAGATATTGCTCTTAATCTAATATATATATATATATATATATATATATATATATATATTTGGTTCTTCACTTGTAGATTTATTATCTCATCTCCAAACAGCTCACGTGATATCACATTTGGATCAACAACATATTGTATGTCATCAACTCAAAGAAGCCACTCTCGAATCCAAGTGTACATCATTCATCTCAATCTCGTGAGCATCCACTCATCCTCTAGTTACTGTCCAATAAACTCTTGGAGTATCATCAATCCTCATGATAGTTTATGTCTTCTTCATATTCTTCAATGGATGTGAATATCTCATCTTGGCTCATAGAGCATCAACACAGCCTGAGAATCAAACACATCGGCATCAGTGTTTTAGGAAAACCATGTGATAAATTGATTTCCTTTGAATCATTGCTTGTGAACTTGGTGCATATCGAATGAGCATGATCCTATAATATTTTTTTTGTGTATCTAATACACCATCTCTCGAAATCACATTTTTTTGTAGTGTTGTTTTTTTTCCTTGGAGCAACATCACTTGGTAAAACATCATGTGCGCATGATCAGGCTTGCCAAACCCACTTAGTGAGCATCCATCTTGTTGGTTGGCGACAGATGATGAGATATCGAAGCAGTAAACGAATTGCTTGTTTGGGTTCTTTGATATCTTTCTTTGGTTTTGATTAACCAATTTGATTTTTAGGGTCTTACTTTCACTACTGATTTTCATGATTTTGTTGATGTTAGGGTTTACTGTAATCTGTAATTAAAACATAATTTACCATCAGCAAGAGTTGTATGACTGCAATTAGATGTTTTAGTGATCATAGACTGTGAACAAGAAATGGGTTATCAGGGGCTTCTTTTCATTGTTGAATTTCCATGCTTCTTGAACTAAACATGATGAAGTGAAGAAGGGGGGATGAGATTAAAGTAATGTTGTTGGTTTGGGTTTTGGTGGAGGAGACTAAAGTGAAGAAGGAGGGAGTAAATTTATTCATCTGAGTGTATTATTCAAAATGGTTAGAAAAAAGAAGACTAGAGAGAGAGAGAGAGAGTGTGTGTGTGTGTGGGGGGGGGACCCTTTAATATTAAATAATTATATTTTTTTTTTATAAAAAAATAAGGCAAATCTTCATAAATGGTCCATTTGGCAGTGAAATGACATAAATACCCTCCACTTAACAGTCAAAAACTAACGGAGTTAATGAAAAGGACTATTTGTTAAAAGTTTTGAAACCACAGGGACCATCTGTGAGGTTTTTTGAACTTAGGGACTAAACTTAATATTTTGGAAAACCACAGGGACCATTTTTGAAGATTTGTCTTTTATTTTTTTGAAACATTTTTTTTGAGGTCTCTTAAACCCAACAAAGTCTAATCCTGTTTAAGAGCATACGATGTGGGTCGTGTTGCTTTTTCTTGTGGCTGAGTTGGCAGCCCATAACAACATTATAACATCAAAAACACCGCCCCCTCCATGTTGCATTTTGTTGTAGTGTTTCTTGTTGTTAGGGATGACAATGGGTACGGGTATACCGGGTTTCGTGTTCCCCATCCCCATACCTGAATCCCCATACCCGACCCCATCCCCATCGGGGATTAAAAATCTATCCCCATCCCCATCCCCAATGGGTATAGGGGATCCCCAATGGGTAATCGGGAATTTTTCCCCGTTACAAAGTTTTGAACTTTTATGAAAAATAACTCATAATTATATATTAACCAACAAAACAAAAACTAACATAACTAATATAAAACACTATAATCACTGAATGTCTTCAAACACGAACAATAACATTCATGGTTACAAATTAAATCATTCTTTGCAAAAAAAGACATAAAATGTCTTCCCAAAATTATACGTTTAATTGTTAGAAAACCTTATTTTGTCTAATGAACATTTGCTTATGCATTATTAAAAATAAAAACATAAATAATATTTTATATATATATATACATACATACATATATATATATATATATATATATATATATATATATATATATATATATATATATATATATATATATATATATATATATATATATCGGGTACCCATTGGGGCCGATTTCGGGTACGGGTATGGGTACCCAACAGACAAAACCATCCCCATCCCCATCCCCGCATTTTATATTCGGGTAATACCCATCCCCGTCCCCATCCCCGGTCAACTTGGGGATTTACCCGGTCAACTTGGGTTAGGGTTTCGGGTAACCATTATGCAAGAAACGTGATCACGTATTGGCTGCCAAATTATCTCTCTCTATCTCTCTCCTCTTAACATGGTGTTATAACACCATGAACAACACCCCCTCATCTTGTTGCTTCTTAACACCACTTTAAGTTGCCCATACCATATGCTCTAAACTTCAAACGTTTACTTTATTGTTTGGGGTCATAGCGTTTATCCTTGTTTTCAAGTGATATCTATTAGTTGTTTTATTTTATTTTTTTATTTATCCAAACTTTTTTTTGAACATATCATTTATGATAATAAATAAGTAAATATTTTTTTTTTAAATGTTACCATCTCTTAAGGTCAAGACTTAGCAACATTTTTTTTTATCATATCGCTCGTTGATATGATTTAGCAAAATAACAAGGCTTTTATTTATTTTTCAGATTGTAGAAAAGATCAAGTTTTTCACTCGTATTCAACACATGATTTTTCTTCAAAATTCTAGCCTAAATAGAACACAAATTGAATTTGCAAAATATTCCTTTTCAGATACTCATTTCCTTATTTGGACAAAAACTTAATTCTTGTATAGATTATGCAAATTCGAACATATATTTTTTTTTTAAATCGAAATCTGATTAGAAGCTATACTACAAATATTCTAACAATCCTTATACACTACTAATCAACTCCAAATAGTTTTTTTACAATTTTCATACTGGCAGTTCAAATTTTCTATAACAAAATCTTTCAAGTTCGAGGAACATATCTCTCGAATTATTTTTCAAAGTTTTTTGTTTTATGTGTATCTGCTTCAACAGAAAATTCCATTGAAGCAGCAAGGGAAAATGTTAAATCAATATTTTCCCTTTTACACATTTCTTACAACTCCTTATTTCAATAATCATCACATAGGGGAAACTGATGAAAATATTTTTACGTGATTGTCACTTGAAATAAGTTGACTATTGATTTACATTTTCTAACAAACATTATCGTAATGTTTCAGGTTGGAATGATCTTGAAGATTCAACAAGTGTCAGAAGAATCATATGTTGGAGTAATTAAAGCTTACATGGAACACCTGTTGTTGACATGGAGCACTTTGAAGAAAGCAAATTGGATCATGATGATCTCAGATGGCATATCTAGATCATTTGTGGGGCATCAAGATACTGGTGGATCATCTGGAATATTGATGGCTAATCAAAAACATTGTTGGCTCATCCACAACACTATGGCTCAACATGAATACTTGGTAGCTCAACTCAAGTCAATGGATTAACATGATCACATTGATGGCTCAACATGACTGCACATGGTACATCATGTAAAATGAAGGCATGTCCAAATGTTCAACGGAATATGAATTTCATCCATGGTCCATCATGAAGATGTGGTGGTACATGTTTAAGTTCAATACATAGCCCAACACTCAAGAAACAACTCAACTTGGTCAAGAACACTTCTAGAAGTTGCTGACATCTAAGAAGACAATTGAGCAACATGATGCTCATGTTGCTCATCATATTTTCAATGTTGATCATGAATGCTCAAGAATTATGAAGATTCATAACTTGGATGGAACCCTAAAGGAATAGTAACGGAATTGGAATATTCCATATGTTCTCTGTTAAGTAGGGCAAAGGTGTCAACTAATGACTAAGTCATGATGATGTGTCAACACCTGATTGGTCAAGCCATGTCTTGGGCTTTTCCAAAAGCCTATAAATAGGCCCTTTGGGATCCATTTTAAATTTGCTCTTTTCTGATCATTCCTGCACAACTTCTGCTTAAACTAGTCTTTAGAGATCCATTTGAGAGTTTTAGTGTGTTTTACATTCAAACACTTGTAATGGAATCTTCATGAATATGGGACACATTTGAATTATTGATCTTAAGTCAAAAAAACGTTTTTCTATTAATTTGATTGATTCACAACTCTTTATTTTCCGCACTACTTGTTACTTGATGATTCTAAAACTATGTTTCAGTACTTTCAACACTTGGACAATTCTAGTCTAGGTTTACTGAATTCTTCTCATTTCTTCAAGACCATGATTTGGCCAACGGTAGGAAATGATTGTAAGATTATGAATTGGCCCATAGAATTCACTTCCTTTTGTATGGTATCCAGAAATTTTTGCGAAACTCACTAAGTTTGTGCTTACAGTTTTTATTATTATTGTTTCTGGAACTTCTAGTTTGAAAGGAATGGCCGAGCTTGATCGCAGCGCATCCACCCATGTTTCCTTGTTATTCTGATTTTGGGATTGTACTATGATAATTATTTTATCATAAAGGACTTTAGAATATTTAGAAAAAGATATTGAATGTTGACCTAAAGATCATTAATGTTTTTGGTTTAATTAAAAATGAAAATTTTACCTCAAAATTTTGGGTACGTTACAACTTGGTATCAAAGCTTTGGTTTGAGGAATTTAAGCACACTCTCAGGTATGTTTGAACTTAAACTAATGATTTGATAATCTTTTGAAGAAAAATAAGTTTCTAAAAAGATTTTTTAAAAGGGAATAAATTTCTAAAATGATTTTATAAAGACATCAGGGGTGTGATGTGTGCAATCGGCCAAGCTTAAGTAAGTGATTCCCAGAATACCCATACATGTTTGTTGTGATTATATGTTATGCAAATTGCATGCTAGGATAAGGCTAGGGATATTTTCAAGAATTGCATGATAAAATTTTCCTGATATATGATGCCTTGTAGCCTAGGAAGCATTGGGTGCTATGCTAGATAGGGGATATCTATTGGTATTAGTAATTGCTAAGTGTATGCTTCAAAAATTATATAGGGCTAGGATCAAATAACCCTAGAATGATTGATTTGACATTATTTCTTGTTCATATTTTGGTTGTGGTCCTATGATGGAGTCTTTTATTTGAAAATCTATTTGATCATGTATTATGTATAATTTGCATGTATAAGGCAACCGGAAATGAGAGTGGAAGTTCTAGCATGAGTTGTAGTATGTGATTTTGAATGTTCTTTGGTTATTTTATGGATTAGAGTGCTAGTGTATGAATGTTGCTTGCTTTGTGCTTTGTGGAAATCGTAAGTGATGTGAATTAAATATTAAGTGGATATTTTAAGTCACATGTGACAAGGGTTGAATAATCTCGGAGTGATGGACTTGACCCTATTGTGCAGCTCTCGTTTGAGTTTAACCATTGTAGATATGAGTCTTTTACTCAAAGGATTATTTAATATTTGGCACATATGATTGTATTCATGAGGTTTTTAATTGGCATTATGGGGAGTTCTTCAGTAATTAATAACAGGGTGAGGTCGGGGAATTAGGAGAGCTTGGTAAATGCTTTTAGTAGGTTCATTGCTCTATGTAGCGAGTTTTTGGGGTATCAGTTTGAGAAGGTGACTTAGAGGGTTCGTGATAACTCTTGAGAAAATTATGGATAGGTGTGGAAGGTATTATTGGGCCTATACTACTGAAAGCACATGATCCATATTCAAATCGAGGAGAGTCTAGGAATCTGGTGGGATGAGGATTCCCGATATATGATCTGATCAATTGTATAATTATTTTTCATCATGGTGTTACACAAAAATGAATGAGGTCCAGGTTCTGGTTCAGGCTAAGGTGCAGGTACTGAGCAGATTGAGGAGCAGACGCGGGAGCTTATCTTATTGGAGATCACCCGCGGTATTTTGGAGCAGATTCCTATGATATTTGGTACGGTTAAGGAGGGATTATGGAACTTTTGGATGATTATCTCACGGATTTTTGGACCGAGATTGCAGCATGAAAGTTGGTGGCCCATTGGGAGATCAAGGCTTGTGGAGCTCTTGAATCCTTCAGGAAGGAGGATCCTACCACTAACTCTTGTCGTGAGGGATAAAAGGTGGGTTATGCATCAATGCCTTCTGGGAGATTGACCCATGATTGGATTTCTATCTAGGTTTCACGAGCTTTGTGCGAGTAGCTAACTGACGTCATTGGTCGTGTCATTGATAGATTGTTCTCTAGGTTCGAGGATCGGATCTCGACAATTTAGGCGGTTGATAGGATAGTCGAGGTAACTCGGGAGTAGGACATTAGTTAGGAAAGGCGAATGAGGAAGAGGAAGTGGACACATGGTCTGACTCATCTAACAACATCTGAGCAGCTGGATGTAACCATGTCCAGTTTTAGAGGCCTGAGGGACCTTGATGTTTACGCGAAGGATGAAGGAGCTCATGAGCATGAGCACGATGTCTAAATGTGGAAGGTGTGGATGGAAGAGACACCTCTACTAAAAATGCACTTTGGAGATATAATTATGTCATCGTTGTTATCAACCTGGCCATGTCAGGGAGAATTACCCATTGTTAGTGGTTGGGGTCGCATGTGTTCCATCGTAGGGGGAGCAGAACCCTGAGACACTATGGGTATGTAACATATTCTTCTCTTTCAACTTTTAATTTCTATGCTTAAAAACCATGTTGGCATACATATGCAATTTTTTACACGCGAAGAGTTATTAGTGGGTCGTTTCTTGCTGAGTGGGATTTAGTTTACTCGACTATTGTTCCGGCTCTTTGATGGGGTTAATTTAGGGGTGTTGTTTGGATGGTATATGGTTGGATTAGCTGGTTATTTCTTTAACTAAGTTAGATTTCGGATGTGATTGAATTTGTTCAGGTAGGATCGGTAGTCATCTATGGAAGGACCCTTGGGTCCAATCACTACTATTGTTTGGAAAGGAGTAGTAGCAAAAGGATGATGGTGGCAACCATGTGGGTTTGTTTGGTTAATGGAGGTGCTAGGGGGATTTTTTCAATCGTGAGGGTTGAAGATGGTTAGAATTCAGAGGTCCTTTTAAGGATGGGAAGTTGGGGTGAAGATTCACAAGGTTAAAGTAAGGGTTCTAGTTATTGGGTTTTAGTTCAAAAATAGTTTCATAAACTAGAAAAATATGGCAACGAAGGGACTTAAAATCTTGAATAGAACATAACAATTTTACACCCACCAAGGATCTTATTGCAAGTTGTAGAAAGATTTAAACACTAACAAAAGAAGAGTTGAAGAAATGAAAACTTTTGTAGTTCTTTGGGTCCTCTTCAGAGGCTTAAGAGTTGATGAAGAATGAGGAACCTTTGAGACACCAAAAATGACTCAACTTGATCTAGTTGCTAGTACATAAACTCTTAAACCCTTAAACTTTAAGTTCATTACCAATATAAACTTAAAGAGGGCATGAAGATGCAACTAGCTTCAAGAAGAAAGAGAGAGAGAGAGAGAGAGAGAGAGAGAGAGAGAGAGAGAGTAACCTCCTCTAAGGAGATTACGATTTTGAGAGTATGAATCAAGCCTCAAATGAAAGCTTTAGGTCTTGTAGTTATAGTAGAAACAATTCTTATTTTTTGAATAAACTAATAATAAGACCATGCCCTTATTTAAATAATCAAATAACCATTCTCTCATTTAAATAATCAAAAGGCCATACTCTTATTTAAATATTCAAAGAACCATTCTCTCATTCAAATAATCAAAAGCCCATAACTGTTTTCTTCTTCTCATATTTTCGAAAATTTAAAAAAAGAGAAGAGTTGTTTAAATTTTATAAACCCAAGTTTTATAGAATATAAACTTAGTCTTTTGAGTAAAAGGAAAAAGGGTTTCATCTAGTCCATAAAGTTGTACATAACTTATTAATTTACACCATATGAATTATATATAATGTTACTTGCTAATGAAAATTAATATTTCCATGAAATAATTAATTTCTAATTTAATTATAAGAGTTTTATTGAATATTTATTAAAACCAATTTCTAATAAATAATCATTTGTATCAAGTTGTTGTTAGTGTGATCCATTAGTATTATATGTTAATTAAAAATATCACTTTAATATAACTCTTGAGCATACTAGACCTTTCAATCCCCCACTTGCATAAGATTCATATTCAACTGATGTAGACAGTGGTGAGCAACATTTCAATTGCCACTAAAAACATACCACTTGTGCCATTCTATCAACGTCCAATTCCCAAAGAGCTCAAAGCTACAATTTGTGTATAAGGTAAGTTCATCAGTTATCCCTTTGCTACAGATATCATGTTGAACATGAGATACGGATCCCAATAAATCTCATTACTAGTTCAACACTTGGTAAGGTGCTTTAGATGTCTAACTCTTAGTACATAAGAGGAACAAATCCATCTTGACTACATAAGCCTCTTCCATTGTTCACTCCATACCTGAAAATGGCTTTTATAATTGCCCGGTTAAGGAAGAACATTTGACCATATCAAAACATTATACTGCCTACACTTAAGTCCCAATATCTATCTTGGGTGTTAAGGATACCAAGATAGTGCCTTTTAATCAAGTATAATTCATGATAGCAATCCATGAGATCATCTTGATGTGGTCAGTTCAATATAAGTTCTCTGACAAGTACCTATGAAACTTGGTTACAACGACTTGCCTGCTTTCATCCAGTGAGAGTCAACCAATCCAATTCATATTAGTCTTACTTTATAATTGCTCCCACAATTATATCCTACTATGAAATTTTAAAATAATAATATTATTCATTGATTAAACACATTAATACAGAACACAGAAAGTATTAATGTTATGACTATATCCCAATATATCACAACATTATCTAATAGTTGTAATAATGTTCCAATATCAAAATAATAAATCCAAATCAAAATCCTATTTCTAGAATAATAAAGTCTTACAACGAAAGTGTGACCATTCATACTTAGATCAAAAAAATTACATTATCAATGGATCTATCACAAAGATTTCTATGTGATCCTTGAATGGAAAAAATCAACATAGAATTTTTAATAATCCCATTCATCCAATCATATTTGAATTCAAATTCTAAAGTAGTGTATTCTTATTTTTTTAGTAAATTGTGTCATTATGTTTTGCTTGTAACTCATTCCAACATGACTTACATTTCTTTCCATAATGATGTCAAAATCCAATTATCATCCATAATCATTTATATATGTTTAGAAGTTAACATCTCGTGTAGCTCTTTTCATAAAGATCATTTCTAAACTGATTTTCTCATATACATTCTCCTATTTCTTCTAAAGTACTCTTAGAATGCTCCCTTAGTAATCTAGTGACTTAAACATGTAATCAATTAGTATTTTATTGTGACATCCCCAAAATCACGGCCAGAAAAGACCGGTTTGTTTATGCTTTATTCAAAAATCAGAGTAACATTTTAAATGAAAGTGTTGCGGAATTCGTCCCAAAACAAAATATGATAAAGATTTATCAAAAGCATTTCCATAGAAATGTATTTCATTAAAAGACTTGGGATGTCATGTTCATACAGATCAAAATCATAAACAGTACAATATAAGCCTTACTACATTATTTCATATCTACAGGCCTATATCCGTAATCCCTCGTCCAACATCATATCTATGCTCAAGAGCCACTTCCTGTAATACATAAAACTCAGTGGGTCAGTCTTGGGAGCCTGGTGAGAACATAGGGTTTTAAACCCACAATAAATAAGTTAATTAATTTCATCAATCAACAATAACCCGATTACCCGTTCCCGTTATCCTAACTTTACATCCCTAAACACCTATCATAAGGGACCTAGCCTAAGGATTATCATCAGGATGGACACTACTGCTAAGGGGATTCCTCAGCAATAAATATCCCAAAGGCAACCATGTGGGGGATGGAATACACCGGTGAACACATCGTTCACAACACCTACAAGTTGCGAGCCAGCCAGTGTTCCACTGGACTGTCTAGAAGAGTCTGTGGTCGTCATCTATACTCCGCTAGATGACTAGATCAACAATAACAACAACATTGAGGCCTCTCATCATTTTATCACACATCGTCTTATTACATCTACCCATGTTTTACCCCAACATTTTTGTAGATATAAAATACATATACAGTTTAAATCATTTAAAAATTGTATAAAAATATTCATCCAGCATAGATAACAAGTATACAGATAATATGCACACATAGCACGTAATATATAAAATACTTCATAACTATGTGTAAGATGAAAGTAACTATGCACTCACTTGAAAGGTGGTGACTCAGCACTCGGACAACGCTTTGATACTCTCACAACGATTTTCCTTCGATAAAACCTAGTATCGTTGCCACTAGGGTTTAGTCTAATGATAACCACGACAAATTAATTGTCTGACTATTATTATTATTATATAAGCGTTAATAACACTCAATATAACTCATAATAATAGCCCAAATAATTATTTTAAGGACCTAATAACATTCCTATAATTATTTGAAAGCTATATTAAAAGTTGCGTAACCGTAGCACACTTACAGCGAATTTTATCGAAAACTGGAACTTAATTGGAGCAGCGTTTCGAAACCGATAAACTTCTTTTTCTTGGGACTCCAAGAGCCCCGGGGCTTTCCTAGGGTGCTTGGGGTTTAACTAGGGCTTACGGGACTCAAAAGGGGTTCGAGAGAGAAAGTAGTTTAGAGAGAGAAGTGAAAATGTGTGAAAAATCTGGAAGAATTCGCATGGTATTTATAGGGGCCAAAGCTCGGATTTACGCTGGGCGTACCGAGGGTATGCTGGGCGTTCTCCTTGGATAAGGCTTCCAGTTCGGATCCAGCTGGCTTCGTACATCGGACGGATAAGGGCAAGGGTACGCGGGGCGTACCGACTTCGTACGCAGGGCGTAAAGCGAGGGTGGCGTGTCACAATCCGAAGCGAGGATCGTGAGCCGCAAGCGACGGCTGGGATCGTGTCACGTCATCAGTCTCGCACCAGGTTTCGCATTTTCAAGTCCTAACTTCAAAAATTCGTATCTTCCACATACGATCTCCGTTTTTGACGTTCTTTATATCCACACGAAGGTTGGAATGTACTCTACAACTTTCGTTTAGACTCCGTCGGCTAAGTTTGACTCGATTTTAAATTTTATATTATTAACGGGCTGGGACAGGATTGGTCCGTTAAATCCTCATAACTTCTTTATCCGACATCCGTTTTCGCCCATATTTTTCTCGTTACGCTACTCTCAACGAGATCTTCGATTCTCGTTTAGGTCGTGTCGGCTAAACTCACTCGATCTAATATTCGATTTTTCGGCTTGTACATTGTTATTCCGAAACTTCGAAAGATCATAACTTCTTCATACAAAGTCAGATTTGGGCGTTCTTTTTATCGATGTTCATACATCTCCCATGAATTTCCTCAAATAACACACATGGAAGGTGTTATGAATACCATTGAGTTCTTTGGGCAATTCCAGCTTGTATGCTTGGTTCCCAATCTTCTGAAGAACTTTGAACGGTCCAATAAACCTTGGACTCAATTTTCCTCGTTTCCCAAATCGTATAAGTCCCTTTGCATGGTGAGACTTTAAGCAAAACGGAATCCCCAACTTCGAAGGTTATCGGTCGTCTTTTCTTGTCAGCATAGCTCTTCTGACGATCCTGGGCCGCTAACATTCTTTCCCTAATCACCTTCCAGTTCTCAGCAGTCTCATGGACTATCTCGGGGCCCATAAACTGCTTCTCTCCGGCTTCAAGCCAACAAGACGGCGTACGAAACTTCTGTCCATACAACGCTTGATAATGTTCCATCTTGATGCTCGAGTGGAAACTGTTGTTATAGGAGAATTCTACCAGAGGTAAGTGCTCGTCCCAATTCCCTTGGAATTCGAGGGTACATGCTCTCAGCATATCTTCCAGTGTCTGAATTGTTCTTTCACTCTGACCATCGGTGTGCGGATGGTAAGCAGTACTCAAACATAATTTCGTACCTAATTCCTCTTGCAGACTCCTCCAAAACCTCGATGTGAAACGACTATCACGATCAGATGCAATTGTAAGAAGGACACCGTGAAGTCTTACAATTTCCTTCACGTAAGCATTTGCGAGCTTATCCATAGACCACTTCTCGTTGGCTGCTATGAAGTGTGCACTCTTGGTGAAACGATCCACGACTACCCAAATCATGTCATGTCCGTTCTTCGTTCTGGGCAGTTTAGTCACAAAATCCATGGTGATGTCTTCCCATTTACCCATGGGTACAGGTAAAGGTTCTAAACTCCCATACGGTTTTTGATGTTGTGCCTTAACCCTCGCACATGTTATGCACTCGGCCACATACTTCGCAACGTCGAGCTTCATCATCGGCCACCAGTAGTAGGGTTTTAGGTCCCTATACATTTTAGTGCTACCGAGATCAATTGAGTACATGGTCTTATGTGCTTCTTCCATCAGAAGATCTCTTATTCCTCCCGTATTAGGTACCCAAATTCGATCTTGGAATACCTTCAGTCCTTGACTGTTTGTACTGAACACTAACGTTCTTCCTTTCGGTCGTTCTTCTCTAAGGCTTCTTCTTGGGTTTTCCTGATACTTTCCACAATCGTCGAGACGACTTCAATTCTTAACGCTCTTGGCCTTTTCCTTTCAAGATTGACTTTCCGACTAAGAGCATCAGTAACAATATTTGCTTTTCCTGGGTGGTAAAGTATCTCACAGTCGTAGTCCTTTAGAAGTTCTAGCCAGCATCGTTGCCTCATGTTCAACTCCTTCTGATTAAAGAGATACTGGAGACTCTTATAATCAGTGAAGAGCTTTCACTTCGTGCCGTAGAGGTAATGCCTCCATATTTTTAAGGCAAATACTACCGCTGCCAACTCTAGATCATGAGTGGGGTAGTTCTTTTCGTGCTCTTTCAATTGTCGAGATGCGTATGCTATCACCTTTTCTCTTTGGTTCAGAACACAACCCAACCCGACTCCATATGCATCACTATAAACCGCGAAATCTTCGACTAAATCAGGTAGAGAAAGTATCGGTGCTTCACATAACTTCTTCTTTAGTTTCTCGAATGCCTCATTGTGCTTCTCACTCCACGTATACGTAGCTTCTTTATGACTCAAAGCTGTTAATGGAGCAGCTATCGAAGAAAAGCCTTGGATAAACCGTCGATAATATTCGGCTAATCCTAGAAAGCTTCGAATCTCCGTGGGACTCTTTGGACGTTCCCACTTCATTACAGCTTCGATTTTTGTTGGGTCAACCATTATTCCCTCCTGGTTAACCACATAACCCAAGAATTGGACTTCTCGGATCCAAAAATCACATTTGGAGAACTTAGTGTAAAGCTTCTCCTTCGTTAACACTTCCAACACTTCCCGTAGATGCTTGCCATGCTCCTCTTGGCTTTTCGAGTAGATCAGAATGTCGTCGATGAACACTATCATAGATTTATCAAGGAATGGTTTACAAACCCTGTTCATCAAATCCATGAATGCTGCAGGAGCATTGGTTAGTCCAAACGACATAACCAAGAACTCGTAGTGTCCATATCGAGTTCTGAAGGCAGTCTTCTCAATATCCTGTTCCCTCACCTTCAGCTGATGATATCCCGACCTAAGATCGATCTTTGAGAAGTAGCTCGAACCTTGCAGCTGGTCAAATAGGTCGCCAATCCTCGGTAATGGATACTTGTTCTTCACCGTTGCCTTGTTCAGCTCTCGGTAGTCTATACACATTCTCATGCTTTCGTCCTTCTTCTTTACAAAAAACACAGGAGCTCCCCATGGTGATGAGCTAGGTCGAATGAAACCATTGTCCAACAACATCTGAAGTTGCATCATGAGCTCCTTCATCTCCGTTGGTGCTAATTGGTAAGGTGCCTTTGCTATCGGTGTTGTTCCTGGTAAAAAGTCTATACGAAACTCCACTTGCCTATCAGGTGGTAATCCAGGAAGATCTTTGGGAAAGACTTCCGAATAATCACACACAACCAGTATATTCTGCACCTCTTTCTTCTCCTTCTTAGCATCGATTACAAATTCCAAGTATGATGCATATCCTTTGGACAAACATTTCCTGGCTTTCATCAGGGAGATGATTCCAGAATTCACTCTACGTTTGTCCCCGTACACCATAAATGATTCCTTTCCGGGTGGGTTTACCCTTACTATCTTCTTTCGGCATTGAATCTCAGCATCATTGTCACTAAGCCAATCCATATCCAAAACGATGTCGAAACCGTTTAACTCTATGGGTAATAGCTCCTCATGGAATTCGTTTTTGTTTAGGTCAATGACGATGTTCCTAATACAATTACTAACAGGTACGAATTTGCCACTGGCAACTTCTACAATTAGGGCGTTATCAAGTTTTTCTACAAGTAATGCTAATTTCCCACTAAATTTATGCGACACAAAGGAGTAGTTTGCTCCGGAATCAAATAGTATATTTCCAGGCAAACCATTTACAAGAAAGGTACCTGAAGCGATGTCTGCTGCCTCCTTTGCAGCCTTGAGCGTCATTTGGAAGGTTCACGCCTTCGGCTTCGGTGGTATGTTGGGTCTACCTGCCTCCTTCTTTTTCGGGCAATCCTTTGAAATGTGCCCCTCCTTGTTGCACTCATAACAGACCTTCTTAGTGAACGTGCATTCGTTGGCATAGTGCCCAGTCTTTCCACATTTGAAACAAGTGACCCCTCCATCATACTTCCCAGAGTATTTTTTCTTGCACTTGTCACACCACTTCGCTTCTGATCCTCCTCCTCTCGAATCAGACTTCGAGAATCTACCTCTCTTACCGGACCTCGAGGATCCGTCAAATTTCCTTTTCTCTCCCACTTCCACTCTCTCCAGACCCTTTTCTCGTATCTGGGTCTCCACATTCTTAGCAGCCCAGATGGCGGCTTTTAGTGTGGTAGTTTGCTTGACCATTGGACCGAAGGCCGCTGGTAATCCGAGGACAAATTAGTTAACCTTGGAGAGTTCAGTTGGGACGAGGTGAGGAACAAGCTTCATTTTCTCAGCAAAGCTTGCAGTGTATTCAGTAACGCTCATTCTTCCCTTCTTCAGATTATGGAACTCGTTGTTGATTTCTAGAAGATCCTGCTCAAAGCAGTATTGCATCTTCAACTGTACCAAAAAATCCTCCCACGACATCTTGCTTGCTTCACCTTTGGGCATCGAATCAGCTAATAGCTTCCACCAGCTTAGTACTCCAGATTTCAACAGAGGAACTGCGAGAGCGGTCTTCTACCTATTGCTACACTCGTAACTCTCAAACATCGTTTCCATCTCAGAGATCCAGTTCATGACTTCCACCGGCATCGGGCTTCCAGATAGACTCGGTGGCTTGGATGCCATGAAATCCTTGTATTTGCATCCACGTCCATCATTTCCTCCATTCTGGTGGTTTTGCCTAACTATCGGTGGGTTGGCTTGACCAACAGTCCACTGTAGTTTCCCTCCTCAGTCTATCCTTCATTCAACTCGGGCTGTTGGATCTGTATAGTCGCTTCCTCTCGATTTTGCTGGATCAAATGCCTGGTTTCCTCCATTTGACGATCCAACATTTCTTGGATCATCGCTTGCACTCCGGCCATCGTTATTGGCCCGGCAGCGGCTTCCACAACTGGTATTTGCTCGATCACTGGGGGTTGGTTTCTATTCCCATTTGCGTTCACGTTTCTGGTACGGGTCCTTGCCATCTTGATCTATACACCGAATAAGGTGAATTTAGATCTTTATTTAGGACTGATGTTCAAATCATCCTTATCTCTCCGAAACGTTTACATGCTAGTTCTAATATCGTACTTGTACATTTAGAATCCTAAACACATAAGGTTTCCAGATCCGGTCGGCAACAGACCATAGATCCGAACAATTAACAACATATCAGGCACAAAGCATTTAGCACATAAAAGCATTTTAGGCACAATTCCTAAAATAAGTTAGTGCTCACACCTCACAATCATCGCTTAGCATTCTAAGTTTAAGTCTAGAAATCCTACAAATTCCTAGTTCGGTTAAACTAATGCTCTGATACCAACTGTGATATCCCTAAAATCACGGCTAGAAAAGACCGGTTTGTTTATACTTTGTTTAAAAATCAGAGTAACATTTTAAATGAAAGTCTTGCGGAATTTTTCCCAAAACAAAATATGATAAAGATTTATCAAAAGCATTTCCATAGAAATGTATTTCATTAAAAGACTTGGGATGTCATGTTCGTACAGCTCAAAAGCATAAACAGTACAATATAATCCTTACTACATTATTTCATATCTACAGGCCTATATCCGTAATCCCTCGTCCAACATCATATCTATGCTCAAGCGCCACTTCCTGTAATACATAAAACTGAGTGGGTCAGGCTTGGGAGCCTGGTGAGCACATAGGGTTTTCAACCCAATATAAATAAGTTTATTAATTTCATCAATCCACAATAACCTGATTGCCCGTTCCCGTTATTCTCACTTTATGTCCCTAAACACCTATCATAAGGGACCTAGCCTAAGGATCATCATCGGGACGAAATCTACTGCTAAGGGGATTCCTCAGTAATAAATATCCTAAACGCAACCATGAGGGGGATGGAGTACACCGGTGAACACATCTTTCACAACACCTACAGGTTGCGAGCCTGGCAGTGTTCCACTGGACTGTCTAGAAGAGTCTGTGGTCGTCATCTATACTCCGCTAGATGACTGGATCAACAACAACAACAACATTGAGGACTCTCATCATTTTATCACACATCATCTTATTACATCTACCCATGTTTTACCCCAACATTTTTGTAGATATAAAATACATATACAGTTTAAATCATTTAAAACTTGTATAAAAACATTCATCCAGCATAGATAACAAGTATATAGATAATATGCACACATAGCATGTAATATATAAAATATTTCATATCTATGTGTAAGATGAAAGTGACTATGCACTCACTTGAAAGGTGGTGACTCAGCACTCGGACAGTGCTTCGATACTCTCACAACGATTTTCCTTCGATAAAACCTAGTATCGATGCCACTAGTGTTTATTCTAATGATAACCACGACAAATTAATTGTCTGACTATTATTATTATTATATAAGTGTTAATAAAACTCAATATAACTCATAATAATAGCCCAAATAATTATTTTAAAGACCTAATAACATTCCTATAATTATTTGAAAGCTATATTAAAATTTGCGTAAACGTAGCACACTAACAACGAATTCTATCAAAAACCGGAACTTAATTAGAGCAGCGTTTCGAAACCGAAAAACTTCTTTTTCTCAGGACTCCAGGAGCCTCGGGTTTCCCTAGGGTGCTAGGGGTTTAACTAGGGCTTAGGGGACTCAAAAGGGGTTAGAGAGAGAAAGTAGTTTAGAGAGAGAAGTGAAAATGTGTGAAAAATCTGAAAGAATTCGCATGGTATTTATAGGGGCCGAAGCTGGGATTTACGCTGGGCGTACTCCTCGGATAAGGCTTCCAGGTCGGATCCAGCTGGCTTCGTACATCGGACGGATAAGGGCGAGGGTACACGAGGCGTATCGACTTCAGACGCGGGGAGTAAAGCGAGGGTGGCATGTCACAATCCGAAGCGAGAACCGTGGGCCGCAAGCGACGGCTGGGATCGTGCCACGTCATCAGTCTCACACCAGGTTTCACATTTTCGAGTCCTAACTTCAAAAATTCGTATCTTCCACATATGATCTCCGTTTTTGATGTTCTTTATATCCACACAAAGGTTGGAACGTACTCTACATGTTTTCTTTAGACTTCGTCGGCTAATTTTTAATCAATTTTAAATTTTATATTATTAACGGGCCGGGACAGGATTGGTCCGTTAAATCCTCATAACTTCATTATCCGACATCCGTTTTCTCCCATCTTTTTCTTGTTACGCTACTCTCAACGAGATCTTCGATTCTCATTTAGGTCGTGTCGGCTAAAATCACTCGATCTAATATTCGAATTTCGGGCTGTACACAGTTATTTCGAAACTTCGAAAAATCATAACTTCTTCATACGAACTCAGATTTGGGCGTTCTTTTTATCGATGTTCTTAGTTTAACATATTCTACGACTTTCGTTTAGATCGCTAAGGCTAAATTTCACTCTATCGTAAATTCACTATTTACGCTTCTCGGTATCGTGCCAGTTCTGTCGCGAAACTTCGACGGGTCATAACTTCTTCGTTATAACTCGGATTTCGGTGTTCTTTATATCCCCGGAATCCTTATTTCGACCACGACAACTTTATGTAGAGATATCGGGCTTATCCCACACTTTAATTTTGACGCTTATTTTTATTCTTTGTTAATTATACAATTATAATTAAATAATAAGCACATAAATACACATAATTCACGTAATACTCAAATATTTCATCTTTATTACTTCAAAAAGAGTTACAAGAGTTAACCTAGACTATTACATTGACAAAAATGCTTAGCCCTGAAACCTAGGCATTACACTTATGATACGCTTTCAACTTTATCAAATACGATGTCCTTGCATAATATGATGTAAATGATGAATTTATTTGCCAAACAAATATAATATAAATAATTTCATCTAATTCAAGTCTATGAGATATGTACTTTTTAGACCAGCTCAAAACGTTGCCATATGAGAATGCCAAGAATTCTCCAGATGAATCTTGTGTCTTAATCTCTTTCAAGATATTGCCAATATATATATATATATATATATATATATATATATATATATATATATATATATATATATATATATATATATATATATATATATATATATATATAAAGAAATGAAACTTTTAACATTCATTTTTATCTATCCCTTATAGATTTCACATTCCAAGAATGTATCTTCTCCTTCTTAAGTATTTCATTTTAGAAACACAATCCTAGTCAAGGTGAAAACTACCTTGCTTAGTCAGAATGTGATTTAAAATGATTAAGTATCTCTCATTCATAAAAGAATTGGAATTTCACTATGCTCCCACTATTTCTTAGTAAACATACATGATTTATTATTTTGATATAAAAACATACCTTGTGGTTTTATATAAAAGGATGATTGTACCATTAAGATGTTTGATTTATATGCACAAGTGGATCTCAAGCTCTACTTAGTTTGTTAGGATAACATCGAGTAAGGAAATCTCAAGGCTAATCTATATTGATATCTTCTAGTAGATGTCTGTTAGAAAAGGTGGTCTTTCTTGAAATCTATTTACTATATCTCATATTAAGACTATGAACTTATATTAAATAATATCCTTGTTGATCTGATCATAACAGCTTGTGAAAAAAAGGTTTGATAATAGTCAATGTCATGGGTATGATGAGGACCATAGTCAATAACATGAGTATAGGAAGATCCTTTTACTAGAAGTCTTGCTTTAAATGTGTATGGTTATCCATGTAATTTATTCTTTCTAGAAGAATTATTTACTCCTTCTAGCCTAGGTATAGGGAGAAATTTTAATCAAGTCTACACATGATTCTCATACATGGATTACATATCATGTTCATGAATCTAATTCATCTATGAGATTCAAGATCGGACATAACATCTTGGTTCTCAATGGATTTTCCAGAAGCCATTAATAAAAGTTCATCAATGAGAGATTCCACATTTCTCAAGTCATAGATAATTTATAGCACTAATGTGAACAATTTATGTTAGTGAATAGCTATTATTTAATTTTAAAAATCCTGTTAAAACTAGTGCTTACTATTACTACACAAGGTTATGGTTCTTGAGTTTCTTCAAGTTCAAAGTACTTCCCACTTGCTTTGTCATCAGAGGCTTTCTTTCTACTTACTTACCTTCCATAAGAATAAGAGAACTTATTCTTGATGGGTTTGTATATGATAATCTAAGCCACATTTACAGTATTACAGAAATATGTGTTTAGTGGATTTTGGGTTTAGAAGCTTTAGACCAACATCGGCTTGAAATCCACAAAACATTACATAAGATGAGGATGGAGTCTTTCCATACTAAATCTTATAAAGTGTTTAATTTGCTTATTATTTGGTATTTTTATTCAAGATAAAATTATTAGTTATTAAAGTATTATCCCAAAAAGGTTAAAGGATGATATTTCTACCTATTAGAAAGTATATCATACCAAGTAAGATTTAATTCATCCTTTATTATCATTAAGGCCTTAGATGGTTCTTATCGGTTTGTATCTCAACTTTTGCAACCTTCAACTATGATTTCACAATTATGCTTTACCACGTAAAATATAATTAAAACTACTATAGTTGTTCATAAAGTTGATTTTGTATCTTGTGCTTAATCTCAAATATTCATTAGAAAAGAAAGTCATGCATCAAAGTGTATAGTTTCTTAATTATTTTCTCTAAACCTTAGTGAAAATATCATTAGGAATCCTTGACATATAAATAACGTTCACATATGTCAAATAAACTACATTATTTGCCTTCAAAGATCCATTTCTAGAAGTTCGAATATGTGAATCTCATTTATATAATAAAGATAACAATGTCAAAGATGAGTTTGACTTAAAACAAGTTTAAGTCAAAAAGTGTTTGCATATAAAACTTAATTTTATTTATAAGAATGTTGATATTTAATTCACAATTCCATTTAGAGGTCTAGTACACTAAATAGAAGTTAATCATTTTAGAATATGAATATTATCGTTACGAAAAACAATTGATTATCAAACGTTTGAGTAAAATAACTGAGACATAAACATTTGAATGCCAAAAATATGCCATGCCCATACGCACACCGAAAATTTTGGTTTTTCAAAAGTTTGAGTTGAAAATTATTTTGAACGTAATTCTATTATAACCGATTCTAGCATTGCCTTAATTTTCCTTAATTAAGCATAGTTGGCTAGGCTATACTTAATTAAAGTTCAATAATGCATACTCGAATTAGTTATACAAGTAGTATGTTTAGTATTTAAAAAAAAATTGATAATTTTGTGCTATAGTTGTGGTTTTCCAAATGAAAATTGGGATTCTCTATAACCTTCGGCTCTGATACCATTTCAGTCACACTCCGCTAAAGCAGATACACAGGACGTGACAGTACAATGGGCCTCATAGCAAAAGATAAAGAGAACATCAACCATAGTATTAAACGCATTACAAATTTACAATGGGTTTGAACAAATTTTAAAAGAAATTACAATGTAATTAAAATACAACACATGTGAATGCTCCTAAAAGTGATATGTCTCTTTGTGCTATCTTATAGACGAGTTCCTGAAAAAGCATGTAAAATAAGAGTCGACTATAAAAATAGTTGGTGAGTTCACAGGTTTACAAAAATATTGGTTTCATGAATCATAATAAAAGTTTTGATAGGATTTTCCACAAATAAAAGTATATTTCTAAAATGAGTAAATAAGTTTGCATAAAAAAAGTTTGTTGTCATCATGAGAAATAAAGTCCATTGCCAAAAGGAGATGCAAAGCTCATATTCTCATGGGAAATACAAGTTTCATTGCTAAAATAAGTATAAAAGTTTCGTTGCTAAAATACGTATACAAGTTTCATTGCTAAAATGAGTATATAGGTTTCGTTGCTAAAATGAGTATACAAGTTTCATTGCTAAAAAGATTATACAAATTTCGTTGCTAAAATACGATGTAAGATTCGTACGTGCATCAAGTTTCCATTCATGATTTCACAACCCAAGCCTAACGACTAAATTGTGCCCTATTGAGTACTATGTGTATCGTAAACATAGAAAATAAAATGCTAAAATGCACTCAAGCAAATTGTGCGAGTGAGAAGTTATCTATCTCGTGATATCGCTATCCAGAATAACCATAGGCTCAAAAGAGTTAATGAGTTGTTTCATACGTGCATCAAGTTTCCATTCATGATTTCACAACCCAAGCCTAACAACTAAATTGTGTCCTATTGAGTACTATGTGTATCGTAAACATAGAAAATAAACTGGTAAAATGCACTCAAGCAAATTGTGCGAGTGAGAAGTTGTCTACCTCGTGATAGGGCTATCCAGCATAACCATAGGCTCAAAAGAGTTAATGAGTTATTTCGAATGTTTCTAGGGACTTAACTACAATACAGTCCTCATGATTTAAAGTAACATACACATACATGCAAAATATAGCAACCAAGTTCATATGACTCAAAATAACTACAACGAACATAAATAGTTTAGGACATGCTTTTCCACCCTAAAACATTAAAAATAAAACCGAAAATAGGGGACTTGTGAATACTCACAATGCTTTGACATAATGCAAATGATGCCTTGAATTACGCTCCACTCGTACCACTATCGATTCCTACAACGATGTTACACACTAATGGGTCTCTAACTGAAATCTAATACTAGTATACTTACTACTACAATAGAATTATGTTAATAATGTTTCAAAAAATTTCTTTTGATAAGTTATAAGTATTTTTCTGTGAGAATTAAATTTCCATGAATCGATTGTTGTATAACAATTTAAGTGGAAATTTCTCATTATTGAAATGTTAATATTTAACATTTTAAGAGGTTTTCAAATGATTAAATATTCAAAAACTAAATCAGTTTAGTTCAAAAATTTCCCAAACTTTGTATTTTAGTTCAAGTTGAAATCAAAGATGTTAAGATAAGTTTTCTACAATTTTTTATTTATCTAACTGTTTTTCACCCTTTTAATTCCTTGAATAATCATAAAGTCATTGAAAAATAGTAAAATATCATGAAAAATTCTTAGAATTTTTGTGTAATTGTTTTACAGTGTGCATAATCTGGGAAAAGTTTTGAAAGTCATTTTTGGATAATAAATCCCTATTTTTAGAATTTAAGTGTGTTTAATACTAACAAAATAGAAATAAATACTAAAAAGTTAACTAATTCCCCAAACCTTATGAACTACTGATATAAATGATATATGATCTGGGAAAAATAATAAAATATATTTTCAAACAGTTTAACATGATTTTTCTGATTTTTGTGTATTTATTATAAAAAATTTAAAAACAAATTGGAAACATTTTAGACAATTTTCCAAACTTTTTTTTCACTGGTAATTAATATATATAAGCTGGGAAAAATATCAAAGTTGCTTTTTCAAATAGTTTAACAATTTGTCTTTGTTTTATTCATTTAAATAATCATTAATTCGTGAAAAATTATTAAAGAGAAGGTAAATTTCACTAAACTTTTTATTTATGATTTATATGTAATATAAGATATTCTAATGAAGTTTCATAAATTTGGATAAATGTAGCTATTTTTCATAAATTTAATCCCTTAAACATTCATTAAATCGGGAAAAATATGAAATAGTCTTGGAAAAATCTGAAAAATTTTGCACGTAGTACGGA
This sequence comes from Lactuca saligna, assembly GCF_052625555.1. Lineage (NCBI taxonomy): Eukaryota > Viridiplantae > Streptophyta > Magnoliopsida > Asterales > Asteraceae > Lactuca > Lactuca saligna. Next base: position 116,864,440 of record NC_136419.1, on the reverse strand, counting down.
TGATTTCTAAAAGATGCGAAAATTATGAAATATTTTTTTGGAAATTCATAAGTGTTTGTTTCTATTTATTTTTCTTCAACAAAAATAAATTAGAAATCAAGAGAAACAGTTATCGAAATTCATGAAACATCTTTAATCAACGCTAGGTTATATACATAATTTACTAGGATTTATTGACCATCAAAAGCATTTTATAGTGAATTATTGTTTTATTTTCTTGCAAAAATTGTTGGGTTTTGGTATACTACAACATCCTATAGTGCACATGCAACCCTAAATACCTTGGATCTATGTTTTCACTAATTATACATGCAAATGGTTTCCAAGGTATTAATCTTACAACTAGCATGCATTTAACATAAACATATAATATACTAGTTAGCATGACATACCTTTTGATGGAGCTTGAAGTCTTGGTGTATTTGGCCTTAAAGAGCTTAGCCTCAATAGTGTGGAAGCCTCAAATGGAATCACAACACACGATGGACAAAAGATGAAGTTGAGAGAGAATTCCATGCATACAAAAGACACCATGAACTCCAAAAAGATACAAGTGGTGATTTTGGGCAATTAAGTATCTATTTATTTGTGGAATTTATAGGGTCATGGATATAACCCAAATCCATACCCATGGGTTTTATGATCCATGGTCCATGTGGCCCAACTCTTTATGTATCCATACATAAACTTGGTCCAACATGGATCATAAGCCGAAGACATAAATATAACTAATTATCATAGTTAGTCCCCATAGATTTAATAAGTCTATTTTGACCACAAAATTAATTCCAAATTAATTCTAGATCAATACTAATTAAAACATATCATTTCATATTAATACATTATAACTTGTAATATATTAATAAACCATAAATAACCTTCTCTCAAAAGTCCATCCTAACAGATTGTCCTGATGATATGCAACCGAAATGGACCATGCTACTCTCGGGTCGAATACATACCAATAATAGTTATGGGCTTACACACCTAATACAAGAGTCTCCCACTTGGATAAGTCTAAAACTATTATTCAAGTATAGCTCCAAGATCCCGACTAGCAATTGTAGCTCTTAAAAGCCGTTCTTGAACTCTGAATAAATTAATGACATGTCCATTAGATAAGGGATCATATATTCCTCCATTCTAGATATCACATGGACTGAGACATGGATTATAATCATTCTCTCTGTCCATTTGTTGTTTCCCGATTTCCGATTTATGACGACTGGCTAATTGAACAAATCAAATCAGTCCAGGCCCGGCCGAGTACTTACGTTTGTCATCACCAAATCATTGAGGGGACCACAAATATCGCTTTTATACCAAAGGTAAAAGGAATGGATAAACTTCGACTCATATGGATTGTTCAACTACTTGTTGAATCATACACGAAGGCACATTTTATAACATCGAGTTACCGAATGTGTTTTCGTGCAATCAATGTGCAACCAACTCATAGTAACAACTCATATCTCTAGGTTTGAATAATATAAGATAGTATCGTCTCATGATCACTCGTGATAAAATCCATGATGTGATTCAAATGAGCGTGGGTTGAATCCAATACTCAAATCCCTATTCCAGGAGTACTCATGAATGTTGTAGTAACTCTTACTATGTCCACTACCTTGGACATCTACAAACCCGATTCATGACAGTCTTGTATTAATACCTACTTCCAACGTATTATCGACTGTAGATGGTTTGAATAATTTAGCCATTTGGAAAGAATAACCTAGTTATTCTGGAAGTCAAAACATGCAAAATGAAACACAAGAATAATATTAATCCTCTATGGCCCCAAGCACCTTTGAGAGTAAATAAAACACCTTTTATTTAAACACTATATTGTTTACTCATTATTCATTGTATAATGTTTTGAAAAATCAACTTTATACTTGAATTAAAACAATATTTTTCCCATGCTCCAAGCATGTAAACTATGTTTTCTAAAAACACTAGTCATGTCATACAACAAGTATGCACACTATGTTTATCAATGATCTTTATTTTGTGAAATAGATCAATTCAACATGATTCCAATGATGCTCATTTCACAATCCCAAATATTTATCATAAATGTAAGAATTCCAAATTCCTACCATTTACCGAAATCTATTAGATTCTAAACTTATACGCATTGATCCTCTCGTAATGACTATGCACAAAGTCACAAAGACTTGTCAACAAACATTACATAGTATCCAATGGGGATCAATTCCATGGAAATGAAATCTCAAATTCAAAGTAAATTAATTTGAACATCCTTCTTGCATTATGCTTTCAAATCTTACACAGATTTGAAAAAAAAACTTCCACCTATGGAAACCTTTCCAGATTCTCATTTTGACTATCACTTTTGAACAAGAGTTATCTCTTTTCAGAATATGTCAATATGGTCCTTCCAAAATTAACACTTATACTTCCAACTGTCCATGAGCAAGCAATCTTCGGTAAACCTTAGATTGTCCTCGACAATAGTTTAATCACTTTAGTCATATCCAATTCTAGACTTTTCCCTTCTTAATGCCCTAAGCATTTGGAAAATTTAGAAATGATGAATATTATAACACATGCAATTAATCCAATATTCGAAGCATATGGGACACGGTTCATGATGTCTCACATAAAGACATGATACTAGACCAGTCTTTTGCTACAATATCTTTTATTTGCCATGTTCTAAAAATTTGACTATGAAGAGGGATGCCGTAATCATAATTGAATTTTGAAAACGCAATATATATAGAATTTCCTTAAGTCGAACCATTACAACATAAATTCATATATATATATATATATATATATATATATATATATATATATATATACACTTGACCAAACATGATTAAAATCTCACTATCTAAGATGATTTGAAATGAAGTATAATTTCCTCTCCCTTAATTATAGAAAAACATCTTTTCAATCCCTGCAACTTCACGAATTGAAACTTTTGTTTTCTATAATTAACACTTAACATAATAATCAAGCCCCAACTAACATGATAATTATTAGCATAACACTTATGCTCCCACTAACATGATAATTATTAGCATAACACTTATGGTCCCACTAGCTTTGACATGTATATAGAAATTAGTTGCACTTCTAGAAATCAATACTTTATTGACTTTCTTACCAAAGTTCAGATTTTTGATACTAAATGCTTTGATAAAAATTTATCACAATCATACACCTTTCCTTATATAGCTCACATGTGTTTCTAAGCAGTTTTAGAACTATGAAAAGGGATGTCGTAATCATAGTCTCAACTGTTTAGACCTTTTCCATTTCTCACAAGTCTATGTTAGTGTGCCGGTTATCCACACACGCTCCACTAATGACTTTGAGAATGCAAATGTCACAATTGCTATCTATTAAAAATCTACTTAGTGAAAGTGTTTCCTCACCATCATTTTCATGAATCAGAGAGAAATCTAATGACACTTAGATTTTATGGTGTATGAGTTCCTATCCATTTGAATTTTTTCAAAACCATAATCACAAGACAAGATTATTGACAATTTCAAATTCATATGGATTGAACTTGTGCAGTCTTAACTTCTTGCCATCTGGCAGCACAAGGTCCTGCCATTGCTTCCAGGTAGTTATGCAATCAATTGAGAACGTTTAGAACTCCTATGCAAAGCCAAATTTAACTGGAATGGGCACAGAAATGTCAACACGATAGGTTATAAACCTCAAGTCGTGTGGTAGTGAAGAACTATAGGTTTTATCCTTGATTAGTTCTTGAAACTTTCAAGACCTTTAAGACTACCACTATCCTCTAGACATATAAGACTATCTTGTCAAGAGCCATTGCTTGACAAAACAAATATTCAAGGGAAAGTGCAGATTCTTATCAAGACTAACACTTCACGCAATTGGCCTAACTTGATCTCTGTTTTATCGAAAACATCAGAACTTACCAATTTCAAATGTACAAGAGTACAAAACATTTTACTATTACATTTGACTAGTGTTAATAAACCTCTTTTTAAGATGTGTCACTCAAGTTACAATATTGGAGTATGACTCTAAGACTTTATTTTTGGAACGAAGTATGACTCATCTTCTTTATTTAACCATTCCAACAATTCATGTCTCCTCTTCTCAGCCATAACAATGCACTGAGATGTCTTTAGAGGATTAATTGTGATATGGTATCTTAATTATTAAGATTATCATAAATATGATACTAAAGTACTCTCCCATCTTTTAAGATTTGAGAAACTTTTATCTTTCTGCCTAATTTGATTCTTCTCATTCATTCTGCCATACATCGAATATTTTCCAATGTTTCAGAATTATACTTAAACTTGTAAGTATAACCATATGTACTAAACTTTAGTAAATCATGGCGAATAGTCTTATCGATCTTTGTGGTGGACTTGACCAATGCACACGAATGTGTACTCAATCCCTTAGTCCTTTCACTTGACTTAATTTTTCGAAAGATGAAAATTCCTATTCATCATACAACTTGTATGATTCCAAGTTTCGGTCCAATTGAAACTTGGGTGATGAGAATCTTTCCTTATTTGGTAAATTATGACACTACCACATCCGACAGAATCAAATCCATTTTCCAATATTGCTATGAATGGAATCATATAAACAACCATTTTTCACAAATGGCACTGTAAGAATATTTGAAATAAAATAAAACCTTATCTTTTATTTAAAACTTGCGGAAAAACTTATCCTTACAATTCAAATGCATATGAAAATTTTGTTGTTATCTATTCCTAAGCAATATATCATAACTCTTAAGCAACAACTCACAATTCTGATCACCAAACCATGCGATCGAAATGCATCTTCACGATCAGAATCAACATATACTTCCTTTAAGCTTCCTCTCTTCGATTCTACAAAACATCAAAATGTGATCTAGTCACATCATGTATAAGAATCTCAAATAGGAACTTAATAGAGTTAGATAGTGCACTTTACCTGAAGTAGACTCAAACTCTTTGACTTTACCAACCTTATGATTGTTCAGGTAAATTAGGCAGCATCGCAACCAATGTCCCATCCTTTGGCAATAGAAGGTTTGGGAAGTCGATCTTCTAATCAAATTTGCTTTACTAGTCCTCAAATCATTTTTGATTCAACAGCACCAAGCAAATAGGTAAGATCACTAAGGGTCAAGTCATGGTCTATCACATAGTAGTCCCAAAAGAACTCACTATGTTACTTAGAAAGTGATTGAACATCCAACTTTCTCAAGACTTTAACACCCAACTCTCCCTACTTGTCAATATGTGACTTCATCTCCAAGATGTGATCACATATAGACCTTTCTTGCCAATAGGGCTTGAGTGACCTTGAACTTGTGGGTTAGGGAGAATAATTGGAGGGGGAGGAGGAAGTGAAATTCCAAGAGATTTGGGTAGATCATAGATGTTTAAACTAGACATCTAAAATGGGAGATATTCAAGTTAGTTTATTTTTAAGTCCATAATATAACACCCAATATGAAATATTAACGCTAGGACCCAACACAATATTTTATAACTTGGAAGAGGGATGTTGTAATCCAAACTATAAGATATTTGAAGGTAGGTGAATGAAAATTCACCAATTTCCACCATGAAAAACGAAATAATTTATTAGGTTTTAATTAGATCTGAAACTCCTAGATCTTTTGAGATTCATTAAACTTTTCAATGGCATGTTTCAATCTCGAGTGTGCCCTCTCAAATTTTGTGACTGGGATGCTTACCCTTAATATTATCACTTAATCGATGCAAACTCACTTGGTACCCTTAATATTATCACTTAATCGATGTGATGGTTACCCACACACGCTTCACCGATCTATGATAAACATTAAGTCACCCTTTTTAATCCTTACTAGTCGAAGTTAGTGTACCGGTTACCCACACATGCTCCACCAACAACTTGGTAAGGTACAAAGTGTGAATTTCATGGGTTAGCACCAAATTCATATTTTCCTAAGTAATTAATATTGGGAATTTAATAAGTTTTTAGTTACTTAGTATTTATCATTATACTTTTAATGAAGGGAGAATTATAGTCTTTTTCCTACCCATTCGGCTAACGACCCTCCACCAGTCAAGGAAGCGGTGGGTGAGAGTGGACACCCATTAAACTGTCATTTTTTAGGCAGTAACCTTATACCCCCTTATAGACCGGCTTCGTGAATGAGGCGTACTAACGGTAAGATTGGCTTTACTCTTATATGTATATATAATCATTAACTTTTAATATTATAATAGTATAAGAGTGTATTTTTAAACATTTAAAATACTTGGTGGTTTAATTTATTAATTAAACTATACTCTTAATTTAATTAAACTTAAATCATGTCTTTATGGAATTATTAACTCTTTTAATTAAACACTTTAATTAATTTAATGAAGTCCATAAAGTTTGAACTTTAACTTTTAAAATTCTAGAGTTTGGAATTAAAGTGTATATGGGGGTGACTTTACAAATTCCAAAACTTGAGGACAAGTTTAGAACAATTCAAAAACATATGTTTTCCATAACATATGAGTTTTAAAGTGGTTTAATAGAAAAACTCTTCAAGTTCCATAACTTATAGACAAGTTATGGAAGACTTTAAAAGCATTTAAAAATGTGACTCTTCATTTTTTTTCATAACTTATGGAAATTTTATGAGTTATAAAATTCATAAATGTGACTTTTCAAGTAACTTGAGGACAAGTTACAAAAACACATATTATTACCAACTTATAGATTAATTTGGATTGAAAACAACTATCTCATAATTTTTTCTATTAATCTAAACATACTCATAAACATGAACATTCATAATCAACATTTTTCAAGCATCATATAAACATGTATAAAACTTGAAAATTTGATTATTATCATTTATTTGGATGAGAATAAACATTATCATAGTATAAAAAAACAAATTTTATGAACACAAACACATTGTGGTAACGATTCTAATCCAAAACAGGCCAAAAAAAACTCAAAGATATGCTGTCAGCGGGTCCAACTCGTCGAATGCATGAACCAACTCGACGAGTTGGATGAATTTTTTTCATGGACTCGTCGAGTCTCTTGTTCAGACTACAAAAATTCGATTTTTTCCAGTGTTTTTTAGCAACTTGCATCAAGTATAATTGAAAACAACCCATGGCTCTGATACCACTATTGGGTTTTGGTATACTACAACATCCTATGGTGCATATACAACCCTAAATAACTTGGATCTATGATTACACTAATTACACATGCAAATGGTTTCCAAGGTATTAATCTTACAACTAGCATGCATTTAACATAAAAATATAATATACTAGTTAGAATGACATACCTTTTGATGGAGCTTGAAGTCTTGGTGTATTTGGCCTCAAAGAGCTTAGCCCTAATAGTGTGAAAACCTCAAATGGAATCGCAACACACCATGAACAAAGGATAAACTTCAAAGAGAATTCCATGCACACAAAAGACACCATGAACTCAACAAAGATACAAGTGGCGATTTTGGGCAATGAAGTATCTATTTATATGTGGAATTTCTAGGGTCATGGATATAACCGAAATCCATACCCATGGGTTTTATGATCCATGGTCCATGTGGCCCAACTCTTTATGTATCCATACATAAAATTGGTCGAACATGGATCATAAGCCCAACACATATAAATATAACTAATTATCATAATTAGTCCCCATAGATTTAATTAGTCTCTTTTGACCACTAAATTAATTCCAAATTAATTCTCAATCAATACCAATTAAAACATATGATATCATATTAATACATTATAACTTATAATATATTAATAAACCATAAATAACCTTCTCTCAAAAGTCCATCCTAACAGATTGTCCTGATGATATGCAACCTAAATGGACCATGCTAATCTCGGGTCGAATACATACCAATAATAGTTATGGGCTTAGACACCTAATCCAAATAAATAACAACAATTCGAGAAAAATGATTTATTTTCTCAAAATTTCAAAATCATCTTGTCTTGTTGTTTGGATTCTGTAAAAACTCAGATTTGAGCAGAAAAGAAGTTAGATATTTATTTGTGAATAAATCTTTTTATGACATATTTGAAAGCTTTTTAACAACATACATTGATCATCAAGCATCTAAGCTTGAAGATCATCACATGCACGTGGGTTTTTAGGTGAAATACTACCACCATCTTCATAAAAATTGTGGTTATGAACATATGATTCTTAATCTATACATAGAATGGTGTAGAAGTAGAAAAATGTGCATGAAATGGTGAAAGTATGAGTAGAAATGAATGGATAATCCTTGGTTTTTGTGATTACCTTAAGAAGAACGGTTGAAGAAGATGATTTTTGGTGTCTCGAGACTCATTTTTCTAGAAAAAATTCATGTGTTTGGAGGGAGGATGAGAGAAAATGGCGGTGGAGTGTGAGAGAGAGTGAAGAGAGGGAGGTGGAGTGTAGAAAGGACAAAATGATTGAATATTTTTTTTGGAAACAATAGGAGGAGAGAGAGTGTAACGACATAAAAATTTCAACCGATTTTTTTCATTTTTAAAACACGATGAATTACATATCATAAACTTTAAATCTCAATGTCAAAACATATTTCAGATTAGTTTTTCACAAATCTAGGATCCACAATAAACATAACTTCAGCTCTGGTGTGTGTGTGTGTACAATCAAGCTGGTGCCTTCCTACGATCCTTGGAAGTACGTGAAACACATAACACATAACTTAGTAAGCACGAAACCTAGTGAGTTCCCCAAAGTAACACACATATATAATTAGCCACTCGAGGCTATAGCTCTGTAAACCCTCCGGTTAATGTGTCTCAGTGGGACCCTCCTGTCGCATAGCTCATTGGACCCTCCGGTCCGGTCTGGTTGGGAACCTCCAGTCCCATGGCTCGTTGGACCCTTTGGCCCGGTCTAGTTGAGAACCTTCTGGCCTCATAGTTCGTTGGACCCTCCAGTTTGGTCTATGTAACACATAATATAGCATATACTACATATCACAAAAATCATAACTCAACCAAGCACATAAGACCCTCTGGTCACACATAGTTACCACTCCAGGTAAAGTATAATGAGAAGCCTCGCCTCGAAAAACTCGGATAATCTCGAACTGAAATCACTAGTCTAGCCTCCACCTAACACACACACACACACACGAAATAATTATCTATAATTAATAACTGCTCTCACAAGGCTAGACTAACCCCTCCATGCACTTACAGATGGGTAAAAGACCATTTTATCCCTCCATGGGCTTAATACACCACATGTTGACAAAACCCTAAAAGTCAACGACAGGGAGTACGTAGTGCCTACCCACTCTCTACGCTAGGCATACTTGGCTGCCATGCAGGCATCGGGGATGCTCGACCCCTACGCTGCACGTACTGGGATTATGCCTTGTGTATGCCCCAGTTTCTTTCTCCTCAAATTTTTGGTCTTAACCAATTAAGACATAGGCTCATATCTCAGACCTAGACTCCCTGATGTCTCTTAATCCATAAAGTCAATGACTATAAGCCATTGCATGGCTGATTAGGTCACAAGCACTCAAAACACCCATCCCCTTTCCTTAAGAAGCTCATAACTCATGCATGGCTCATTCTTAACGTCCAAGATTGGATTTTTATGACTCTACTTCACAAAATACACTAAAAAGTGGTAGATCAAGGTCTCTCGAGCTCATTATCTCATAAAGTCTCCATCTTTTGGGATCAAAACCCTAAAATACTCCATATGAACGAACCAAAACATAGAATGAGAAAGGTCGAAGCTTTATACCTTTTTGTAAAGCTTTCCACGTAGCTAAGCTCAGATCCAAACTCCTAGGGCTCTCACTCCTTCTTCTCCAGCCTCCTTCTCTACTTCAAGATCACAAGTTTACACTCACAAGCTCCCAAATGCACTCTTCAGCTATAAGGAAAAAGGTTTAGGGTTAGGAGGGTTTGGTGTCTGGGAATGGTGGCCAGGAATGAGGCCATCAAATCCTTTAAATAGGGAGCTTACCAAAAACTAGGGTTTCATTATGGGCCTGGTACGCCCAGCGTACCTACTGGTACGCCCAGCATACTAGGTGGCCTCCGCGTCACATGCACGCATTCGAGTACCTTGAGAATACACTCTAGTACACCCTGTGTACTCATTTACCAACTTTTCTCTAATAAGGGCCAAAATGGAGAAGAGCTCAAAGATCAAGGTTTTGCAAGATATACATGGACTTGAGATGTTACAGTTCTCCCCCACTAGAATCAGACTTCTCCCTCGAAGTCATGCTCCACAAATAACTCTGGGTGCTGCTCTCGCATCTCCTACTCCAACTCCCAAATTAGTTTGCACCCACTCCGATGTTGCTACTAGACCTGAACTAGAGGCACTTCCATGTTCCTCAAAACCTTAACCTTTCAATCTAAAATCGTGATCGGCCTCTCGATGTAATTTAGGCTCGCAACCACCCGAATGTCCTCTAGTAGTACCACTGCCATCTCATCGGCTACAGACTTCCTCAACTAGGATGCATGGAAGCTAATATGAATCTGACTCAATTCTGCAGGTAGCCTTAACTGGTATGCTACTCTACCCACTATGGTGGTCACTCTGAAAGGACCGATGAATCGGGGTCCCAATTTACCCCGCTTCCTGAATCGAATCACCCTTTTCCATGGGGATACCTTCAGGAGCACAAAATCCCCAACCTAAAATTCTAACTCGGATCGTTGCCTATCCGCATAAATTTTCTGACGACCCCGGGCCGCCTGTAACCTTTGTCTATCTTGCTGGATTTGCTTGATCGTCTTTAGCACTCTCTCCGTGCTACCCATCACTCTCTATCCCACCTTTCCCCAGCAAATGGGAGACTGACACCTCCTCCCAAACAGAAACTCAAACGGAGGCATACCAATACTCAAATGATGGTTATTGTTGTAAGAAAACTCAGCAACAGGTAGGTAGGTATCCCAAATTCCTCCAAAGTCCATGACACAGGCACGCAGCATGTCCTCGAACGTCTGAATCGTCCTCTCGCTCTGTGCATCCATTTGTGGGTGATTTTTCAATGCTTAAATACAAGTGTGTGCCCAACTCCTCATGAAATTTCTTCTAAAACCTGGAAGTGAAACGCACGTCACGATCCAACACTGTTGAGGTCGGGACTCCATGCCAAGCTACCACCTCTCTCACATAGATCTCGACCAATCTCTCTACAGAAGAGGTCTCACTAATTGCAAGAAATTCAGCAATCTTCCTCAACCTATCAACAATCACCGAAATCCCGTTAACTCCACATTCTGGTCTTGGCAGTTTGGTGATAAAATCCATGGTAATCTGCTCCCACTTCCACTATGGAATCTCTAAAGGCTGAAATGGACCATGCGGTCATTAGTGCTCTTCCTTGACCCGGCGACAGGTCAAGCACCTCTCAACTACCCATGCAACATCCCTCTTCATAAAGGGCCACCAGTAATCTCTCTCCAGGTCTAAATACATCTTAGTGGCTCCAGGGTGGATTGAAGATCTCGATCTATCCACTTCCTTGATCAGTATGCCTTGAGCTCCGCCCGTATAGGCCACCCACACCTACCCTCAGAAGGTCATAAGCCCTCGGCTATCCATTACAACCTCTGAAACCTGACCAATTACCCACTCCTTCTTGCGGTTCTACGGTTTCACTGCCTCCGCCTAGTCCTCTCGAATGGTATCAAGGACTGGATTCATCACGGTCATCCTTATACACACGTCTCGAATCGGGGCACTCTCTGCTCGATGGCTTAAGGCATCGGCTACCACATTAGCCTTGCCCAGATGATACAAGATCTCACAGTCACATACTTTCACCACATCCAACCATCTCCTCTATCATATATTCAGGTTGCGCTGGTCCATGAGGTACTTTAGGCTCTTTTGGTCCATGTATATGGTACACCAAACCCCGTATAGATAGTGGCGCCAGATCCTGAGGGAGAACACAACCGCCCCAAGCTCTAAATCGTGGGTGGGATATCTCGTCTCATGAGGTTTTCACTGCCTCGACGCGTAGGCTATCACGTACCCTCTATGCATCAGCACTGCTCCCAACCCGGATATGGATGCATCACAGAAAGCCACAAACTCTTCCACTCCCTCGGGAAGGACCACACTAGGGCTTCGCACAATTTCTGTCGAAGAGTCTCAAATGAGGTCTACTGCTTGGGACCCCAATAAAATGTAACGCCCTTACGGGTCAACCTAGTGTGGGGGACGGAAATCATGGAGAAATCCCTGATAAATCTCCGATAATAGCAGGCGAACCCTAGAAAACTCCTGATCTTCGTGGGGTATTTCGGCACCTCGCATCTCATAACTACCTCAATCTTGTCCGGATCAACCAGAATCCCATTCTGATTAACAAGGTGTCCCAAGAACTGGACCTCTCGTAACCAGAAATCTCACCTGGAACATTTGGCATAAAGCCTCTCCGATCTCAACACGCCAAGAATCTCTCTCAAATACTCCTCATGCTGCTCTCTGGATCTCAAGTACACCAAAATATCATCGATGTAAACAATCACTGATCGTTCCAACATATGCCTGCACACCTGGTTCATGAGATCCATGAACGTTTCCGGTGCGTTGGTGAGCCGAAAAGGCATCACCACGAACCCGTAATGCCAATAACGAGTCCTAAAGGCGGTCTTCTGGATATCGTCCTCGCGAACCCTCATCTAATGATATCCAGACCTCAAGTCGATCTTTGAAAATTAAGACGCGCCATGCAACTGATAGAACAGATCATCGATCCTTGGTAGCGGATAACGGTTCTTGACTGTTAGCTTGTTTAACTCCAGGTAATCAATGCACATCCGGTGTGTACCATGCTTTTTCTTGAGAAAAAAGATTGGCACCATCCATGGCGAGCTACTCGGTCGGATGAAGCCCTTCCCCAATAGTTGTCGGAGCAATGAGGATAACTCCTGCATCTCAGGAGGTGCAACGCGATAAGGTGCCTTTGCAATATGCACTGCCCCTGGAAGCAAATCTATATGAAGCTCCACCTGTCTCTCGGGAGGTAAACTCGGTAATTCCACGGGGAAAACATCTGGAAACTCACTCACTATCGGAACTTCAACAATAGAACTCGGTCTCCCCGCAGTAACTTGCGTATCCATCATATACGCTATAAACCCCCTGCAACCCTATTGAAGACTCTATCTCGCACTAGCGGCTGAGCAAAATTTCGACCCAAATTGGGTACCCTCGCCATATACTATAAGCACTCACCTACTAGGGTCTCGTATGGTCACAAACTGATGCTCATAGTCGATCATAGCTCTGAATCGACTCAATCATTCAATGCCCACGATGACACAGACATCCCTCATCGAGATCAGTACCAAATCTATCGGAAACTCGACTCTAAAAATCTCAAGCACACATCCCTAGATCAAATCAGTCGTAAAAACAACATGCTTATCGGCTATGGAGACTCTCATAGGTCGACTCAACGTCTCACGTCGGATACTAATGTGACGACTAAATGTTAATGATATGAAGGATCAACTTGCACCCGACTCAAACAACACCAAGGAAGGCACAGAACTCACAAGAAAAGTACCTATGCATATCAAAAAAATAAGCACCATATACTAGACAATAGAATAAGTAAAAGATCACATACCAGCCACAACGTCAGGTGCTACGTGGACCTCCACCATTGTCAGCTGAAAGGCTCTCCCATAAGCCTTCGGTGCCTCGGCCTTCGCTAGCCGATTCTCAGTAGCTCGAATAGCAGCAGTTGCAGATCCCTGCACTGATCCCTGAAGTAGCTGCGACCACTCGATCTTCTGATGGCCAGTCTGGTTGCAGTGAAAGCAAACTACAAACCCCTTGGAGCAATCCATCGCGACATGCCCCTCTTTTCCACACTTGTAGCACAGCCCCGCTCTGAAAACCCCATCATGACTCTTGTCGCACTTCACAAAAGTGCGGCCATTCTGGCCCTCAGATCTCGAATTAGTAGGCTTTTCCCGCTTGGCTGCCGGCGAAGACTGTGATGGCCGTTAATCCCTCCCCTGGGATTCCGCCTCCTCATTGGCCTGGGTCTCTGGCTCAATCTCCCTCTTCCAGGCATTTTCCTGGAGTTTAAAAAATGTCCAGTATGAAGAGTTCTCCATGAACTCACGAATATCCCTCCTTCATATGCTCAAATATTGACTCATTTGTGCCTGCTCGGTAGACACATACTCATGGAAAAACAACGCCCTATCATGAAACATCCTCGTGATCACAGTTATAGACTTTGTCCTTTGCTTGAGGGACAAGAACTCCTGGGCCAACCATTATCTATCTACCAGAGGAATGTACTCATCTCGAAACATAGTAGTAAACCTCTCCCAAGACACCGTAGTGACCTCTACAGGAGAGAAGTTGGTTGTCACAAATTTCCACTAGTCCTTCGCCCCTAAGAGATGCTGGTTCAGCGTGAGCTGTACTCTCAAATGTTTCAGATAGGAACAAGTGTAGAAACCCCCCTCAATTTTCATAGATCCATCTCATTATGGCAATCGGATCCTGCGTCCCATCAAACCCTAGTGGCTTCGTGTTGCTGAACTCTCAGTACAGCAACGAGTCACCCCCATGTGCCCTGGCAGCAACAACAGCCATGGTGGCTGCAGCAGCAGCTATTTTGGTAACATTAGCGTATCGCTCATCAACCGAATCAATCAAGGTGGTCTTAATAGACCTGAACATCTCTAGGATAGCCTCTCGGATAGCTGCAACCACCTCATCATGAATCATCTAGCGAATCTCCTCATCGCTGACCCTACTGCTCTCAGGGTTGTGGCGCGTACCCATCATGATGTCTCTGAAACACAAAACAAAATAGTCAGAGACTGATCAAGATTAATCACACTCGATCACCCACCCCTACTTGTTCCTTAACATCCTAAGGATTTTTATTTGGACTGCTCACTGATCTGGTGTTTCTAGTAGTACGGGTCTAATACTACCTTCCACACCATATTTTTGCTCATCCCAGTTCTCCCTCCTAGGATCCTTCATCACAATTACTCTTGATGTGTGTGAACTCAACTAGTTTTAAACCTGCTTTTAATTATAAAATTAACACACAAAGGCAGTGTACCTGTCAATTGGTGGTATAGATATAGTAAGCAGGGTATCGAACTCAGGGAACGAAAATTAAACTAATTACTAAAACTAGCTAAGAACATATAATAAAAGGGGGGTTTTCTATAATTTTTCAAGACTAGAAACTTACTAACATTTAAACTAAATAACTAACTAACAACTTAGCAAGCAAAGACCAACTAAATTCAATATCTAAAGGGACTTCTGTTTAGGTTCGACTCAATTGATCCTATGGTTGATTTATTAGTAATAGTGCAATGGATTAACCTTTTATTGGCTACCGATTCAGGTGATTAGATTCACATTCGCTATCGCTAATCCTTAGAAAATAAACTTATTCAAGCAGTGGCTAGTTGTCTAAATTAATTAATTCTCTAAGTTATTTATTCGGGTTAAATAAGACTTGTAATGGTTAATCAAATTAATAATTCAATTAGCCTCTTCTTGTTGGTTTATCAAACAAGCTCACAGATTAACTTACCCATTCTCTAATTAATCCTAGTTTCACATTTGCTAACCCTAGGCACATAATAAAGTGTTCACATAAATCACATAAGGTAAACAATTAAGAGATGTTCATGCAGCCTAATTGCCTTCCTATTAACAGAAAGTAGTTATGGTTAATGCATAAGGATCTTTAACAAGCTTAATTCAACAAAATCACCAATTTTAAAGTTAATCCTACCATTAATCAAACCATAGTCTCAAAATTGTCTTACCCAAACTGAAGCTAAAAATTTTAGCTCGTGATTAAGGCAGTAGAAAACTCAAAAACGAAATTCAATAACACAAACATGGTTTAGGTACTAGATCTAGTTAAGAGAAATCAAATTATGCCTTAGTTATCCTTCAAAATTGGAATTGGGTTGGATCTTCACTCCTCCAGATGCCATTCTTCGTTCTAAATCACAACTCCTCTCTTTAGGGTTCTCTCCAAAAAATATGTACTAATCTGGAAGACTTATTTTATAGATTTGACCCGAATCGTCGAGTCCAAAACCGACTCATTGAGTCCCTCATTAAATTCCTATGTACGGCAAGGTAAGGACTCTTCTGCTTTGCGAATCTTTGTGGGAACTCGTCGAGTCAACTCTAGACTCCATGAGTTCTTTGTGGTTTTTGGTCCTCTCTTCTTTTGTTCACTCCAAAGTTTCCCAATAGCTGCTCCTGCTTCATTTTGCTTCCGAGCTTCTCTTTTGGACTAAATATATAATTCAAACATAATTAAGTACGTTTTTTCCATAATATGCTATTAATTAGCTAATAAATGATAAAAATCTATACTAAATATAGGGCTAAACATGAACATATCATAAAAAAACACTCTAGCCTCATAGTACATGTTTCCTTGATTCCAAAAATATAAAGACGTCCAAAATGGAATTTTTATGCAAAAGACACAACCGTGTTAAGAATTCAAAGCCATTACAATATTGAATTTCTTAAAACCACAAAAATCGTTTCTATCTGTTTAGGGACATGCACACCTCAAATGGAAATTCCGAAAGCATTTTTGCACTCAAGCTATAGCCTAATATTTAATTTCATATTTGAAATAATTTTATTAATAATATTTATAAAAACTGAAAACTTAGATGTGTTCAGCTTAATTACACACGAAACTTAAACGTCATTTCATGGAGACCAGTATAACGGAATTCAGTTATGTCCTCATATTTGAAATCACCACGACGTAAACATTAAGCAGACACTATAAGAAACTTTATATGAATCGATAAGTGGGCATGACAATCAACGTATACATCATGACAAATAAATAAATAAATAAATAAATAAATATATATATATATATATATATATATATATATAAATGGATCCTTATTTTCATAAAAATGGGTCCTTATGCTAGTCATATTTTTCAAGGGGTAAAAAGTGTAAATTTTTGCATAATGGGCCTTGATTTGGGCCATTACGTTTTTCTTTGGCTTAAAATGTAAAAACATTGATTTTTATGGAATAAATTGTCACTTAAATACAAATTTTGAGCTAAAAGTATAAATTTGTGAAATTAGGGATTGAAAATGTGATTATCTTCGAATTTGGGCCAAAATGTTATTTTTATAAAATTTGGGCCGAAATTGCCATATTTACAAAAATGGGCTAAAATGTAATCTCTTATAGAAATGGGCCGAAAAAAGCAATATTTAATCATTTGGGCAAAAATGTTAATATTTATGATTTTTGGGCCGAAAAGAAGTTTTTAGCCAAAATGGGCCACAAATGTCATTTTATTAGAAATAAGCCCATAAAATGAAATCTTTTTACCATAAGGGTTTTAAAGTGTCAAAATTTCCAAAAATGTGACTCAAATTGTATATTTTTAGTCTAATGGGCCAAAAATGTCTTTATTACAAAATTTTGATATTTTTTGTTGTTTTGATAAACCTCGAGCTAAAACAAACAACGAAATAATATCGAATGGACAAAATACATCGATAACATGTTTATTGGGCCTAATACTCTCATTACATTGCTAATGGACCTTAGGGATCCATTTAAGTGTATATTGGGCCAACATTTCCATCACATGTTAAATTAGGCCTTTGTAGTCCATTTACATGTTAATTTGGGTCTAAGTTATGGATCACATGTTTACTGGGCCTTGGTGGTTCATGTACATACCTATTGGTCCTGAATTACTCTTTTACATGTTTATTGGGCCATAATGGTCCATCCACATGCTAATTGGGCTTGGATTAAAAATCATATGCATAGTCGGCCTTAAATATCCCTTACATATCTGATGGACTCCATAAAATCACTGACATACTTTGGATTTGAAAACTTAAAACGTATACGTAAACCTTGTACATGGTGTGATACAATACTCGTATGCAAGTTAAGGTTCTAATGATACTTGTCGGTTGACACCTTTGAGTGTATGATCATAACCTATAGTTATAACCAGAGTCTCCTAGAGGGAGAGCATGAGTTTGTATATAGATCTATATGGGGGTGACACCCCTTTGCCTTAGCTGTTCACTACAGCTAGGCTAGGCCAGTCTAGTGTGACAAACTTACCTTAATCAAACCGGTGCCTGAAAACGCCAAGACAGGCGAATTAGTCATTATCAAGCATGGTTGGAATGGCTCACTTAGATACTAACTCCATCAAAGATTTCGGTATACTTATACGAATCTTGACGAAACTAAAAATATACATTCATCGGCACTCTGTTTTGTGAATTTACGATTACAATACTGTTAAAAACAGAAAATGTCGGATTTTCTGGGATGAATACATTTATACATTACTTTTACTTACGGTAGAAAATACAGGATTTTATGGGTTGAATTTCATATACTTTTTAAAAACAGAAAACACACATGCATTAATACTTGATTTTGTCACATCACATTCAAACCATTTTTCAGAAAATATCCGAGTTTCTGGTATTTAATAATCAAGCAAAACTTTTATTCAAACATGATTATGAACTCACCAACATTATATATGTTTACATTTTCAAAATAACTTGTATTCTCAGGAAATCATTAAGCGGAAATGTCAGTAGGGATTGTGGAACTTATTGTATTTTTGTTATCATCGTATGTTGAACTTTCTTTTTGGCATGTAACTTATTATACTATACTTAATGAAAACAATGATGGTTCTATTTTGATATGTATGATGATGTTGTTGTCTTGTTTCAATTATATACATTGTGATGATATTACAAGATGAAATCACGCACAATCCCCCGGACGTTTCCACCATCTACTTTGGGGGTGTGACAGATTGGTATCAGGGCATTGTTTATAGTGAACTGACATATCTAATCATACTTGATATGCAACTATAAATATAATGGGACTAAAACACTTTGAGAAAATGTGTACCTAGGTATACATTGAAAAAATAACACTAAAAGCCTTTGGAGGAAATTGAACACTATAATTAAACCCGGATAGTTATGTAGTCATATTAGGTATAAATATAGCCTAATCAACTATATTTATTCAAAATATGACCAATATATGTTTGGGAGTAATCATAGCGGGAAATGGATCTAGAAGCTTACCTCATTTCCAGTAACTCTAAGGAACCCAAACTTAAATAATTAAAAATACTATAAGAGTATCTTGAAATTTTATATTCACACTCCATTTACACATTTCTCACTCCCAGTTTCTCCCACAATCGCTATGGATGGAGCACATCAGGGCGTTCTTTTCTACCAGGACCTAGTGGCACACAGAGTAATTGAGGAAGACCCCATGGTGGAGGCAGCCCCCGGTGTCGGGCCCGATGAATACGTGGAGACGGACTATGAGTTTGAGGAATTCAATGAGGTCACATAGGAGGGTGGAGATGCAAATGAAGTACCTAGTGAACCCCACCCATTAGAAGTCCTATCGGATCCACACACGATTCAGGAGAGTGATACAGACTATATTCGTTCCCTTGAGGAAGAAATAACCAATCTCAAGAGTCAACTCTTTGCGACCGAAGCTACAGCCATTCGGGACGAGCGAAAGGAAGAAGTAATCACCCAAGAGGTGAATGAACTGGTCGAACTTCTGATACCTCAGCTTGATGATTGAGTGGCATCGTCACCACTACTGATAAGACTTGCTCCTCGGTTTACTGTTATAGGTACTACTGTATGTAGGACAGGCCGTATCTCCTACTAGTATTGTGTTCTTTTATGTGTGCCACTCTATGTATTATTGACCATATGTTTAAGTGATTACACCACTCATAGGGTTGTCATGTTGTACTCTATGTTTTTTCGTGACGTTGTTATCTACTATGTGTTTATTTCCTTGTTTTATGTTAATACATGAAATCACTTAGATGCACAAATCGATTCGTCGAGTCGGTGGCATTCTAATCTGGGAATGTGATACGTACTTAACATCTTTCGATTATTTGATAGAAAGATGCCTCAAAGACCAAACCATGGAAACCACACAACACCAACCCCACCAGAAATAAACTCAGTCGCATTTCAAGCAGCAGTGTCTGCTGCGGTCACTGCATCACTTGTATAGATTCGCAACAGGAACAACAGAGAAGGCAACGGGAAGGGAACCGAAAGCACAAATCAGGGAACAAACCAAAGAACCACAAGAACCTACACCTACAAGGACTTCACAAACGCCAAGCCACGAACCTTCAACGGGATGGGAGGCGTAATAACCCTGAAATGATGGATAGAGAAGGTTGAATCAGTGTTTGAAATATGCGGATGTGTGGATGAGTCCAAGGTCAAGTTTGCGGCCTGCACATTCGTTGATCAAGCTCTAACCTGGTGGAATGGTCACATAGAGGCCATGACACTTCCGGTGGCGAACGCGATACCATGGCAGGAACTTAAGGAGATGTTGTTCGCTGAGTACTATCCAAGGGGAGAAATCAAAAACAAGGAACAAGAATTGTAGAACCGCACGGTTCAAAAATCTAACATCGATGCGTACATAACAAGGTTTAGTGACATGTCTCTCTTGTGTCCCAGAATGACCACATCTGAAGGGAAGAAGATCGATAGATTCATCTGGGGATTGACCGTGCCAATCCAACGGAATGTAATTGCAGCAAACCCGACCACGTATGATAGAACAAAGAGGCTGGCAAAGGAATTTTACAATCATGGCAACGGAATGGATTCCAAAACAGGGGAAGCATAAGTTAAGACAGAAAGAGAGAACAAGAAGGGGAAAAAAACAAGTGGACAAGAAAACAAAAGTTTGAATCATCAAAGAAACAACAAACTTTGACTGTCTATGCTGCTACTCAAGCTATCACCACGCCACATGCTCAAGCCTCATCCACACCAAACAACCCAAAGAAATACTCAGGAACACTACCCAAGTGCAGCAAATGCAATTTCCATTATCATGCAGAATGTAGAGAGATGCACTGCACTAGTTGCAACTGAAAGGGTCACACTGCAAGATACTGTAGAACTTATTCACAACAAAACCAACAGTCAACCAACAACAATAATAACAACAACACCGGGGCCAGTTACACCAGCTATGGGTGTGGAGAAACCGGCCATTTCTGGTGCAACTGCCCAAAGCAAACAGTCAAGGGGCAAGAGCAACAGGAACAGTGTTGACCATGGGTCAAGGTGAAGCAGTGCAGGACCCTACAGTTCTTACTAGTACGTTCCTACTTAACAACTTGTACGCGTGCATCTTATTTGATAGTGGGGCTGAGTGAAGTTTCGTTAGTAATAAGTTCAAACACTTACTAAATCAACAACCCTAGAAGCTCAACGAAGCCTTCACATTGGAAATTTCTGATGGGAAAACGGAAACAACCAAAGATATCTATGTAAGGTGCACATTAACACTAAACAATCACTCCTTTCAAATAGACTTGATGCCCGTTAATATTAGGAGTTTTGATGTGATAATCATCATGGATTGGTTAAGCCCCCACCATGCTAATATTATGTGCTGTAAGAAGATCGTTCGCCTTCACCTCCCCATTCATGAAACCCTAATAATCTATAGCGATAAAACTGGTGCCAATCTTCACCTCATCTCGTGCATCAAGGCACAAAAGTGCCTACACAAGAAGAACTACGCATTCCTCGCTCAAGTGGTGGATAAGACCAAATAAGAAGTAAACATTCAAGACATTTCTGTGGCATGTGACTTCCCGGATGTATTTCTAGAAGATTTTTCGGGAATACCCCCAGAAAGACAAGTCAAATTTCGAATCGACCTTGTACCAGGAGCCACTCCAATTGCCAAATCACCCTATAGATTGGCCCCAACTGAGATGCAGGAGTTATCCAACCAACTAACTGAGCTGTTGAGCAATGGATTCATCCGACCAAGCATCTCACCCTTGGGAGCTTTGTTCTTGTTTATCAAGAAAAAGGATGGATCCTTTAGAATGTGCATCGATTATAAAGAATTAAACAAGCTCACCATCAAAAATCAGTACCCACTTCCACGAATCCACGATCTATTTGACCAACTTCAGGGAGCTAGTATATTCTCAAAAATAGATCTGAGATCCGGTTATCATCAACTTCAAGTTCGGGAAGAGGATATTCCCAAATTTGCTTTTCGATCACGATACGGTCATTACAAATTTTTCGTGATGCCCTTCGGTCTAACAAATGCTCCCACTGCATTCATGGACCTCATGAATCGAGTTTGACACCCATTCCTTGAAAACTTTGTCATCGCTTTCATCAATGATATTCTTGCGTACTCTCGAAGCAAAGAAGAGCATGGTCAACACCTACGTCAAATCTTGGAAACCCTGCGAGCTGAAAGGTTGTATGCAAAACTCTCTAAGTGTGAGTTTTAGCTTCATAATGTAAACTTTTTGGGCCATCTTATCAGCAAGGAAGGGATCCATGTGGATCCTTCCATGATCAAAGCCATTGAAAGTTGGGCGATCCCGACAACACCAATAGAAATCCAATAATTCTTGGGTCTTGCAGGCTACTACCGTAGGTTCATTCAAAAATCTTCCAAGATAGCCAAACCCCTCACCACACTGACACAAAAAGGTGCGGCTCTCAGCTGGACTGATAAACAACATATTGCCTTCCAAAATTTGAAGCAAGCCCTCTGTAGTGCACCAGTGCGATCCTTACTAGAGGGAACCGAGGATTTCAGAGTCTACTGCGATGCTTCAAATCAAGGCTTAGGTTGTGTGCTTATGCAACGTAGAAAAGTGATTTCTTACGTATCCAGAAAACTAAAGACGCACGAAGTGAATTACACCACTCATGATCTCAAGTTGGGAGTTGTGGTCTTCGCATTAAATATTTGGAGGCACTGCCTTTATGGTACAAAGTGCACCATCTTCACTAACCACAAAAGCCTCCAACACGTTCTGAATCAGAAAAAATTAAAAATGAGGCACTACAGATGGGTTGAGTTGCTAAACGATTATGAGTGTGAAATCCAGTCCCACCCATTCAAGGCTAATGTTGTAGCCGATGCCCTGAGTAGAAAAGAATACTAAGGTCACCAGGCGAAAACCTTAACCATAACAGTCCAATCCCACCTAACCTCGAAAATCAAGGAAGCTCAAACAGATGTGTTGAAGTTGGAGAACATCGCACATGAAACACTGCATGCGATGGATAAAAGTCTGGAAGCGAAAGAGGAAGGAGCATACTATTTCATGAATAGAATCTGGGTCCTTAGACTTGGGGAATTTAGTGAAATAGTCACGAATAAAGCCCACAAGACACGATACTCCATAAATCTGGGTTCAGATAAGATGTATCTGGATATCAAGCAACACTATTGGTGGCCAAATATGTAGGAAGAGATAGCCACTTACGTGGCCAAGTGCCTCACTTGCGCCAAGGCTAAAGTGGAATGTCAAAAGCCCTCAGGATTATTACAACAGTCGGTGATACCCGAGTGGAAATGGGAAAGGATTACTATGGAATCTTACAAGATGGAAAGATTGACCCGAATCTACATCAGGGAGATCATAAGACTCCATGGGGTGCCAGTATCAATTATCTCGGATCGATTTGAGCAGTCGCTGCAGAAGGCAATGGGAACATAGCAAGATATGATCACTGCTTACCACCATCAGACAGATAGACAGAGCGAATAAACCATCCAAACGCTTGAGGACATGCTCCGAACCTGTATGATTGACTTCGGCAAGTCATGGGATACCAGAATTTACTTCACGATTTTGGCAGTCGCTGCAGAAGGCAATGGGAACACAGCTAGATATGAGCACTGCTTACCACCCGCAGACAGATGGACAGAGTGAATGAACCATCCAAACGCTTGAGGACATGCTCTGATCCTGTGTGATTGACTTCGGAAAGTCATGGGATACCCACTTGCCTCTGATTGAATTATCGTATAACAACAGTTATCACACGAGCATCAAGGTTGCTCCTTTCGAGGCTGAGGTGGGTGACACCCAACTAGCAAAAGGGTAATCACCATCAATTACTCTCACGGGACCAGAAATCATTCGTGAAACGATCGAAAAGATAATCCAAATAAAATCTTGACTACAACCATCACGAGACCGACAGAAGAGCTATGCTGACAAACGACGAAAGCCTTTAGAATTTCGAGTCGGGAATCGGGTGTTATTCAAGGTCTCTCCCTAGAGGGGGATGATCCTCTTTGGGAAATGGGGAATACTGAACCTATGATACATCGAACTGTTCGAGATTCTTGCCCGAATTGGTCTGTAGCCTATAAGCCATAGCTACCCTCTGAGCTCAGCAACATACACCCCGTATTCCACATTTCAAATTTGAAAAAGTGCGTAACAGATGAAACCCCTGTCATT
The DNA here is from genome assembly GCF_052625555.1 of Lactuca saligna. Classification (NCBI taxonomy): domain Eukaryota; kingdom Viridiplantae; phylum Streptophyta; class Magnoliopsida; order Asterales; family Asteraceae; genus Lactuca; species Lactuca saligna. The sequence goes on along the minus strand of NC_136419.1, from coordinate 116,840,052 downwards.
CCTTTAGAATAAATTGAAGTAAACGAGAATCTCCTGTTCGTCGAAGAACTAGTCGAGATAATAGATAGAGAAGTGAAGCGTACGAAGCAGAGCCACATTCCAATTGTGAAGGTTCGATGGAACGCTAAGCATGGACCGGAATTCACATGGGAACGCGAAGACTAGATGAAGCAGAACTACCCTCACCTATTCCCTCATTCATGAACCTATCTTTCGAAAGAATTTCATGATGAAATTCCCTCTAATGGGGGGATGATGTCACAACTAGCAATTTAGCACATAAATTATGTGCTTGTAAACATCATTTATTGTGATACTTGTCATTCTAATTTGATACTATGCATTATGCTTATTCCATGAAAACAAACTTAATCAAGGTTCAGAAGTGAAGTTCAAAACTCTATACAAAGCATTTCAAATAGTTAATCATGAGTTGAAAACCCTAAAAATCCTGGTTCAAGTTTATTATGGACTAGGATTTTCTTATTGGGCCTAATGGACCAATAAACCTTCAACTTGACTACATTGGGCCTAGGAGCCCTAATTAGGCTCTAAATGGACCATATTCATAAAACTTTAGCATTTTGAGCCATATAGGCCTAAAATAATCCATTTTATCTCTAATTAGCCTTCTTGGACCATAAATGGTCTCATTTGTCCTAATGGGTTGTAAACCATTTTATTGGGATTCATTGGGTCGTGGACCTTCATAAAGGCCAAATTGTAGAGGTCGGAGTTTCGGTTGTAATATGTCTAAGTCTGTAATGTTATTTGACAAGGCACTTTATGTTGAAACTAATTTTTTAATCCTTGTAATTTTTTGTATGCTTTTATGTTTCCTATAAATAGGAGCTTTACTTAGAGTTAGATAAGAGTTTTTGGATATAATTCTTGTATCATCTGGATCAACACCTATTGTTATTGATCAAACCACCAAGCTGAAGAACAATGAAAAACACTGTACGAGAGAATTGCGAGGTGTATTGCTACCTATTGTTTACAGCTACATTCGTGGTTGTAAAAATGCAAAGGATATTTGGAATAATCTGAAAGAAAAGTATCAGGGAAGAGAGAAGACGAAGAAAAATTATGTTAAGCAGTGTCTTGTGGAGCTGAAAGAATTCAGACAAAAGGAGAATGAAACTATTGAAGTTTACTCTGATCGTCTTAATGAACTGATCTATAGATGCAATCGTTATGGAATCACAAGGTCATCAATGGAGTTCAATCTCACTTTTGTGAAGGGACTTCGTAAGGAGTGCAGGAGTGTTAGCATGATGGTGAAGAATCAACAAAGCTTCAATACTTCATCTCTGAATGATTTGTGTAATCAATTGAGAACTCACGAAAGTGAAGTGAATGAAATGGATGAAGAGTCGAAACTTAGCTTGGGAGGTCCTTTATCTCTTGTTTCGAATGTGTCTGAAAAAGAAGCAGTTGAGAAAGCTGATTCTAATGAAGAAGGCTTTATAATGAATTATGATAATGAAGCAATTGCTTTTTACTTGGATAATCGAGTTAAAAGGTTTTTCAAGAAACCCTTTAATTCTAAGATGAATCGGAGTGAAGGGAAAGGATGTTTCATCAATAAGTCTGGGGGGTGAGGAGAAGAAGAAATTTGAGAAGAATAAGGTGAAGGCTTCTAAAGCTAAAATTGAGAAGAAACTTAAAGGAGATTCGGACATTGACTGTCATTACTGCAGCAAAGCAAATCGTTTGGCTAATAATTGCATGCTTCGTAAGAAATACAAGAAAAAGAATAAATTCAAGGAAGAAGCATACTATGTAGAGAAATTGGAAGAGATTCAAACAAAAGCAAAAGGGATGTCATTGGTTGCTAAAGGAGAAGATGAGGAAGAAGGCACATATCAGATCTGGTCCTCAGGATCTGATGACGACGAGATGCGTAATCCGACGTACGGTTCCATATTTGCACAATTTAAAGAAAATGAGGACGAAAAGGTGATTGGTCGTTATTTCATGACCAAATCTGGAGACAAATCATTGATGAGTACAAAGGTACGTTCTATTCTTCAATCTTTTAACATTCCTTTACAAGCCTATGATTCCGAAATAAATGCATTTGATGATACTATTGCTTACTTTGATACAATTGTGGTGTGTACTAGTAATAAAGCTAGGAAACAAAACATCCAGTTGCTAGAGACCTAGAAATTGCTAGATTCGAAACTAAGTAGGATAGAGTATCTAGAATTTCAATTGAATAATGTGAATAATGATAGGGAATGTCTAGATAAGGATGTTCAAATGTTACTTGCACAAAGAAACATTTACTATAATTCAGCAAAAAAATTATATGCAAAATTAACATCATTGCATCATACGTCTGAGATAAGTAAAGAACAACATAGGAAGTTATTGCCTTTTCTTTTCTTCAAAAGAGAAAAAGTTGATAGTTTGTCCTATGACTGTGAGAAAACCATAGCAAAATCCGATAAAGATCCTGATAATCGATTTGCTTATGGTATTGTTAGAATAGATGAATATTTGAATGTTTATGAACTTGTTTAGATAGTAAATCATACTTTAACCAAAAGTGAACAACTCAAAATTTTGGAAAGAACTAAGAATTCGAAACGTGACTCTAAATCAAATTTTGTTGATATCGAAGGTAATTCTGATAGCTTTAGCAAAATCAGTAAAATTGAGGAGGAGGAAAGTATTGATTGTTCTCAGTTATCTATCATTAATGTCACATCTAAGTCAAAAAGTACAGAAATTTGTGATGATTTGATGGTTGAGGATGACACTAACAAACCCTCTACTACGAAAGTTTTTTACTTTGATCATGTGAGTGTACGAGATAGTCAAATAGATAGTAGTGATGATGTGAATGAAGACAAAGTGTCAAATAATTCTGAAACGGAAAAGAATCTTTCAAAAAAAGAAAAAGTTAATGGAATTGTAGTTGATCAAGTGTTTGGATACATTGAACAGTTCCACAAAGTGTTATCAGAAAAAGGTGCTCATTTTTTGGAAACAAACACTATGGTGTATCCAAATTGCAAATGCACAGATGATGTTGTATTCCCGAATCAGGTGTTTGTCACTACTAGGAATGTTGAAAATATCAACCCAAAGTTTAATAAAATGATTAAATAAGATAACAAGAAAACATCAGACGAAGGATTCTTTTCAAATCAAAGCACAGTTGAAAATAATCTAACAAAGAATTCATATGTTTTTCAATGACAAAAACCACAACGAAAATGGGTTGAAAAACAAGAAATTACAAAAGAAAATTTGATTCGAACATCTAATGAAATAAATGAGATTGTAAAACTTAATTCACAAGAATTTAAGAATCTTGATGAAAAATTTTCGAATGAAAAAGGAATTTCGAAAAGACAAGCAAGAAATAAGTTTTTTTGGCAAATAGTGTCAACTAAAAAGCAATCAAAAATACTAGCCAAGAAAATGTTTGAAAAGGGGTTGACTAAACAAGCACAAACAAAGTTTTCAACTCATTTCAATAAAAAGAGAAATCTTGATCAATCAAATTCCCCTGGTTCTCAAAATACTTCAAAGAAATTTTCAAAATCTTCATCGTCAAAGAACTTTAAAACAAAGGACCAAGAAAAAGAATTCCCATTAAAAAACCCAACAAAAGTTTGAACATCAAATTTATATTTTCTAAAAACATCAAACAAACAAAACGGATTTTCATCAAATAGAACATATAAAAAATTTGATAATATTTGTCAATTCGAGAACACTCGAAAATTTGAGAATATTCGAAAATTTGAGAACATTCGAAAATTTGACAATGTTCGAAAATTCGACAATGTTCGAAAATTCGACAATGTTCAAAAATTCGACGATGTTCGACAATTTAACGATATTCGAAAGTTTGAACATGTTCGACAATTTGAAAACATTTGCAAGTTTACTCCACAAAAACCAAATTTTCCAAACCTATCTGCAAAACATGTCACTACAGTTTCCAACACAAAAGGTGCATCTGAAGTGAAAACAATTAATCATTAGCTTGAGAAGAAAGGGAAAAGGTATCAATCAGGAAAGTTTTCTCAACATCAAATCCAACAAGCCTATGAATAGTATTTGAATGATACTTCATCTGGAAGTTCATATTCGAAAGAATTAAATACTCCAGTTCAAAAATGGCAACCAATCTCAAAGAAAAAACCAACTGAGAAGTAAGAGACGAAAGTTAGTGGAAGTCCAAAACTATCGAAAAATTATGTTTCGATACCTTTACTTGATGATGTTGACTTAATTGATACTTTCAAAACTAAATTTCACAATTGGACTTTAGGTTCTAAACTTCATTTACTTTTCCAAACCAAAACCAACCAAGTGTTGGATTAATATCTAAGTCCATAACTATATTTGGTATGTACTTGACCCGACCCGGCATGGTCCATTTGGGTTGCACTTCACCAGCACAATTTATATGGATAATCTTTTGAGAATAGTATATTTATGATTATATTAATATATTATAAGTTCTAATATATTAATATGGAATCATATTATTTAATTAGTATTGATCAAGAATTAATTTAGAATTAATTCAGTGATCAAAATGAACTAAGTAAACATTGACTCTTAGATATATGTGTGTGATGGGCCAAGTTCATTTAGGTTGGGCTAAGCTTACATGGATAGTCCATGGAGTCTTCAACCCATGGATCATATGAAATGAAAGGTCATGGGTTTAACCCTAGTCTACACACTATATAAAGATGTCCTTGGTTGGTGAAATTGGCACTAGTGTGGGTACACTAAGAGGGCTAGCCGATTTCACTAGAGAGAACAAAAGTATTCTTATTCTCAAAGTCTTCCAAGGTGTTTTGGTGATTTTTGATTCCACTTGAGGCTTCCACACTATTGGGGCTAAGATCTTAAAGCTTGAAGACATCAAGCTACACCAAAAGGCATGTCATCTAACTAGTCTTTCTAGTATAGTTGCCTCATAGTATGCTAGTTAGGATTAACGACTTGGAAAGTTCTTATTTTCATTTATAATAGAGACAACATAGATCCAAGGTTTATAGGGTTGCATGTACACCATAGGAGTGTTAGAATGCTCAAATCCCAACAGTGGTATCAGAGCCTAGGCTTGCTTTCTATTATACTTGATGCAAATAGATTTTTCGAAGCCAAGAATCTATCACGGCCTAAAACTCGACGAGTTATGGTAGAAAACTCAACGATTTCATGTATTAAAGCATAAAATCGATGAGTTCCATGCAGAACTCGACGAGTTTGGCCTCCAGACAGCATATCTTCGGGTTTTTTGGATGTAATTGGACTAGGAACATTACCATAAGCTATTTTTGAACTTATAAACTTGTTTTTGATGTGGTAATGTTCATGCTAATCCAATTTCAAAGATAATTGTCAATAGATTCATGTTTTGTATTAGATTAAAAGTTATGCTAATTACATGAAAAAGTTTGATGTGAATTATCTTTGTTCATATGAGTTGCTTAGATTAATAGATAACTTAATTGATTATGTGTTTTCAATCCATTTTAATCTAAGAGATGATTCTAAAATGTGTGTGTGTAACTTGTCCTCAAGTTACATGAAAGGTCACATTTAAGTTTCATAAAACTCATAAAAGTTGGCAATTGTTACAAACAAAATGAAGAGTCTTGTCCTCAAGTTATGGAGGTTCAAGAGTCACTTCATTAAGTAACAAAATGTGTAACCTTAATTAATTCCATAAGTTACAAAAATAAAGAAAAGTTACATTCTTTTATTTGTTTAAAGTCGTCCATAACTTGTCCTCAAGTTATGGAACTTGAAGAGTCTTTTAATTAAAACTAATTTAAACTCATAAGTTATGGGGTTCGGTGTACGATATACACGGACCATAAGAGCTTGAAGTATTTGATGGATCAGCCCAACCTGAATATGCGCCAAAGGAGATGGTTGGATGTAGTAAAGGATTATGATTGTGAGATCCTGTACCACCCGGGCAAGGCTAATGTTGTAGCCGATGCCCTGAGCCGTAGGCGGAGGGCGCCCCGATACGAGATATTTGCATGAGATTGACAGTGATGACTCTGGTATGGGACACCATTCGAGGGACCCAGGCAGAGGCTGTGATACCGGAGAACTGCAAGAGAGAGCAAGTGATCGAGCAGGTATCGGAGTTTGTTAGCGATAGTCAAGGGCTTATGACCTTCCAGGGTCGCGTTTGGGTACCGTTTGTGGGCGGAACGCATACCGTCTTGATGGATGAGGTTCATAGATCGAAGTTCTCGATCCACCCCGGGTCCACTAAGATGTATTTGGACCTGACGAAGAAGTATTGGTGGCCCTATATGAAAAGGGATGTTGCATGGTTCGTAGAGAGGTGCTTGACGTGTCGCAAGGTTAAGGCTGAGCACCAGCGCCCGCATGGTAAGTTACAGCCGTTAGAGAATCCCAAGTGGAAGTGGGAACAGATTACCATGGATTTTATCACCAAATTGCCGAGGATTGCTTGGGGTGTCGATGCAATTTGGATGATTGTGGACAGGTTGACGAAGAGCGCTCATTTCCTTGCCATCAATGAGAGCTCTTCTGCGAAGAGGCTGGCAGAATTGTATGTGAAGGAGGTGGTATTGCGGCATGGAGTACTGATCTAGATTGTCTTAGATCGAGATGTGCGTTTCACTTCCAGATGTTGGAAGAAATTTCATGAGTAATTGGGTACGAGACTGTATTTTAGTACCGCGTACCACCCACAGACCGACGGGCAGAGCGAGCGGACAATTCAGACGCTCGAGGACATGCTTCGGGAATGTGTATTGGATTTTAGTGGGAGTTGGGACACGTATTTGCCCTTGGCTGAGTTTTTCTATAACAACAGCCATCACTCGAGCATATGTATGCCACCTTTGGAGCTGTCGTATGGAAGGAGGTTTTGTACCCCCACTTGTTGGGGCGAGGTAGGGCAGCGTGTGATGGGTAGTACAAAGATACTGCTTCAGACAACAGAGTAGATACAGCATGTTAAGAAGAGGTTGTTGACCGCTCAGAGTCGCCAGAAAAGTTATGCAGATAGGCGACGATCCGAACTCAAGTTCCAGGTCGGTGATTTCGTGCTCCTGAAGGTATCTCCTTGGAAAGGAGTGATCCGATTCAGGAAGAGGGGCAAGTTGGGACCTCGGTATATTGGGATGTTTAGAGTGATCACGAGGTTGGGCAAGGTAGCGTGTCGCTTGGAGCTACCTGCGGAGTGGGACCAGATCCATGATACCTTCCACGTGTCGCAGCTGAGGAAGTGTATGGCCGATAACTCGGCAATGGTACCCTTAGAGGATATCCAGGTGGATGCAAGTCTAAATTATCCTGAGAAGCTAATCGCAATCTTGGATCGGAGGACCAAGGTTCTGAGGAACAAGGAAGTGCCCCTGGTTCAGGTCCAGTGGCAACATCTGAGAGGGCCCGAGATGACCTGAGAGCCAGAGTTGGAGATGCGGGAGTAGCATCCGAAGTTGTTCGCAGGATGAGACTTCGAGGGCGAAGTCTGGTTCTAGTGGGGGAGAATTGTAACAACCCGAAATCTAGGTAAGCTTATGACCCCTTTTATTTTGGAGAGTTGGCATATTAGTCCCTCAAAGTTGTATGGTGGATTAATGAGTACGCTAGGCATATTGAAGTGTACGTCGTGCATACTCGCGCGCTTCATTTGTATGTAGATTTATCCGGGTATGCTAGGCGTACCCAAGGTTACATCGGGCGTAACTGGCCCAGATGTAAAACCCAAATTTTTGGCTGTTGCACTATAAAAGGAACATGTAGTCCTTTGTCGTAGTCACCATATCCCCTTGAGTGACTCCTTGGAGAGATGAGATTCGTGCTTTAGCTTGTGTTTGTGTTTTTGAGCTTGAAGTTATCTTTTAAAGGTGAAGAAGGAGAAGAAGGAGCCATTTTTGGAGCTAGAAATTGAAGAACAAGTGTAGATCCGAGTTCTACAGTGGTTGGAGATCCTTTCTAAGGTAAAAAGCTGAAATCTTTCCTTGTTCTTTATAAGTTTTGCTTTTTGGACCATCTTTAGGGTTTTTAGTTCAAAGTTGGAGACTTTATGTGCAAAGAGTCTCTATAAGCTTAGATCTGACCTTTTCTAGCGTATAATGTGTTGAGGAGTCATAAAAATCTAGTCTTGGTCGTGGATCTTGTGTCATGCATGAGTTATAGTCTCATTATGAAAAGAGGAAAGGTGTTTTAAGCATAAAGTGACCTTTACAACCATGCAAAGGCTTAAAGGTTTCAACTTTATGGATTAATTCACATTAGAGGAGTCAGATCTGAAGTTTGGATGCAAGTCTTAACTAATTAAGACATGAATGAGATGGATAAGGAAATTGGGCATTACGCTGGGCGTAATGCCAGTACGCGCGGCATAAGTAGCTGTACACCCCGTTTCTGTGAAGGCTCTGGGTACGCCCAGCGTACACGTTTGGTATGCGCAGCGTAACCTGGGGGGTTCACTTTTGTTGACTTTTAGGGTTTGGTCAACATTAGTGTAATTAAGCCAAGTAAGGGGTAAAATGGTCTTTTACCTTCCTAAGAGTGATTAGAGGGAACGGTGTAGCCTAGGGAAATGTGTTGATGTTGAGTGTTATTTCATATGATTAGGCAGAGGCTAGATCTTATCCTATGGAGTCTGAGATTTATGAGATTTACGAGTTACCGAGCTACACGAGGTGATTCTTCTCACTATACGTTACCTAGAGTGGTATTTATGTGGACCGGAGGGTCTTATGTGTTATGTATGAGATTATTTGAATCTATGTGCTATGTGATATTTGCATGTTATATGATTGTATAGAATGGACCGGAAGGTCCAACGATATAGATCGGACCAGAGGGTCCAACGATTCAGACCGGGCCGGATGGCTCAACAAGCTACGGGATTGGAGGGTCCCACTGAGACACATCGACCGGAGGGTCGTACCATAACCTCGGGTGGTGTATGTGTTTTATGTGGTATATTGGGGAACTCACTAAGCAATTATGCTTACATTTGTTGTGTTATGTGCTTCAGATACTAGCGAGGACCGTGGGAAGGCGTCGGCATGACTCGTACACACTAGAGGAGGGATTTGTTTTTGTGATCTTGGGATATGTTATGTTTTGATAACTATGGTTGAATACTTTTGAGAAATTTTTTATATAAATTGGTTGTTGAAAAATGAAAATTTTGTTTTGAAAATTACGTTGTTACATGACTTCCCTGAGGATATGGCGATTTATATCATTCTCCATTCCTTACCTCAAAGTTATGATCAGTTTCGTATGAATTATCACATGAACAAGGAGGAAGTCACACTTAGCAAACTTCAAGGACTCTAAAGGACAGCTGAAAATGGCCTTAAGGGTAAAGTGGTTGTTACTTCTACTCCTTTAACAGCTCCTGTTCTGGCAATTGGGCATGGAAAGGGGAAGAAGAGGAAAATCCCTTCGAAGGGTACCACGGGAAAGTCTCTTGATGGCTCCTCTTCAAGTGGGACAAAGAAAGGTCCCATCACTCCTTCTTCAAACCCAAAGGAAGCAAAATGCTTCTATTGCCAGGAATACGAGCACTGGAAGTGAAGCTACCCCAAATACTTGGAAGATATAAACGATGGGAAAGTTAAACTCACCCATGCAGGTATTTATACAATATTGTCTAATAACTCATCTAATACTAATTCTTGGGTGCTTGATACAGGTTGTAGTATTCACATTTGTACTGATTTGCAGGGCCTAAGAAGAACTGAGCAAGTGGAGCACGGGAAGATAAACTTAGTCATGGGCAACAGGAAAGCATCACTTGTTACCAAGATAGGAGTCTATTCATTATTGCTAAATAATGGATTAATGTTAAATTTGAATAAATGTTGTTACTCATCCAAAATTGCGAGAAATATTATTTCCTTTCATGGATTTTACAAACAAGGGTTTACATTTTCGATTGATAATAATAATGGTGCTATTAATGTTTATTACAATGATGTATTTTACTTTAAAGCATTACCTTGTGATGGTGTATATGAAGCTGTGAATATTGTAGACAATATAGGAAATAATGTGTTGTATATTGATTCTTCAAATAGCTTGGATAAAGCATCCTTGTGGCATTCTCATCTTGTACATGTCAACAAGAAGCGCATAGGCCAACTCCAAAAGGTTGTAGTCTTGGAATCATTTGACCTAAAGTCGGATGATAGTTCCGAGCCTTGTTTACTTGGAAAAAATGACAAAAACACCTTTCACAGGTACTTGTGATAGGAGTGAAGGTTTGTTCGATCTAGTACACATAGATATGTGTGGGCCCTTCAAAGTTACTACAAGGGATGCTAATCTCTATTATGTGACTTTTACTAATGCTTACAGTAGATATAAATATATCTACTTAATCAAGCATAACTCAGAAACCTTTGAAAAGTTCAAAGAGTTTAAGCAAGAAGTTGAGAATCAATTGGGAAGGAACATCAAGATGCTACGATCCGATCAGGGAGGAGAGTATCATAGCATTGAGTTCCTTGACTATCTTACGGAATGTGGGATTAGGCGCAATCGAACCTTGTTAGACATGGTTCGTTCCATGATGAGTCGATCTTCGTTACCAATATCATTCTGGGGTTATTCCTTAGAGACTTCCGCCCATATTCTTAATCTAGTCCCTACTAAAAAGGTTGTCGAAACACCTCACGAGATGTGGACTGGGAAAGTTCCCAATCTGGACCACATCAAGATTTGGGGTTGTGAAGCTTTCGTGAGGCGTGAGACTCACGACAAGCTTGAGCCTCGAAGTAAGAGGTGTATTTTCATCGGCTACCTACAGAGATCCTTTGGTTACCTCTTCTACAGACCCAATGATAATGTGGTCTTTGTAGCAAGAAGAGGAGTCTCTCGTGAGAGAGAATTTATAAGCCAAGGAGACAGTAGGAGGCAAATTGATCTTGAAGAGCTTCAAGAGTCAAGCGGTGAAGGAACCTCAAATACTATCGGACAACCTGATGAGGAAACTCCTATTGAGCCGATAGATGAGTCTATACCTCCAAGGTGTTCCACAGGATTTAGGAGAACACCTGATTTTTATTATGGTTATCACATCACTAATGAAGGTGATATATTTATCAGTGCTAGTACACTCATAGATATGGATGAACCTAATAATTATAAGGAATCCATTGCAGGCCCTGGGTCTGCAAAATGGAAGGAGGCTATGGACAGCGAGATTCATTTCATGTATGACAATCAAGTTTGGAACTTGGTTGACAATATACCAGGTCGTAAGACAGTTGGGTGCAAATGGATCTTCAAGAAGAAGACTGACATGGATGGGAAGGTACACACTTACAAAGCGCTACTGGTAGTGAAAGGCTTTACTCAAACTTTAGGAGTTAACTATGATGAGACCTTCTCACCAGTAGCGAAGATTAAGTCTATTAGGGTGTTGTTAACCATAGCTGCATTTCATGATTATAAAATATGGCAGATGGATGTCAAAACTGCTTTCCTTAATGCAAAGTTGGTTGAGGATGTTTACATGGCTCACCCAGAGGGTTTTGTCGATGCAAAATATCCTAATAGAGTGTGTAAGCTTGACAAATCCATTTGTGGATTAAAGCAAGCATCTCGCAGATGGAATCTTTGCTTTGATGAGAAAGTTAAAGAGTTTGGCTTTTCGAGGAGCGAGGATGAGTCATGTGTATATGTTAGGGCTAGTGGGAGCATAGTTAGCTTTTTGGTGTTGTATGTCGATGACATACTACTCATAGGAAATGAAATCCCAACCTTGCAGGAGGTTAAGTCCTGGCTTGGGAAGTGTTTCGCTATAAAGGACCTTGGAGAAGATTCCTATATCCTAGGAATAAGGATATTGAGAGACTTGAGTAAGAGACTAATTGGACTTAGTCAAAGTACCTACTTAGATAAGGTGTTGAAGAGGTTAAGCATGCAAGAATCCAAGAAAGGCAAATTACCTATCCAGAATAATAAAAGATTGAGAAAGACTCAAAGTTTGAGTAAAGAAGCTGAGATAGCTGAGATGAGTCATATAACATATTCTTCCGTCGTGGGCTCCATCATGTATGCTATGACTTGTACTTGCCCTTATGTGTACTTTGCTTTGAGCATGGTTAGTAGATATCAAGGGAACCTTGGCAAGGCTCACTGGATTGTGGTAAAGAACATTCTAAAGTATCTGCAGAGGACTAAGGACTGGGTCCTTACCCTCGGTGGTAGTGATGAATTGAGAGTGGAAGGATATAGCAATGCTAGTTTTCATACTGATAGGGATAATTTCCGCTCTTAGCCAAGCTGGGTCTTTATCCTAAATGGAGGGGCAATTACTTGGAAAAGTACCAAGAAGGAGACAATTGCTAATTCAACTTGCGAATCAGAGTATATAGCAGCAAACGAGGCAGCAAAGGAGACGATATGGCTGAAGAACTTCATCAGAGACCTTGGAGTTGTACCAGCTATAAAGGAGCAAATGGAAATTATCTGTGACAGCGAAAGTGCGGTTACTTTAGCTAAGGAACCAAGAGATCATGGAAGATCTTTGCACATTGACAGAAAGTACCATTTCATCAGACATTGAATAAAAGAAGGAATCCTCGTGGCAAAGAGGGTATCATCGGATGAGAACCCAGCAAATCCACTCACAAAGGGACTGAGTAAGGTTAAGCATATATAGCATGCGAGGCACATAGGGCTGAAGGATGATATTAGTTTTAATAATTACATAGTTTTCTGAAACTTGTAAAATGTAATTGACATTGATGATTAAATAAAAGTTGTTATTTATTTATGAGTAAAGTGTTACTATCTTATGTTAATCGTTTACTATGGTTTCAATTTTGCATGTTTTGACTTCCTGAATAATTATGTTATTATTCGAACTCTCCACAGTCAGTCATACTTTGGAAGTAGATATCGATTTAAGATTGTCATGAATTTGGCATGTATGATTTGTCTAATGTGCATTAGACATAGCAATGGTTTCTGCAACATTCATGAGTACTCATAAGGCCTGAGTATTGGATTCAACCGATGCTCACTTGCATCACTTCATGGAATTTATCTCGAGTGATCATTAGATGGTAATATCATATAAATCTTCAAACCTAGAGATATGAGTTGTTGACTATGAGTTGGTTATCCATGATTGTATGAAAACGTATTGGTAACTCGATGTTATAAAATGTGCTTTTGTGCATAATTCAACAAGTGGTCAGTACAAGCATTTGAGTCGAAGTTTATCTGTTCCTTCTAAAAATAGAAGCGATATTTGGTCAGAACCTAATTCATGTGTTCAATTTAGTTCTATGTCGAAACAAATCAGAGATTGAGAAACAAATACTAGACAATAAGTAAGAGACCATGTTCCATGTATTTGTCCGACTGATATTCTAAGAGCCGAGGATTATATGATCACTTATCTTAAATGGCGTATCATTATCATCTCAGTTCCGAGAGACTTTGAAATAGCTACGATTGCTAGTCGGGTTCTAAAGTCATATCTACAAATATAGTTATTAGAATTATCCAAGTGGGAGACTGTTGGATATAGTGTCTAAGTCCATAACTGTATTTGGTATGTACTTGACCCGACCCGACATGGTCCACTTGGGTTGCATGGCATTGTAATACTTGGATAGACAAAATGAGAGAAAGGAAACTTATGGTTATTAATATATTATAAGTTCTAATATATTAATTATAGTATTACTTAATTAGTGTTGATCAAGAATTAATTTAGAGTTAATTTGGTGATCAATATGAGACTAGTTAAATATATAGGGTTGATTATGTCAATCATCTATTCTTTTATAGTGGGCTAATGATCCATGGTTTATGAAGTTAGGCTATAACCCATTAGGAGCTCCATGGATAGTCCATGGGAGATACAAACCCATGGATCAATACAAATGAAGAGTCATGACAATTAAGGGCCTTCATGTGTAAACCCTAACTGTGACAACACTATAAAAGGGGCCCTATGGCTAGCAAAATCGATACTAGTTGATTCTAAGAGGGCATAACCGATTTTCAGTGTTAGTGACATTTTCTCATGTTATTCCAAGTCTTGTGGTGTTGTGTGAGCATTTAAGGCACACCATTTGGGGTGCTAGGCTCACAAAGTCATCAAGGAATTCAAGCAACAACAAAGGTATGTACTTCTACTAGTTTTTATATTACATGTTCCCCATGTCATGCTAGTTAGGAAGTAAACCTTGGGAAAATCAAATTTGCATGTATATTAGACAAAAACATAGATCCAAGGTTTATAGGGTTGCATGTACACCATAGGAGTGTTAGAATGCTCAAAACCCATCACATTCGACCAAGCCACCACTGGAGCCCCTTCTCACCACCTTCGTCCTTCCCGTGCTCTGTTCATGAATCCTTCCTCCTCCTTTTTGTGTTGATGACGATTGAACCACCCAAGAAAACGAACCCCTTTTCCCCTCATATTCTTCCTACTTTGTTGTTCCCATCGACCACAAATCCCTAGAGACCATCACCTCCTAAAAATCGATTGACAAAAGTTTGACATCCATCAGACTTCTCCTGACTTCGTTGTATTTGTTTCGTTCATAAGCCACCACTGCGAGTAATCAATCGACCACAAAATTTCTACTTTTGGACGCCCATTCAATTTGCCTCTCGTTTGAATCACGAGACCTAGGCCATAGGCCCGTTATAATCATAAATGATTATATAGCATCGCTCGTTCCTTTCTCCTCCGCCACCATCACAACAACCACAACCACCACCGCCACTGCCACCACCACTACCACACCTCTAACATGAGCCGACCCCACCACTGTCACATCCGTGACTTATACCATCACCACCTCTACCACAACCACTTTTTATGCCACCAACTGTGATAAAAATATATGATTACTCAGTCTGTGAACAAACATATATGTATAATCATTTATGATTACGCATACACTGCTATTGTCGGTATACTAGAGCGTTAGAGTGGAAAATGAAAAATATATTGCTTAGGTTGAATCTCAAGATCTCTAGTGAATTATCATATATATATATATATATATATATATATATATATATATATATATATATATATATATATATATATATATATATATATATATATATATGCTTTTCAAATAGGCAAATATGCATATTTATAGTTTTCATTTTTTATTGCATGTTTTTTTATGATTTTTACATGAGATTATTCTAAATGTCGGTATGTCGCCTTAGGGTCATGTAGTGGTGTTGGTTTGCTAAAATTTGACCGATTTTTTGGTTTTCAAATTCTCATGTATCTTTTGGTTTAAAAAAATTCTTCTAAATGGTCATCTTAGGGTCACAGGATGGTGTTCGTTTTGAAAATTTTTGGCCGGATTATTTTTTTTTCAAATTCTCACTTATCTTTTGGTTTTAAAAAATAAACTCACAGGTATCATATGTTGTCATCCTTCATTGAAATCAAAGTTTCAAATATCATCACAAACATTAAATCAAAAATAGTTGAGTAGTAAATTAGATGTTTTGTTCAAAAATAATTATTTATCATCACAAAAACACATTTGTTACGAGATTTTTAGTTATTTTTTCTTGGTTCGACACTTGTTGGATGAAATAATAACAAATAATGCGAAAAGGATATGCTCAAAATATGGTACATGATGAAGTTTATGTTGTAAAGTATCGTAGAAATTAACAGGAGAAAATTTGAAGAAAATATTATACAGATGGGAATTAAGGGTTTCGATGTCATCTTAGGAACGGAATGGCTTGGAGATAATCCCGCCAAAAGAGCAAAGTTCTTTTTGAGAAACAATATTTGTATGAGGACTTAAGAAGGAATTCTCAAAAAAAGAAATCAATCTTTCAAGACACCTCCATAAACACCTAGGGATGAGCAGTTTGTCCCAAATTCCGATCACGTACCGTTACCGTACCGGAACCGGTAACAAACCGTACCAAATTTAAGGATATAGGACGGTACTCTATCCCCCATATGGTTGCCTTTAGGACACTTAATTACCTGTAGGTGTTGTGAACGACGTGTTCACCGGTGTACTCTATCCCCACATGGATGCCTTTAGGACACTTAATGTTGAGGAAGCCCCTCTGCAGTAATGTCCATCCCGATGAAAAAACCTGAAATAGGTTCCTTATAATGGACGTTATTTTAAGGAACATAAAGTGAGGATAACGGGAATGGGTAATTGGGTTTATTGTTGATTGTTGAATTAAATATAATTATTTATTGTGGGTTGAAAACCCTAGATGCTCACCAGGCTCCCAAGCCTGACCCACTCAGTTTATTTGTATTACAGGAACAGGCGCAAGAGCTTAAGATGGGCGAATCATCAAGTTGTTTTGTTTACAAGTCTGTATATGTATATATTTGTTGAATGACTTGTAATGCTATCGTTTATGCTTTATGATCTGTATCGGAACATGACATCCCGACTTTTGAATATGAAATGAAATCATATGTCTTATGAAATGTTTTGGTAAATATCTATTTTATCATGTTTTGTTTTTGAGAACAAATTCCGCATCTCTTTTAAAATTAAAAGGATTTACTCTGAAAATGTTTAAAAAGCATAAATGAAACCGGTCTTTTCTGGCCGAGATTTTAGGGATGTCACACATGCATTGAAAACCATTTCTCATTCTCATTGGTCAAAACCATTTCATTTGGATTGCCAAAATTACAATCCATACCATTCATTTTAGATTCAAAGGTTCAGATTAGCCTTCCTTGTTTTTTAAGATAACATGCTTAAATGTTTTGTACCTTAAGCTTTAAAGTTTATACTTGAGACAGTATTATGTATGCTTTATAAGATGGTATATATATATATATATACTAGTAAGGTACCCGTACGATGCTGCGGCGCCTGTTAGTCCTTTCGGCAAAGAGTTTTCATGTGGCGATTAGTTTCCTTCTCGTGTTGAATAGTTCGTTTCGGCCATTTAGTCGGATAGTTCCTTATGGTGAATAGTTTCTAGCTAGATACATAGACGTAGGGGTTAAATAGTTTAGTATGTTGTGTCATCTATTGCTCTGGTTTTTATTATACGATTATTTGGTAGTGGTTGCAAAAATGAAAGTGAAAATATATATATATATATATATATATATATATATATATATATATATATATATTGAAAAAGTGATATGTTCTATAAAATCGATGATAAATTTGGTTTCGTCCAACGATTTTGTGTTAAAAATAAAATTACGTTGTTTTTTTTTTAATAATAAAAATATACTACATTCTTGTGATTAGTTTTATTTTTTGAATATCATATTTCAAAATTTTCTCAAATAATCGAGAAGCATCATTAAACGTTAACGGTTAGTGTGTTTTTAGATGTGCACTTCAGATAGGTTTTTTTTTTATTTTTTTATTTTTTTATTTTTTTGCATTGTAGTTTTAACACATTTATATTGTGAAATCTTCTATTACAGTATAATATTTTCTATTATTATAAGATATCAAACATGAATGATTTTGAATCTACCATAAAAAAATGTTTATTCCAATAATCGTTGAGAGTTTTTTTCACTTTTATCGACATTAGATTTTACTAAATACTTTTTTGTATTTCCCATATTATATTATTAACTCTTTTATACAATAAAATTTCAATTTACACTTAAACTTTAAACCTTTATTATTTTTGGATAATTCTTAAATTTGAAGAAATTTAGTTACAAAAATATAATTCAAAACAACATAAAACATTATTTTGTTTGTAATGCCAATTTTGTTTGCAATGCCAACGCTGCTAAACAAACACGGCTAGCAGCCACATTACGGGAATTTGAGATTATAGTTTTGATAAATTAAATAAAAGATATCATAAACAAAAATAAATTTTTATATTTAATTGTAATTTTTGTTTATAAACATAATAATATTTATTATAAAATTATATATAATATTTGACAATTTGTTGTTAGTTACATTGAACAAAAAGTAAAAATACTACTCATGATGACGTCAAAAACCAAGAAAAAACGATTAAAAAGCCAAATACAATAACAGATTCAGGAACAGATGGTGATGATGTCAGCCAAATCTAAAAACAAAAAACATGAAATTTGTTAGATATATGTATTTAATTTGTTAACAACCAAGTTTTGGTTGTTGATATACTCAAATAACAATACCCTTGGTAGGTAACCCTTACAGATAATCATCCTTTTAAATGAACTAAGATAGCATTTAAGATAATCATCCATTTATAACAGCAACAAACATCGAAGAGAGCACCAAACTTTGGCATCAACAAATCTAATAACTTTGTAGCCAGCAGGTCTGCATCTGCCATTTACCATAAGCCAAAACAATGGAACTACAATAATTAGGAAATTAGCACACCATGTATTAAAAAAATAATAAAGAAAAGTCATTATTTTTAACTACATACTTTATGTCAAAATTTCCTCAAGCAAGAATTTTGGAAACACCAACTGAGGCAAAAAGAAGAAGCACAAACACAATTTGAACACTTTAGGGAGAGATTGTTCCAATAACAACACTACTAAACAAACACAGCTAGCAGCCTCATTATGAGAATAAATCAAATGGAAACCACAAAATCAGACACATTAATGAAATTTTTCCCAAAACATCAAAGGAATTTTACTCAAAAATCGCACTAATACATTAGAAACATCATAGCACTTTAATCAAGCAACAGACTACAGCTTGATAAACAACAGGAGCATATCAAGGCAGTTTAGTGAAATAAGACTAAAACTTGAGAAACAGCAGCAGCATATTAGAGGCTGAATAGTCAAAAACCCCACAAAAACTTGAGAAGCAAAGTAAAATGGTGCAAACATCAGAGCCTCAACAAATTTGAACAAATTTTGACCCTTTTTGTTCCAAATATACAAAAGAATTCATTTCACAACTACAATAACAAATAAATAAACCTACACACACTAATCAACAGTTTAAAACTAACCTAAATTGGTGTTATGCTTTAATAAATGTTTCAGGGTTTGATTTCAATTCTGTTCTTTCTGCATGTAAAAAAGAAGACATAAACTAAAAGAAATGGAAATGATTTTACCTCAGACCATGGATTAGGTTTTAATAGCCATAAAAATCAAGAAAGACACGTATCATAGATCATGGTTAAACATAACCTGCAAATAGAAGGAGAAATGTGTGTGGTTAGACCTATGAGTACATGTGTGTGTGTGTCTGTGAACACATATATTTGCAACTAATTTCATATATCTGTAATTAATTTCATAAAAAAACACACAAATTCAAGTTCATTAAATTTGACATTTTCCCATAATAAATCAATAAAATTATTATGTAAATAAATAAACAAAAATCAGCAATACGACTATCAAAATATAAAGCCATACAACACAAATGTAATCTTCATCCCCAAACATAGATCTATTCAGAAGTCATTTTGAGTAAAAACAACAAAATAAAACCCATATCTAACATCCAAACACAAATTCAGTGTAACCTACATGCGGTTTTTTTTCGGTTTAATCAAGAAAAAGTTCCAAATGAAACCCTAAATCGCCAAATAAGAAAGAAACCATACCAAATGATTCTACCTCTGAATCTTCGGTAAAGCGGCAGCAGCAGGAGATGTAAACGGATCCAAGATTTTACCAAAGGGTTCATTTGGGGTTCAAAATACAAAATTTCTTTTCCTTTTCTGTGACTATGACTGTAAAATACAAACAAAACATAAATATTATAGTAATATGAAACAAAAACACACATACACACAGTGAAAGAGATACATTGGTGGTGAGATATTAGCCTTTTAGTAAATGATAGAGATAAGAGTGAGAAATAGAGAGCCGATGTCGATGGAGATGATGGAAACCGATGCTCGAAGATGGTGGTGGTGTGCTTCCGAATCAGATCCGAAAGAGACACTTATCAATTATTTCAGACCTGCATCTAGTCATCACCAAAATAAAAATAAAAAAAATAAAAAAAAAATGAGATAAAGAGAAAGGCGATACAGATGAGATATGGTCGGACTTCCGACAATGGTTGATGTAGGAGACGGTTTCAAGGTTATGGGTGGTGTGACAGTAAGTATAGGGTATTCAGAGAGGACATGAGGTGTGAGAGAGTAAAAAGGGATTCAAAGTTCAAATGAATTTGTTGGAGCCATAAGTGTTTTTTTAGTTCAAATTAAAATTAAGATTATAGAGAGGGTTTAGAAATAATTTGAATCGAGAAACAATTGGAAAGGTGATGAGGACATAAATGAGTGGCTCTTCAAATGTTAATATAATGGAAAGCCAATTCATCAGTGTTTTGTTTCGAGTATACGATCTGGGATATGAAGGGTGCATCAAATTCATGTACTTCAAGCAGTTTCAGTTGTCTTTTAAGACCATGCATTGAAAACCATTTCTCATTCTCATTGGTCAAAACCATTTCATTTGGATTGCCAAAATTACAATCCATACCGTTCATTTTAGATTCAAAGGTTCAGATTAGCCTTCCTTGCTTTTTAAGATAACATGCTTAAATGTTTTGTACCTTAGGCTTTAAAGTTTATACTTAAGACATTATTATGTATGCTTTATAAGATGGTATAGATATATATATATATATATATATATATATATATATATATAGAGAGAGAGAGAGAGAGAGAGAGAGAAAGAGGTAAGTTCAATTGAGAAAAAAAATAAAAGGTTGAGGTCAGTCAATCATTTTTATATATGTAAAACACATTTAGATTAAGTCATTAAAGACGCGCTGTTTTTCTGAATCGTTCATTCGTTCTTCATCAACACAATCTGTTATTCATTCATCTGGATCGTTCCTCTGTTCTTCATCAACATCATATCTTCTCCATCAACATCATATGTTCTTCATCAATGTCATCTGTTCTTCATCAAAAAAACATCAACGTCACCTGTTCATCATCAAAAAAACATCGACACTTCATAAAACATCAATTCTTCATCAAAAATCTTCGTTATTTTATCAAAATGTAGTGATTCATCATCAAAAACATTTATTTTGTACGATTAATTGTAAGTCATGATTCAATCTTGTCCAGTTTCGTTGATGTCAAGCAAAATCGATAAACATAATCCATATTTATCGATGATATATTCACTTATGAATATTCAACGATGCATTCACTTGTGAATATTATATAGTATTTTCAGTTGTAAGTATTAGATGATATATTCACTTATGAATATTAGATGATATATTCATATGTGAATATTACACAATTTATTCACATATGAGTATTACACAGGATATTAACATATCAATATTACAATGTATATTCACACACACATATATATATATATATATATATATATATATATATATATATATATATATATATAATTTTTATATGTTATTCACATATGAATAACATATACACTTGTATATTTGTTTTGTGTTTTAATAATCATATACTGATTAACGTGCGAAAACATATTCATATGTAAATATAACGTGGTAATTTAGTTCATGCATTTTGTCAAACATTTGGAGTGCATACAAGTAATCTTTTTTAAAAATGCTAAAAACATGATACTATAATTATTTAAAACCTACAAAATAGTAGATTGATAGAGAATTATATGAAATTTTAAAAAAAATGATTTGATGTTTTTCTAACCTTAATTTCGAAGTTTTGTTTGATGATCGATGTTGAATGAATGGTATGAAGTGAAACTGTTGTTGATTATTGATGATGTTGACCTAATCACACTGAGAGTATAATTAACCATAGACGTTGAAAATATGTTCGTATTCAAACATAATTGAAGGTTAGATTGAAAGAACCAAAAACGAATTTTATTTGTCGACTGTTGCATGATGTTGATGATCGTGTTTTTGACGAAGATGGATGATTGATTAACATTGGATGATGTTGATCGATGATTTAATTGAATAAATTTGGATGATCATTGAAGGTTGGAGAAAAAATTTGGATGATGACGATCGAGTACTAATGAATTTGAATTGTCATCAAATTATCCACAGTTAAATATCTATGATTGAAGGATATCATATCATATTTACATGTTTGTCACCATGTATTTTATGTTAAGATGGTAATTAAATGATTGGTTGAGAATGGTTTCTCCATTCTCAACTTTTTTATTCTCAATTGAACTCTCTCTCTCTCTCTCTCTCTCTCTCTATATATATATATATATATATATATATATATATATATATATATATATATATATATATATATATATATATATATATATATATATATATATATATATATATATCTTTTTATTGCATTATTTAATATGCGATTCTTCTAAATGGCTATCTTAGGGTCATGTAGTGGTGTTGGTTTGCAAAAAATTTGGCCGTTTTTTGTTTTTCAAATTCACATGTATCTTTTGGTTTTAAAAAAATCTTCTAAATGATGGTCTTAAGGTCACGTGGTGGTGTTGGTTTGGAAAAAAAATTTGGCTGGATATTTTTTTTTTTCAAATTCTTACTCTTTTGGTTTTAAACAACAACCAAACAAGTATTAGATATTGCCATCCTTCATGGAATCGAGATTCAAATATCATCATAAACATATTAAATCAAAAGCAGTTTAGTAGTAAATTAGATGTTTTGTTCAAAAATAATTATTTTCACAAAAACGTTACGAGATTTTTAGTCATTTTTTCTTGGTTCGACGTTTGGTGGATAAAATGATAATAATAATAGATGACACGAAAAAGATATGTTCAAAATATGGTACATGAAGTTTATGTTGTAATGTATATGAGGTGGATACGTAGTGGCGTGGCGTCTGAACATCATCTCTTCAAGATATGCATTCGAATTTTAAAAAAGACATAGAGTTGATATCAAACAAAATCCACGTTTTGGAAACGTTGTCTCATTCCACATGAGAGAGAAAGGAATGAGTAAATAAAAATAACTTGCACTTCCTCCTATGTCAAGTGATATTGTGAAAGAGACAATACTTTCTAATCACATGATGTCACACTTCAAACTATTTATACTCGATTCTATATCAATTCTATATGAAATTATGAATCTATATAAAATACCAAATTTTTGGAAAAAGTTTATAAAAATTTTCTAATGTTTTTAACAAAACATCTTATTATTTTGAGAAAATCATATAATCTATTATTTGTTGTTCAAATATAAAAAGAGACTTTTTCATTAATTTGAACAAAATATTAAATAATCGGGATTTTTTGTTAAAAAAAAAAAAAAAAAAAAAAAAAAAAAAAAAAAAAAAAAAACTTCTATGATTTTGCTGAAACCTTTTTCCCAAGAGTTTGAGTTTTTCTGTAGCTTTTCCTTAATAGTCGATGTTTCGGTTTACACTAAATATACAATTTCTTCTTGGTTAATAGCGAATACGACTCTAGTTCTCATGGAGTTTTTTTTTTAAGTCGGATTGCTTTTTGTTAATGTGTTTATTCAATAAGTTATTTTTAGATTTCTGAAAGAAATATTTGGATATATTTTGTAAATCCGATTATTGTGACCATACATATAAATGATCAAGACCAACTCAACAAAGAGCGAAACTTAGTTCTCATGGAGTTTTTATTTTTTTATTAATTTTTTTGTAAGTCGTAGTGCTTTTTTGTCAATGTGTTTATTCAATAAGTTATTTTTAGATTTCTAAAAGAAATGTTTGGATATATTGTGTAAATCCAGTTATTGTGACCGTACATATAAAGGATCAAGAGCAACTCAACAAAGAGCGAAACTTGTAGTTCTCCTAATTGGAAACTCTTTTCATTTGCACAAGCCAAACATAGTTGAAATTTTTTCTTAATTATTAGGATCATATATATAGATATGATCATGGTTCGGATAGTTTGTATACTTGGTTACTAACTGTTTATTTTTAATTCGGATGATACTTATAGTTTGTTTTTCTTTTGGTATTGGTCTGTGATAGACTTTAAATGACTATTATACTCTTCGTAATGCTTTAAAAGTTTTTTTATTTTTAACTTATTAAAAAATTCTTCGATAAAATGTGTGTTCCTTTCACCATTAACCAGAAACCATAGGTATCCCACTGGTCTTTTGGCCAAAACCTCCTTGATCGCCGCGACTCTCAACGTAAACCATTGGACGACCATAAAACACCATCCCCCCTATATTACAAAGCTATAAAACAAGAAACGGATTAAAATCACAAGCAAGTGTTGTAAATGTAATAATAAATTCACGATGAAATTATACACTTGTCTTTTGAATTTTGGATGTGTTCGGCAAAATTAGCTTGTAGTGAGTAGCTTATAGCGGATGGCGAATAGCTTGTAATGTTTTGTTAAACGCTACATTAAGTAGCATTTGGATTTAGAGCGTCTTGCTTAAACTAAACGCTAAAAACTTGTAGTGTCAAACAAGGATTTCTGTTCAAAACGGGGCGTTTTGTCAACCGGTAGAAGCTCTTAAATGCTCCCAAAAACTCTTTGTCGAACACGCCCTTTATCCAATTCTTTAATCTTATGAACCTATAACAATTAGAAATCAACAATCGCCTATGAAATCTACAACTCACTACATTAATATTTCAACAAATACAAACTTACTTGCCAATCATTAAAATAGTAAAATGTGAATTGGTGTCGGCTAATTTTTTTTAGAAGCAGTCATCCATATATAAAAAGGAAAAGAGAACACGAACTAGCAAAACGTTAGAACGGGAATTACAAAAAGTTCAAAAGGTTTTTAACCTAGTTAAGCCTATCGTATGACATTTAGAAAATTCACATACCAATTAAAAGAAAATTGTCGAATAAAATTAACAATGTCACTTTGTTTTAACGTACCACCCAAAAAAATTATCGTTTTTAAATCTCCAAATATGGTAAATGGCAAGACACACAACCACAAATTTTTTTGCAAAGAGATAGTCATTAAGTCAATCATCCCAAATATTTGGGCCACCGATCCAACTTGAGAATGAGAAATATCCAACCGTTTGAAAATTGCCTTCCATGTTCTCCCAGCTACTTCACATTTATACAACAAATCATCTGATTGTGCAACCTCCATATCATAAAGAGGGGACATAATAGAAGAAACTTCTAACTCCAATTTCGAAATATTGTGGGTAGTAGGAACTTTATCCCTCAAAACACGTCAAATTAAGATATTAACCCTCCTAGGTACAAATCCCTTCCATCTAATCACAATACCTATGTTTGGAAGTATAATATCATCAATCCATCTTTTAATAACACTCTCTATAAAAGCATCATCCTCTCCGATCATGGACACTCATCTATCCAATGTTTTAAAACCCGGTTCGACCCGGCTGGTTCAACCGGTTGGACCATGACTCGGGATAGAAGTTGGGTCAGTTGACACCGGTTTTTTGTAAAATACAAATCGAATCGAACTGGCTGGGTTTCCCTTAAACCGCGGTTCGACCGCTTATGTCGAACCGGTTAAAACCGGGTTAACCCATTTTAATAGGGTTTGGATAGTTGGATACAAGTAGGGAACACCAAAACAACGAGTCATTTGCGGTTTTTTCAATATTTTTTAATGTTTAAACTTTATGGACATAAACTTATTGGTTTTGTATGTTTATTCATTATACATGAAAGTAAAAATATATAAAAATAGAAAAAGATCATAAATCGGGTTAACTCGACGATTCAACCGGTTGACCTGTGAACCGGTCATCACACCGGATCAACTAAAAACCTGGATTTTAAAAACATTGCATCTATCACTTTATCATTGGGAGCCACCTTTTTTAAACAATCAAGTAAACTCATGTATTGAAAATATTTTTCTAAAGTACTATCGCTCATCCAAATTTGCTTCCAAAATAAAGTTTTCATTCCACTCCCCACAAGCTTCTGCATGTAAGACTAAGTTAACCACAACACCTTTTTCATGGAGCCGAAAAGTTGAAGCAAGTATTCTAGCCAATGTACGTTCACCAAACCAAGTATGTTTAGTTTAATCAAACCCTCCACTTTCATCATATAAATTCTTAATAACTTGAACACAAAGATCATTTTTTTTTCAGTATATAATCATCAATACTCAAACAACGGTCACCTTCTAATTTAGTTGATCGTCATCCCCACATTGCAGTGTCATGTTAGTGTTGTATTGTGCTCACAATGCGTCGACAAAAATCACCCATCCTCGTCTATTTTTTGGTTTGTCTACAATGGTAGGTCCATTAATCAAAACCCTAGATTTGCAAATCGGTGCTCTTTCTCGGTTTGTAAATGCCTACATTTGTGAATAAGCTTTAGAAATTGTATTCTGCATCTTGAGCAAAAACTTAATGATTTCCAGAGAT
Organism: Lactuca saligna; assembly: GCF_052625555.1. NCBI lineage: Eukaryota > Viridiplantae > Streptophyta > Magnoliopsida > Asterales > Asteraceae > Lactuca > Lactuca saligna. The sequence goes on along the minus strand of NC_136419.1, from coordinate 116,813,757 downwards.
CCAAAACCATTAACCTTCGACATCGACTTCATATCGATGGTTCCTTACACTATGGGAGGCAGATTCTTGTGGTAAAAGCAATGAATTTTCTGGCGATGACTTTACACTTTTCAGGTATGTCGGAGAGAGAAAGCATCAACAGTTGAAATAGGGAGACGAGGAGATAAACGGAGGTGGATGGTGTGGGTGTGCACGATAATGATCATTTTTATTTTTTATTTTTGATATTTTTTTATATAACAAAACAAATCTATTGTACTATTAAAAAGGGTTAAATTTTTAGGTTTTTGTTCATTTTTATTTTTACTTTTGAAAGTGAGAAGCTTTAGGTTTATGTTCATTTTTATTTTTACTTTTGATATTTTTTTATATAACAAAACAAATCTATTGTATTATTAAAAAGGTTTTAATTATTTATAATTATATCAAGACTGGTACCGAAACAAAATTAAATTATAGGGAGTATGTGCGTTAAAAAAATATTAAAAACCAAACTATAGTTTACCGCAAACCGCAACGACCATTTGTATTTCCTATAATTTACCGTAATTATTATTATTGTTTAAAATATAATTATTGTGAGAAACGTGTAACTACACTATTCACACAAAAATATTAAAAGTTTGAGGACAAGCTAAATTAACATACATACAATTTAAATCTATGTAAGCAACTCTTCACAAAAAAACATACTAAATGTTTGAGGACAAGATAAGTTAACATACATACAATTTAAATCGACTTTATATATATATATATATATATATATATATATATATATATATATATATATATATATATATATATATATATATATATATATATATATATATATATATATATTAGCCATGTCTTAGGAAAGGTAAACTTTCTAAAAGGTTGGCAGAAATAGTCCCCTGCTTATATGTATATTTCAAAAACGTTTGTTTTCTACTTTTGGTGGTTTTTTGTCATTGTTTATATTCTTATTAGACACGCGTTAGCAATCTACCGCCTCTTTATCTTCCCCCACTGCCTCTCTCATCCGGTATCTTCCGGTATGTTCTCCATTTTGTTTGCCTCCTCTCAAACGACGATGAACGGCTCCTTCCTTCTTGCACACAACATCGAAGTAGTTCCCTCCGGATACCACCGCCTCTGCCGCTGTCGCTGCCGCCTCAAGCAGAGCTACTGACCTCCGCCTCCGCCTCTCCTACTTTAGCGCCGACTTTTTGATGTTGCCCTCTACTCAAACGAAAGAGATGGTGGGCGGTATTTATTTTCTCTCTCTCAAATGAAATCCATGGATTACCACTGCTCACGTGAAAAGCCGAAAACAGAAGCATGCACCGACACCTAACTGCGTTGCACTGGAGCACGATCTCTCCACCAACTTAACCACCATTGTTGCTAGGTTTTTGACTCCCCAGCTGTCATCGGTATGGAAACCCTAAAAGACCACCACCGAGGTCCTTCTCTGTCGGTCTTAAAGTCTATTTCGTTTGTTTCTTTCTTATTATATGAAATCGCTATCTAGAAACCGTCTTCTGTAACTTTGTATTTGTGTGTTTGAAGGTAGAAGGTTCTCTCCAGTCAAGAAATCGGTCCTATTAAATCTCAGGTTAGGGTTTTTTGTTTAGGGTTATCGCGGGTTGTAGTTATTTCGAGTTGGATCGAATGAGAAAGTCGTTGATTCAAATGACAAAGTAGTTGATTGAAGTTGCAATTCAATTTTGAAGTCTAAACAAATGAATGCTATTCTGGTTTACCATGTGCAGGAACTACTATCGTACGGTATGTGTTTGCTGAAATGTCAATGTCAACGAACAGTTTCTTTTTTGATTTCAGAACAGTGATGATGGAGATATGAAAGATTTATGTCAGCTCCTGGAAAAATTAACTCTTGTATGCTCCACAAGAGTCCATTTCTACCTCTCATTTTTCAATCCTAAATGATTTTTCTCCTTTCATAGTTATTTTGTGGTTTGCAGTTTTCAGGGTATATAGTTTAGTTATGACAGAAGTTAAGTCTGGACTATAGATATAGGTGAAGTTGTTGAAGTCGGAAAGGAGTTCGAGGGAGACGGGGAATAAATGTGGTGTTGTAACATATTTATTTGATTGTATGTATTAATTTTGAGTGAATTTTGATTTTATGTTCCATTTCCATCCATTCAGGATTGAAGCCAGATGTTATCGGTCTTCCATTAAAAGATTGGTCTCTAACTATAAGTCACATGTTTTCTTCTTTCTTGCATCTTATGATGTTATTATTTAGTATGAACGATTAAGGGTAAAACTGACAATTGGTATCAACATGCTTCTCCGGGAATTGACAGTTTACGCCCCAATATGGGTTACAAGAACAAAAAACCAATATGCAAAACTAAACTTGGTTTTATTTCGTATCACAAGAGCAATAGGTCTTAAGGCATACCCATGGGCACGGTTACATTGGAGCTTCACCAAATTGTGGTGTTGTTGCATTATGTAACGACCAAAAATTTCAACACAATTTAAACTTTTCAAAAACAATCCATTGTAATACCATTATTACAAAAAGGTTTTCAACACATTTATTATCAGAGTATTCCCAGAATCATGCCATAAACATAAACACGAGGAGCGGTACGATCACGCCTTCGCCTTGCCACGGTCTCCTGAAGAACCTGAAAAATATTTAAACCACAACTGTATGCACGAAAGCTTAGTGAGATACCCCCAAAATACCAACCACATATACGCCCTTCCAGGCTACGACCTTCCGGTCCAAAACATATTGCCTTCCGGCCCATAACATATTGCCTTCCGGCCCATAACATAAATAGCATACATAACATAACAAAACATAGAACAACCATGCATATCGGGTCTACTATGTGACTGGTCCGCCGTATCGGCCTTCAGTCCACCCTCCGTGTCTAGTCATGTCCTTTGAGTCTGCAGTGTGGTTGGTCTGCCCGCATCGGGCCTTCAACCCACCTGGTCCACTCTCTGAGTCTACAGTATGATTGGTCCGCCCGCATCGGGCCTTCAGTCGGCCTGGTCCACTCTCCGAGCTTCGGCACGTCTGGTCCGCCCTCGTGGAGCCTACAGCCTATCCGGACCGCTCGCTGGGCCTTCGGAACAACCGGTCCGCCCTGGGTATCTTGGCCTACAGAACAAAGCAGGACCCGCCTCAACCCAACTCCAGTCCAAACAACCATGTGCACATAACATATAATCATATAACAGTTCATAGTCCACAAACCGATCAAGCAGATCACATAACATATCATTACCCTAACCAGGATACAGACCTAACCGGTCATTAGCATATACCATCCTAGCTACCAGGATGCATACATATCAAAGCAATATCATAACCATATCCGAACCTCAATCCAATAAAGGGCCAGCCTTGGTGCCTTAGACCCTGTCGATATAGTGAGGATAACTCACCTCGCGAATGCCGATACTCTAAACTGAAGAAGCAGACTCTCGAACCACCAACTCACCGCAAATCCCGAACTAACCATCATAAAAAAATAAACATTAGATCCAACATACTTCCACTTATCGGGCCAAGACCAAAGTCCAAATCTCATACAAAGTCTAGCATTGGCCCAATTTACCAAATTGGGCCCACTTCACCAAATGGGCCTAGAACCAATGTCCATAACAATAATTGGGCCCAAAATACTCTATCCATAAATTCCCAGACTTGGTCCAATAACCAATTGTCCATCAACGGCCCAAACTCAAAGCCTAAATATGAAAGTCCAACAGGAGGAGTACGTTGGGCGTACAGCAATGAAACGCAATGAGGATCGGGGCTTTGGCCCGCTATACGGGGCGTACTCAGAGGTTACGCGGGGCGTAACTGCAATGCTCATAAAGTCCTTTTAACCTCTTAATGGCTTAAGCTCTTAAGCCCAAACTTCAGATCCATATGCCAAATATGATTAGAATTCATAAAGTCTCATACTTTATCACTTGGGACGTCCTTAAGCTCTTAATCCAAGGTCTTAATCCATTAAGACCTATATATCTCATACATGGAACAACTACAGCCCTTGGGACCTCATTTTTATCACTCAAGACCTCTCCAAAAGTCTGAAAGGACAGATAATCTTGACCAAAATGAAATATGCAACAAGGTGAGGACTTTTGGGACAAGAATGGTGACAAAACTTCAAAATACATAGATCTATGCAATATGAAGGTCAAGCAGGAAGCTTTATACCTCAAACAAGCTCCAAAGGGTGGTATCTCTTCAGATCTACAAGCTCCACACGTTGTTCTTCTTCTTTGACAACTTCTCTTTTCTCCTTCAAGCCTTTCTTTTGCCAAAAAGAGTTTTACAAGGTCAAACACACCCAATAATGGGGAGAACACGAGATCTAGGGTTTCACTGAGGTTGAAGATGAGCATAAGGAGGCTAAGGGGTGAACCAACATGTTCCTTATATACTGGCTGACCCTAAAATAGGGTTTGGGGTTTTTGAGAGTACGTTGGGCGTACCTCCCTGGTACACTGGGCGTACTCACCCGGTCACCCGCAACTTTTTGCCTCTTTACGCTGGGCGTACGTCCAGCTTACGCTGGGCGTACCCAGCCAGACTTCACAATTAAAAACATGCATGCATGGGACCATTTCCCTCTTATTCCAGAAAGAGCTACAACAATGATCAACTTCAAAACACCGGAACTCCTCTAATCTAAACCCACTCCCAAATAACTTATCATTCATACGAGCGTGACGAGAAGCCCAATGCTTCTAACACATACACCAGCCCGAAACCTTCTTGAATGAAACTCATTCCTCGCAAAAAGGACCAAAATTATCCTTCCTCTTAAATCTCAAGGACTCATACTTAAACACTTGAGGAACGGGGTGTTATAATTCTCCCTCACTTAAATTAGGCTTCGTCCTCGAAGCCTGCGACAACTCTACTCCAAAACTATCCCTGCAATGCACCGCCTGACATTCACCGAACCAGGATAACCAAGACTCAACCATCGAAATCCGACACCCAACTTTTTCTTCTTGCTGACAGGATGACACAAGCTTCAGCCCTATAGTGACTCTAACGAGTTCTCCACCGCAATCTCATAACCGCACCAAACTGGCTCTAGTGTCCTCGGGTTAGGAAAACCCCGATACACTGCTGACACTTCCAAACACCCTTCTGGATGCATTTTCACCACATAAACAAATCTATCTGGAATTACGAAATTCCATCCATGCATTCTTGCCGAGCCTCAGCAACCATCCAACCCGGATGTGCTCCCATACCACTGCCGTAATCTCGCTACCCAATGACCATAATTGGACCACTCCCATCATAGCCCTGCTGCTACTTCCACTTCCGTGGATTTACATTCCCTTAGCATGACCGCTAACCATGCAACATACATGTCCTGAACCTGCTCGCAAGGACTCTCGAGTCCATGCACCACTTCCACTAATCACAATCAATACCTGGGGCCAGACCTTCTAATGCTAACACATCACAACATACCCAACCTATTTCCTCGAACCGATCCGATAATACCTGTAGAGTCTTCAGCATGACTGGACCACCTCCCCAGGTCTTCAGTCAATCTGAACCACTCTCAAAACCTTCAGTCAATCTGGACCGCCCTCCAGGGCCTTCAGTCTGGCTGGACCGTCCCCCGAGCCTTCAGCCTGACTGGTACGCCTACCGGCCTTCAGTCTATCCGGACCGCTCAACTAGCATTCATCATTCCGAGTTATCTCTCCGGGAAATCCTCCCATGCATACTGTTCTAACCCTTTAAGGGTTCCGAACTCTATCTCCATCATACATACTCGATTCCAGCCTGATCCCAGGCCCTTCACAATCAATGCCATAGGTCTCTATCCCGACCCGCACGCCTGCTACTCACCCATACCAGCCTACTCTCGGCTGAAAGAAACACCGCTGAATCCCAAGCAGCTAAACAATCTCCCAAGCCTATCGATCATCCGGAGAATTTCCAACTCTCCCACACTTAGGGCACTGACTATCAACCGCCGGTCGCTATCACCGACCTCCCAAAATAACCTTGCACAAAACCTAACACTTACACGCGGACTGATTCCCACTAGCACTAGCAACCTTCACAAAAACACATTCCCACACTGATCATCCCGCTCGAAAGGGACCCAATCTTCAATTATCCACTCCTCAGACTGCAGATGCTACCCGACATTCAAACCAACGCCGTATCCACTAATAACCCTCACAATGATAACCAGCGAAAACCCAAAACACTAACCCATAACCATACAAAACCCTCAAGGAACAACGGATACCAAAACGAAAAACCCATACAACACGACCAGCAGAGAATAACACACCACAATAATCACAAGATAACAAGATATCAAGAAAGGAACATACCCGCAGCTGCATCCGACACTGCTCTGCCCTCCTCTGCTGAAAGCTGAAAAGCATGGCCCTGAGCCCTTGGGGGCTCCACTCCACCCTGACCTCCACCTGTGATCCTCAAAGTGGCCGGTGTTGGAGCCTGCACCGGTCCTGCAACAAGTTGTGGGCAGTTGACCCTTAAGTGCCCAACCTGATGACAATGATAACAAATTCTCAAATCCCAAACCGGCACTGACTGCCGACAATCCCTCGCATAGTGCCCCTCCTTTCCGCACTATGCACCACCGAACAAACAAACTCCGGTGTGACCCCTCCCACACTTTCCATAAATGTGGTTGCCCTGATCTCCCATCCTGGAATCAACGGTCTTAGACCGTTTCGTCGCTGGCTGTGACTACACCGGAGCTTGCCTCAGCTCACGCAACTGCAACTCAATCTCTAACTCATGCCGCCTGGCGGCCTCCTGCAACTCCAACAAGGTCTCGCACCTCTACGCGGACACAAACTGTCTTATGTCTCTCTTTAGCATACTCAGATATCTAGACATCTGAGCCTGCTCCGAAGTGAACTCAGGGAAAAACATCGCCCTCTTAGTAAACATCCTGGTGATTTCCGTTACCGACTCCGAATCCTGCTTCAGCTTAAGGAACTCCTGAGCCAATCTCTCCCTCTCAACCTGCGGAACATAACGAGTGCTGAACATCTCTCTGAACTGATCCCATGAAACCGCAGCCCTCTGCACATCCGAATATGACCCCATGGTCAATCTCCACCAATCCTTTGCCCCGAGCCTTAACAGGTTCAGAGCACACCTCACCCTCTGATCAGTAGGGCATGAACACGTGAAGAAACACCCCTCCACATCTGATAACCATCTCATAGCAACGATCGGATCCTGAACTCCATCAAAGGTGGGAGGCTTCATATTATCGAAGTCCCGATACTGAAAACCTCTACTAGTTCCTCCCCCTGCCGCTGCTACAGCCGTTGTAGCCGCGACGGCAGCCATGTCAGTGAGAGCCGCATAGCGCTCATCCAAATACTCCACCATGGCGGTCTTGATCGACCTAAACAGTTCCGGCAGCTCGGCCCGGAACAATGCAGCAACCTCATTATGCAGGATCTCACGAATCCTCGCATCCAACTCGCGCGTACTCATCTGACCAATAACCTCAGGCGGTACTAACCCATCCGGAATTCCCTCTCTTGCACCCGATCCTGACCCGGATCCACTCCCAACATGCCTCGAAATCTCCATACTGAAAATAAACCACAAAACCTCAGACACTTCCCACTATCCCGGGAACCAACTCTCAACCCAACCCTAGAGGTCATGGTTTCCCTGATACGTGTATGGGTCTTGTGCTTTTAGTAGTACGGGCCCATACTACCTTCCACACCTACCCATATTTGTATGAAGTACTACCACAACACCCTAGCGACAAATATACATAGTAAGCGCTCGATCCTCACTCTTAGAGGAACACTGGAAATCTCATACAGAGGGAAACCCTAGGCTAGCAGGCATCATAAAACAAGCAACATTATCATGAAATCCTGAAGATCCCTAGCCTAGTACTAGCATGCTGTTCTATCAAAGCTCAAAACCAATTATCATGTATGGTATTTTGGGGTTACTTACTAGCTCCGGCTGATCGTACCTCCACGTCCTCTTTTTACTTAATTTGAAAACCATTTGAAATTCTCTTTTTGAAAACTCTCCTTGATTTGAGACTGGATTCACACAAATGTTCCTCCAATTCACTCAGACCAAGGCTCTGATACCAACTTGTAACGACCAAAAATTTCAACACAATTTAAACTTTTCAAAAACATTCCATTTTAATAACGTTATTGCAAAAAGGTTTTCAACACATTTATTATCAGAGTATTCCCAGAATCATGCCATAAACATAAACACGAGGAGCGGTACGATCACGCCTTCGCCTTGCCACGGTCTCCTGAAGAACCTGAAAAACATTTAAACCACAACTGTAAGCCTGAAAGCTTAGTGAGATACCCCCAAAATACCAACCACATATACACCCTTCCAGGCTACGACCTTCCGGTCCAAAACATATTGCCTTCCGGCCCATAACATAAATAGCATACATAACATAACAAAACATAGAACAGCCATGCATATCGGGTCTACTGTGTGACTGGTCCGCCGTATCGGCCTTCAGTCTACCATCCGTGTCTAGTCATGTCCTTCGAGTCTGCAGTGTGGTTGGTCCGCCCGCACCGGGCCTTCAACCCACCTGGTCCACTCTCTGAGTCTACAGTATGACTGGTCCGCCCGCATCGGGCCTTCAGTCGGCCTGGTCCACTCTCCGAGCCTCGCCACATCTGGTCCGCCCTCGTGGGGCCTACAGTCTATCCGGACAGCTCGCTGGGCCTTCGGAACAACCGGTCCGCCCTGGGTATCTTGGCCTACAACATAATGTAGGACCCGCATCAACCCAACCCTAGTCCAAACAACCATGTGCACATAACATATAATCATATAACAATTCATAGTTCACAAACCGATCAAGCAGATCACATAACATATCATTACCCTAACCAGGATACCGACCTAACCGGTCACTAGCATATACCATCCTAGCTACCAGGATGCAGACATATCAAAGCAATAACATAACAACCATATCCGAATCTCAATCCAATAAAGGGCCGACCTTGGTGCCTTAGACCCTGTTGATATAGTGAGGATAACTCACCTCGTGAATGCCGATACTCTGAATTGAAGAAGCATACTCTCGAACCACCAACTCACCGCAAATCCCGAACTAACCATCATAACAAAATAAGCATTAGATCCAACATACTTCCACCTATTGGGCCAAGACCAAAGTCCAAATCTCATACAAAGTCTAACATTGGCCCAATTTACCAAATTGGGCCCACTTCACCAAATGGGCCTAGAACCAATGTAGATAACAATAATTGGGCCCAAAATACTCTATCCATAAATTCCCAGACTTGGCCCAATAACCAATTGTCCATCAACGGCCCAAGCTCAAAGCCCAACAATGAAAGTCCAACAGGAGGAGTACGCTGGGCGTACCCTCTTTGGTACGCTGGGCGTACAACAATGAAACGCAATGAGAATCGGGGCTTTGGCCCGCTACACGGGGCGTACTCAGAGGTTACGCGGGGCGTAACTGCAATGCTCATAAAGTCCTTTTAACCTCTTAATGGCATAAGCTCTTAAGCCCAAACTTCATATCCATAGGCCAAATATGATTAGAATTCATAAAGTCTCAGACTTTATCACTTGGGACGTCCTTAAGCTCTTAATCCAAGGTCTTAATCCATTAAGACCTATATATCTCATACATGGAACAACTACAGCCCTTGGGACCTCATTTTTATCACTCAAGACCTCTCCAAAGGTTTGAAAGGACAGATAATCTTGACCAAAATGAAATATGCAACAAGGTGAGGACTTTTGGGACAAGAATGGTGACAAAGCTTCAAAATACATAGATCTATGCAATATGAAGGTCAAGCAGGAAGCTTTATACCTCAAACAAGCTCCAAAGGGTGGTATCTCTTCAGATCTACAAGCTCCACACGTTCTTCTTCTTCTTTGACAACTTCTCTTTTCTCCTTCAAGCCTTTCTTTTGCCAAAAAGAGTTTTACAAGGTCAAACACACCCAATAATGGGGAGAACACGAGATCTAGGGTTTCACTGAGGTTGAAGATGAGCATAAGGAGGCTAAGGGGTGAACCAACATGTTCCTTATATACTAGCTGACCCTAAAATAGGGTTTGGGGTTTTTGAGAGTACGTTGGGCGTACCTCCCTGGTACACTGGGCGTACTCACCCGGTCACCCGCAACTTTTTGCCTCTTTACGCTGGGCGTATGTCCAGCTTACGCTGGGCGTACCCAGCCATACTTCACAATTAAAAACATGCATGCATGGGACCATTTCCCTCTTATTCCAGAAAGAGCTACAACAATGATCAACTTCAAAACACCGCAACTCCTCTAATCTAAACCCGCTCCAAAATAACTTATCATTCATACGAGCGTGACGAGAAGCCCAATGCTTCTAACATATACACCAGCCCGAAACCTTCTCGAATGAAACTCATTCCTCGCAAAAAGGACCAGAATTACCCTTCCTCTTAAATCTCAGGGACTCATACTTAAACACTTAAGGAATGGGGTGTTACAGATTACTTAAAGGCAGTCACAGTATGAAAGACGGTCAACCCACAAGAAATGATAGATCTGTAGGCTCCCCTTTGACAACCCGAAATATTTGGATCAACCAAGGTCTATATTGTAACCATGTGCAAGTGAATTCATAATGTAACCTGGTTGCAATAAACTCTTGAAAGCCATAACGACATTAGTTGTATAGGTGTGTGTGTGTATATATATATATATATATATATATATATATATATATATATTCACACACACACACTTATATACATACCTATACTTGGAAATCATATTTATAACAAGATTTTGAAAGTAAACAAACTATAACAAGTCAAGACAAATCAAATAGTTGAAAAATAAACCATGAATTAATACCTTGCCTTATAATCTTAAGCATAAGACCCCACCCATTTAATGTTTAGGAAGTACTAGACTGAAATCACCCCTTAGTTGGTGATTCAAAACCGAAATCACCATCAGGGAATGAGGTATGACCGAAATCCCAATGCCTAGAAAGCACTAAGGCCGAAAACTCCAAAGGTATGTCCATTAAGGCGGAAAACTCTATGGATGAGTCCACTAAGGCCGAAATCACATTAGTGGGGGAAGTTTGGACCGAAATCACAAAGGAAAGGAGGTGATTTCGGTCATGCATGGCCAAAAACACCACCATGTACCATCCTAAAGCAAATTCGGTAGGATTTAAAGGGATAAGGTTTGACTTTATGACTTTATAGTGTAATCTTTTCCCATGTAAAACAATAACCAATAGTATCCCACATTTCATCCACCAGTCAACCAAGTAAAGATCATATCAAATTACTTCCTTATCTTAAGGACGGACCTATTCCAAGATCCCACCATTTTTCCATTCTACTTCCAGTTAACTACCCTTTCTCTCCCAAAAAAAATTTCCAAGCTCCAAAGGATTAAATCTTCAAGCTTAATCTTGGTATTATGGTGAGTTTTGCTTGTGGATCTAGTGTTTTTTTACACATTCTTGTTAGTTTCTAATAATTTACACATATTATTATGTGTTAAAAACCTTTAGGATCATACTATTTCCAAGAAGTTCATCAACCTTATCCAAGTGTTTAGGCTTGGAAGTCTTCACAACATAACAACCCACAAATCCATTCAAGGTGAGTTCATACCCCCATATTTTCAAGCTTTTTCATATTTTTAGGGGGGGGGGGGTACAAGTAAAACTTTGTTTATCATAGAAATATTTACATGTTTTCATCTTATGTTAAAGATACGATATTATTTGCATAACATATAGTCATTTACATTATAGTCATTTACTAATTTTGTGCGTTACATTATAGTCATTTACTAATTTTGTGGGTTACAACCCAAAATATAATGTTTTGACCTTTCATTTTGAAACTAGACAAGATAATTACTACATATTTATATAAATGGTTATATAAATGTTCTTAACAAACAAACACAATAAAGTATAATTGGTATAGTTTTGGGAGTCACAAAACTACACTTTCATTTTAGAAGAAACATATAATTATTTGATGGTATAATTATTTCATTTACAAGAAAACGATTTCTCAAGTACAATAGACGTAAACTGGTTGATACAAACTTATGAGACATTTAGCTTCACCGTATCCACCAGAGTACATAACTAAGTCCTGAATTATAACCAAAGTCTCCTGTAAGGAGAGCATGACACTTGTGTATAGATCTATACGATACTGACAGCCCCAGACATCAGTTGTTAGCTACAGTTAGACCGGCCAGTCTAGGGTGACAAATGTCTTCTAGTTCCAACGCCTAAAGAACATTGTAGCAGGCCAACTAGTCTTGGCGTGTTTATGATAACTCACATTAGATTATTAACAAAACATACTAGTTTATGGGCTAGAGTACAGTTAAATGGTTTTACAAAAAGATATATCTCACAAAAACTATTTTCCAGTACCACACCACTTACATTTTAGCCTTGGTTTTGAGACTTATAACAAGGTTAACATACATTCAAGTAGTTTTATATACAGTTAAGATACTACTTGTCAGCATAATATTACTTACATTTTTGGTCTTAGGGTTACAGTTCATATTTAAGAAAATATCAATTTTTTCTGGAAACATACATTATCATTTTACAAGGAAAAGATACAAAGGAAATACATACATCTATAGTTACTATTTAAGAAAATATTAATTTTCTAGAAACATACATTATCATTTTACAAGGAAAAGATACAAAGGAAATACATACATCTACAGTTCATATTTATGAAAATATCGGATTTTCTGGAAATAAACATTACCATTTTACAAGGAAAAGATACAACGGGTATACATACATTTATAGTTCATATTAAAGAAAACATCGGATTCTCTAGAAGTATAAAAAATCATTTTTCACGAAAAAGTTACAAATCCTTCTCATACAAGATGCTTATGAACTCATCAACTTAATTGTTGATACTTTTCAAAATCACTTGCATTCTCAGGAAATCAGTAAACATCTATTCAAATCATTGTATTCAATTGTTATAATATTGTACATGAAGTCACTCCATTCGCCCCCAGACGTTTATACCGTTCTGGTTTGGGGGTGTGACATCCCCGTGTCAAATGAATTCACCTAATAGTAGAACCTTAAATATTTAATGGATTTTTTCTAACTTTTGTTGATGTTTATTCAAATAACTTATGAAATAAGACTTGATTACCATGCCATGAATACAACATTGAATTGTTAATTATTTTTGTCACTTTGCTTGCTTATTTAAAAATTTCAAATCACTCATATGTATATTCCATATTTTAATTATAATAGAATATGTTTGCAGGAGGTAAACATCCGTTACAACCCAATCGTGTGTTATGGTGTCTCCATAGGAATATTGACAACGAAAAAGATTCATCTGTCCCTAGAAAGCTGCAATTACACTTTCTAAGTAGTCAATCTCTCCCACTTTCGTATTAAAGCAGCATACTAGAATGCCTTAACAGTAACCTTGATCGATGTGTATACCGGAAAAGCAATTCCAAGTGGAATCGAGTCATCACCAACGACAGAGAAAATCAGATAGTTGATGAGTTTAATGTTCATCAACAATGACAGATATGGTTAATGTGACATCCCCAAAATCACGGCCAGAAAAGACCGATTTTTTTTTTGTTTATGCTTTATAAAAATCAGAGTACTTCATTTTATAAAAATGTTGCGGAATTTGTTCCCAGAAAAACATGGTAAATACGTTATTAAAACATTTTCGAAGAAACGTATTTATTTCATTTTAAAACGTTTGGGATGTCATCGTTAATACAGAAACATAAGCATAAACAGAACTTACAATTATTTACACTAGTGATCTACATCTCTTTAAATCTCTCAGTGTATTGTGACTTCATATCAACACCTGTGATATAAATAAACTGCGTGGGTCAGGTTGGGAAACCTGGTGAGCACATAGGGTTTTCAACCCACAATAATATAATTATTATTTTTAAACATCAAACAATCAACCCAATTACCCATTCCCGTTATCCTCACATTACGTCCCTAAAACATCTAACACAAGGGACCTAGTTAAAGGACTATCATTGGGATGGAGTATATCTGGTGAGCACACAGTTCACACAGTTCGAATAAACACACAGTTCAAATAAACACCTACAGGTTGCGAGCCTGCTAGTGTTCCACTGGACTGTCTAGAATAGTCCGTGGTCGTCATCTATACTCCGCTAGATGACTAGATCATCAAGAACAACTATAACGAGGCATCTCATTATTTCATTTTATCACACATCAACTAATACATCTACCCATGTTTTACCCAACACATTTTGTAGATATAAAATACATATACATTTTAAATCATTGAAAACATGTATAAAACGTTCATCCAGCATAGATAGCAAGTATACAGATAATATACACACACAGCACGTAATTTATATAAAATACTTCATATCTATGTGTAAGCTGAAAGTAACTATGCACTCACCTGATTAGGTGGTGACTCAGCACTCGGACAGCGCTTCGATACTCTCACAATGATTTTCCTTCGATAAAACCTAGTATCGATACCACTAGGGTTTAGTGTAATGATAACCGCGACAAATTTATTATCTGACTATTATTATTATATAAGGGTTAATAACACTCAATATAACTCATAATAATAGCCCAAATAATTATTTTAAGGACCTAATAACATTCCTATATTAAAACATAAGCTAAACTAAAGATAGGATACGTACAGCTCACTTACAACGGGTTTTTCTCGAAAACCGGGCTTCGCTGGAGCAGCGTTCCCTAGCCGAAAGGCTCTTTTCTCGGGACTCCGGGAGCCTCGGGGCTTCCTTCGGGTGCTAGGGGGTTTACCTAGGCTTTTAGGGGGTTAGGGAGCTTAGAGAGAGAGTTTAGAGAGAGAAAGAAGAGGGGTGAGGGGTGAGGAAATGAGGGAACCCGGCACCTCTATTTATAGGGGTGGAATCTGATGGACTTGCCGAGTAGGGGGGACCTACTCGCCGAGTTGGTCCATGTGGTGGCCTTCTGGTGGTGCCACATGTCCAATTCTGGTGGTGCCACGTCACCCCCTATCGCGTATCAGCCCTCAAACTTAGAAAAATCATAACTTTCGCATACGAGCTCCGTTTTCGACGTTCTTTATATCCACGCGTAGGTAAAATCAAGATCTACAACTTTTGTTTAGACTCCGTCGGCTAATTCACGACCGATCTCAAATTTAACAGTAGGAGGCGTTTAGACTGTTAAATGACCGCGAAGAGTTCATAACTCCTTCATACGGACTCCGTTTTCGTCTGTCTTTTTACTGTTGAGTTCCTATTAATGAGATCTTCAACTCTCATTTAGGTCACGTAAGCCAAAAACCGCTCGAACTAAAATTCGAGTTTCAGGCCGTGTACTGCGAAGTCGAATCTTAGAAAAATCATAACTTCTTCATACGAAGTCAGATTTGGGCGTTCTTTTTATCGATGTTCTTAGTTTAACATATTCTACGACTTTTGTTTAGATTTCTAAGGCTAAAAAGTCTTTTATCATAAATTCACTATTTACGTCTCCCGGTGCCGTGCCGGTTTTGCCAAAAAACTTCAGCGGGCCATAACTTCTTCGTTATAACTCGGATTTCGGCGTTCTTTATATGTACGGAAACCTTGTGACATATTCTACAACTTGGTTAAGATTATTTATTCTAAATAATCTTTTGTCGAAAATTCATTTTCGACCCCTATTGCCTCTAAATTGACTAGCCCGGATCTACGGGCGTTACAGTTAAGAACATCAACTTATAAATTTGGGTAATTCCATCAGCGTTCTTTTATGTTACACAAGCCCTTTAGCTTTGGATAAGATAGGTAATTCCATCAGCCTTTTTTTATGTTACACAAGCCCTTCAGATTTTACTTCCCAAAGTGTTACTACAAACACATTACAGAAAATTCAACTACTTCAGGACTTGTTGTAAAGAATTTTTCCAAAGTTCATTTCATAATGTATTTAAGATTCTTAAATTATACGTAAGTTTTTACTTTTTCCTTTATTACTTTGAATTTGAATTTTTCACTTTTTGCTTATAATAAAAAAACAAACTTAAGAACATTATATGTAAGTTTTTCCTTTTTTCATTGATTACTTTAATCATTTAAAATATTTAAAAATGTATTTATAGAAAATTTATTCTTTTTCTGTTTCAATTCCTATTCATTTAGCTTTTTTTCACAATGATTTGTATGTGGAAAGCTATGATAACAATGGTAAACATTAGATATGTACGATTAATTAGTATGTACTATATAGAGTTCATGGTATTCTCCCACAGTTGCAAATTGATCCTTACGTACTACCTTTAAGAATAGCGGCCATGTTTAAAGTACTGGTGAGTGTAATCTTAATTCCTGACTTTCTATTTGGATATGGTTTTTACCGTTATTTAATATCTTCTACATTCCTTTTTACTTGTTTGTGCAATGTTATTCAGGGATTCCCAAAATTTATTGGGAGAGGTGAGATTTTGCACCTGAACGGTTCTTGTGAGATACCTTTTGAATAACATTTGAAGGTGAAAGTGTAATCAATATCAGGGGATAACAAACATTGTACTTTCACTATTAAGTTACGATTTACAAAAGCCAATTCATTGTTATAAGTTTCCTAAATAGTCTCATGGGGTAGCAAACAATAGCAATGCCTCTTGTAAATCAGTCTTTTGGCTACACAACACACATAACTCACGATGAGACGACCAAAACTATCGACAAATCCATACCCCGCATAGCGGGAT
The DNA here is from genome assembly GCF_052625555.1 of Lactuca saligna. NCBI lineage: Eukaryota > Viridiplantae > Streptophyta > Magnoliopsida > Asterales > Asteraceae > Lactuca > Lactuca saligna. Next base: position 116,796,940 of record NC_136419.1, on the reverse strand, counting down.
TCCTCATCTAGTTGTTGTTATTATTATTATTATTATTATTATTATTATTATTATTATTAATTACACAAATAGTCACATGTATAAAGTTGTGTTTGACGCGCCACAACTAGCTGATAAGCTAGCTTATTTTTCGAGCTTTTTTATGTTCTTGGCAAGCCAAAAAGTAGTTTATAAGCTAGTTTTTTAAAAATCTACTTAGATTAGCTTTTTAAAAGTTTTTTTAACTTTACAAATATACCCCTTAATTAATTATAGAAACACATACTCTTAAATGTTTTTTTATGTAATTTTATATGTATTTCAGCTAGATTTACCAAATATCATTTTTATCAGCTAGTTTTTCAGTCATCAGATAAATTTTTATTTAACAGCTAGATTTTCAGCTAGTACGCCAAACATAGCCTAAGTATTATGTGTGTAGTTTTTATTTATAGAGTAATTACTAAAATATTCTCTGTGGTTTGGGTGAAATTATTGGTTTCATCCCTAAATTTTTTTTTTCACTCACACCATCCCTATAATTTCTTTTTGTTGCTTATTTCATCCCTACTAGACCTAAAATGACTAAACAACCCTTAATATTTCTTTTTAATTATTTAATTATTTAATTCGTTATTACATTTATCAAGAATTAGGTGGGCTATACATCTTTTTTTTACCATTCTTCCCTAAAATCCACCATCTCCTTCCCCACTCTTCCAATTTTCTTGCCGGATGTCAACCCTATTCCTATTGTCGGAAAATCAATCGATTCTCCCTTTACAAGACATGAAATCACCACCACCATTCCCATCTACTCCACCCCTTTCTTTACCTCCAGATTCTAGTCATCAACTATGTCTCCTACACCACTAAAACAACTCACGTACACATCATTCTTTTTCTTTGTCTGAAACCCAACACAAAACCTATCAACTGCCAATATCAAAAAAACCCACATAAAAAACCCACCAGAAAACCCACATATTTGGGTTAGTCGGCTTTGTTTTGACTGGTCACATGCTCTCGGACACGATCTTAAATACTCACATGCACGAGACTCATTTCTTCGTCGGAAAACCCACACAAAAAAAGCCCATCAGAGATTGCAACTCAATATCTAAAGAAAAAACAAACAATAAATGCATCAGAAAACCCACTTGGTCACATCAAAAAACCCACCTAGATACCCATTATCTTTCACTTAACCACATAATCAAGTATTTATTTGCTTATTGAGATGGGCTTCTGGGAAGGGCATGATTTTTGTGCATTTTTCGAAAAGAGAAGAAGAGTGGTGACTTATAATGGAATTGGACGATTGTGGAAGGAAGGGTTAGAAGGAAAATGCATAGGGTATTAAAATATAGAAAGAGGGAGGATGGTGTCCTGCGGTCTAGTGTTTCCGGCGATAATTCGGTGGTGGTGGGATGAGGTATGGTGGTTGTGAGTTCTCGTTAGCTTTTAGTTAAATGAGTTAGAAAACGAGAGATAAGGTTTAGAAGAAGTGAAGTGAGGTACAAGTGGGGCCTACATATTTTATTAATAATTTCTTATTCGTTAATATTAAATAAAGCCTAAATAAATGGAAAATAAATAAATAAGGGTAATGTTGTTTGTTTACATATGAAAGGGACGCTAATCACAACAAAAAGATAGCATAGGGACTGTTCGAGTGCAAAAAAATGTAAGAGATCAAACTCGTAATTTTGACCAAACCATAGGGACGATTTCAATAATTTATTCTTATTTATAATTGTTAAGTTTGACCATCGTTATATCCATAAAAATTGAATAAGGTTACTTATTTTTTTTGGTACCTTATGTATAGTTTCATTTTTTAATAAGGTTACTTATTTTTTTTTTTTATTTATGAAGGATTTGAAGAAGAATGGCAGAAATACCACAACCCATTGGCTTTGGTATCAAAGGATTGAACATACTGCTAAGAATTGATTGCCATTGAAAGATGTATCATAATAAGATAAGGACATATGAGGAATCCCTATCTCCAATAGACAATCTAAGAGATATATACAATATAGCTTTCTCATTACAGCAACAACTTGAAATTGAACAGATAACCATGTACTAAGTAGAAGTACAACATTTTTCTTTTTCTACAAATATACAACTACAACTTCTTGCCAAATGGTCAAAGAATCACCACCATGGAGCCAAAATCAATCACAAATCGAAGATGGTGAAATCTTGTGTTTAAAATAGTGCACCAAACAAATCCAATTCTTCAAACCATGGATGGAATGAAGATTGATGCTTATATACCACTTTGACATACAACCGCATTCCACAATTAAACAAAAAACAAAACCATTTCTGACCCATGCAAAACATGGGCATCTTCCCTTGTTTTATTTAATTAAAGCTAGGAATTATATATATATATATATATATATATATATATATATATATATATATATATATATATACACACTAACAAACATTGCTCTACCTACTAAAATATTTGTTCGCAAATTTAAAATTTAACTAGGATTTTATTTGCTACACTTTGCGGTGGCAATAATGAATTCAAAATGCAGTAGAAAGTAAATTACTATATTTTGAAAATAGATGAAAGTATATTTTATGTTTGTAGAGTTAGGTATGTATATTCATTAAGAATATGTTGAAAATATAAAAAGGCTTGTTACTGGAGGTGCTACATTCATTAATTAAAATTCTAGGATGTAGCGGCCTAACTTGTTTACATACTACTTTTCAATTCGTTTGAGTACAAAATGCGCACATTAGAAAATCACATATCTCAGTCATCTTCATATTAAGGAGCACAGATCCATATTGTATTCTTTCTCATTGCTAAATTACCTCCTTCGGTATTTGTCACCTTTTCGTTTGTCTATGTATGGTCTCATCCTCTATAGAGTCGTTAATGGAATTTTCAATGTTAGTTATACGTAGTACGAATAAGATAAGATGTTTAAGAACATATATACCTTGCAAAAAGAAGTAGCTGGCGTTTTTTGTTCTTGTCTTGGGATTTTTCGTGACAGGTACGAGTCTTGATTATGGTATGGCTTTGTGAATTTCCATTTTTTTCATTTCTCTTCTTAGCAATCTTGAAGACTGTAGTTTTACCTCAGATGTCGAGTATTTCAGGAGGTATGGTTTTTAGATCTAAATATACATGTGTAGTGACCATATTCTAAAAAAAAATTCCATGCACTTGCGTTGTGGCTTCAATGAAGAATAGAATCTTTGTCTTTGGACTTTCAATAAAAATTGTTGTGTTTGTTGGAATAGTTTCCAAAGTCATTAATATTAGTAACATATCTGATAATAATTGAGACTTTTGAGTTTCCCTCAAGACCTATTTGAGCAATTAAACTACAAAAAGAATTTAGGATAAATTAGTTTTTTTAATCTGTTATGTTTTGATAAATTAATTATAAGCTAATTTGAAATTAATTAGAAGTTAATTAATTACAAGTACTGGATTTTAATTAATTAAAAGTTTTAATTAATAGATACAGTAAAGGGTGAAATTTTCAAAAAGGCAATTGCTTTGTCAATAAGCAACTAAGAGCCTAAAAATAAGGAGCTAGGGATCAAACCCTAATGCTCATTCGCTTGGGTAGAATTCGGTCCCTTGACCTCTCTTTGAAAGATAATGAACAGAAACGATACTAGGGTTTGTGGTTTTTGATTTTGCCTCCCCTCTCTTAGGGTTTTGTTGTTTTTCTCTTTTGGTCTTCTTAGGTGTGTCGCCATTAGAGGGATTCTAACTCATACATCCAAGAAAAGGTGGAAAGAACTCGATCTCAAGCAAGGAGATCACTAGTTGCAAAAGAGGTATGTATGTTTTAGCTTGTAGTTGATATAATAGAACGAATTGTAGATCCTTATAGGTTACATGTGATAGGTTTTCTAAGTTACATTTAATCATATTTCCATAGCAGTAAATGACATAAACAATTTATGGGCACATGCAACCTAAGCATCTATGATATTTTCTCATTATAACAACATACAATCTAAAGCTAATATAATCTAGGTATATTCGAAACACTAGATTAGAATACATAGATTTTAGTATAATCAAATATACTAACTCTTGAGTTCTTCAAATGCTCCATGGAAAGCAAACATCTAATAGTGTGAATGTCTCTAATGGTTCACACCCACAACCCTAGAACACTAGAACTTGAAAGAGAGAGAGGATACAAGATGAAAATCAAGTTTCATCTACCTTGAAGGCATAGGAACGGAAATTGCATGCCAAGGGGTCCTATTTACAGTTTAGGTAACTTGCAGATAAATCCATATTTGAACAATTAATACTAGATTTACTCCCCAATTCAAATCATTTCCTTATCAGCTACTAGGAGCCTTCCAAAGACCCTAAAAGGCTCTCAAACCGTCCTTGCTTGGATGGTTCTAGAGTTGATTCTTTTATTCAACTATTGAACAATTACAATTCACCTCTATGCAGTTTTAACTAATTCCAATTATTCTTAAATTCATTCTAGATGAATTTTGATTATAAATTAATTAATTAATTAATTAATTCTAACCATTTCTAATTAAATTAAACTTAACAGTTAACAATTTCTAATTATATATTAATCATACAATATATTAACCAATCATTTTATCTCTCTTCGGATATCCATTCTAGTTATTTTTCGTTATGAGGGCAACCCAAAAAGGACTTTACTTTTATTCACTTAGATTATACCAATTGAGTTAAGACCTTAGACACCTTAATCAAATAGTCTCCCACTTGGATAATTCGTCAACTATGATTGCAAGTATATACCTTGAATAACCAGTAAAGAGTGCTTTCCACAGCCACTGCTAAACTTAGATCAAATGTTGGTCCTAAGATAAGTGATTGACTATTCTTTCCTTCCCAAGATATCATAAGGGCATGAAACATGGATACAAATCAATCTCATTGTCCAAGATTCTGTTTCTCAGTTTTAGATTTATGGCCATTAAATTCAAACTACTAGTTAAAAAACAATTTATTCCAGGCTCATCCAAGCATTTCAGATGTCAACATAAATTACCAAAGCGGCCACATGTATCACTTTCCTATTAAGGCAAAAGGAACGGTTAAACTTTGACTACATATTCATACCCTTTACTCACCATGTCATACATCGGGTTAAATTTTATAACATCAAGTTATGGATGTGTTAATGTATAACCAATACACAACAGACTTGCAAACTATGACTTATATAAATCTGTTTCAAGAGTAGAAGATATTATCATCTTAGAATTACTCGTGATTGAATCCATGAAGTAATCTCTAAGTGCAGGTTTAAACAATACTTAAAATCCCTATTTTCCAAGTACTCATGAATAGTATTGAAATCTGTATGCAATGTCCAATTGCCATGGACAATCTACAAATATTTCGTGATAGTCTTAAATCAATACCTACTCCCAGAAGTATAACTGATTGTGGTATTTCGAATAAATTAATATTCAGGAAGTAACATGCAAAATTAAAAAGATAATAATAAACTAATTATTCTATGACATCATACTCTTTGAATATAAATGATTTCCTATTATATAATCACCATAACAATTATAGATTTATTGGTTGCATAAATATTTTAGGGTAATTAACTTAACAAGTACTCTTGTCAACATTTCCAATTCCAATCCTCTTAGCAAGCATTTCATGTTTTTATTTGGTCATCACTATTGTGAACGAATCACCAAAAAGAATTATCACTTCATATCTAGATCTCCATCCTCAACCCTTTTCTTGGATGTAGTAGATTTCCTCCTTCTATGCATTGACCTTCTATGATCTCAAGAATCATTAGTCAGCCCGACTGTACTTTCACAGAGTAGCTCTAATGGCAATTTGTTACTCAAAACAACTCCAAGGTCATTTATGAAGCTCTCTAGTCCATGTATGCTCCTTGGATGCTTCGCTTGCACTAAGGTAAGTCAAATCATACTGTTGAGTCTACCACCATATCTTACATGATGCCTTTCATATTATTGCACTATAATTTTAAACGAATGTCCATTTAAACTATGAATTAGAGTCATTTCCAAATTTCATGTCACTATAAATCTTCTTAATCATGTTTTCTATTGTATAGAAGCAATCATTCCTTGGTTTTTTTCAATACCTCATAATGTTCTTGACAGTTGTCTAGCAATTTAGTCGAGCCAATTTCTGATACAGTCTTACACTGCTCAAAACATCTGAGACATCCGAACAAGCACAAATCATATTGTACATGGTTAATCTTATATCTGATTATATGGGACTCAGCTCATCTTATCATTTTCATAACTAGTACAAAGGACTTTTGATATTCACTCAACTCCTTGCTAAGAAGCATATGAACAATCCCTTTAGAATTTTCCATATTGAAACCTTTCAACATATTTTTCTTTAATTGAATCCTATAAAACATTTTGATCTATACTTTTAGATCCAAAGACCAAGTATCAATACAACTTACCCATGTCTATCATAGCAAAACAATTCGGGTGCTTTTTCACCTTGCAAATTAGGGACAATGTTTCTTATGAGCAATATTTCCATCAACATGCAATACCATGAATACAATGACACTCCCACGAGATTTGACATGTACTTAACACTCATTTGTACTTCTAGAAAGACAACACTCTTGGACTTTTTCATGGAAGAACAGTTCCTTGCTACGCGATGCTTGCTTAAATCTACGAAAATACTTCTCAAGATTACACACCTTGTTTGGATACTTTGTATGTTTAAATCTTTTTAGGATGTGTCACACACCACTCAAAAGTTTCCTGTTAGGGAAAGTCATTTAAACATCCACTTTACCATATCTTATAATCATATACAACAACAATGGTAACAAATAACCAAATAGACCCTTTCTCACCTATTGGTGATACTTTTTCCTCATAACCAACTTTTTGATTATAAAGGAAACTCTTTTCCCCCATATTAAACTTGAATGTGTGGATATTCCTATCCATGTAGTCTTCACATTGAGGATCTAATTGCAACCTGCTATCATAAGATAGGGTTCCGGATCAACCAATCCCATACTTGGTTATGGACTAGATTTTGCTATCCTTAGATCCCTCCAATTGGCATCCTTAGGGACTACCAATGCTTCCTAGTAGCTATTAGATTAACCAAATTGGTCAATGTTTTATCACTAATCAAATTTATCTCTTTCCACAGTTACATGAAACTCATAAAACTTAGGAGGTGCTCTAACTTGACTAGATCTTATGAACAGGTAAAGCAAATGTTATTTGGGTTAACTGGTTGATAGCTAGTGCCAACTATAAGTTCATTGTTGGTCATATCTCGAATTTCTTCATGGTCAATGTGGCTCCCACTAACGTATTGATATGTATTTTCCTTTCTCTTAGTGAACATTCCTTTTGAGCTATAAGCACCACATTCTTATGGGTCTTTAAATGCAATATCAAAAGTCTTAAGTGGATACCCGACAATGTAACACTTATCAGATTTCAATTCAAGTTGGTCATTTGTTTTTCATCTAACGAAGGACCTATCAGTAATAGACCTAAATGTGAGGGAAGTTTCCGATTCACATTTCTTGACGTGTCTGCAAACCTACTTAGTCAGTTACAAGATTCAAAATGCTCTACTATTTCAAATGTATATTCCCAAAAAAAACATAATCAGTAGCGAAGCACAAATCATCATGGATCAAACCATATAGAATTCCATTCTCCTTTTAGGAGCATCATTACATTATGGCGTCTTTGGAGAAGTTTATTATGTAAGACATTAGACAGTCTCTAAGATGATCATAGAACCTGATACAAAGGAATTTTCCTTTAGTTTCATATTAGAAACCCTTTGTCTTCTTGCCCATTTGATTCCCTACCATGTTCTGATACTCTTTGAAACTTTTCGAAGTTTTAGAATTATGCTTAATCATATAATCATTACCACATCTACTGAAACTATCAATAAATATGATATGGTAGTATATATTGTCCATTATAGTCGATTTGAAAGGTCAACACACATTAGTGTATACAAGATCCAACAATCCTTTTAACACATTCACATATCCAAGTGAATGGCGATTTAGTAATCTTGCCAACAAACAAGACTCACATACATCATCCACCCAAATTCGAATGATTCCAAGTTCGATCAAATTAGAGCTTGGTGATGTGATTCTTATTTATGTGGACAAGGAGATTACACCACAAGCGCATTGTAATATAAACTATTAGAGGAATCAATATTGAAGTTAACCTTACTATTATTAGAAACACAAATTTCATGAATACCAATTGCAAGATGTTTTAAACATAAAAAACCATCTTTATAAAATAGAATCGTTACATTTCCACTATCAAATGAAAATTGAAATTCATGCTTATATAATACATAAAATGAAATTTTGGTTTCTAGACATCTCTAAAGAGTATAGGAACTAACTCGATCTATCATAAATTCATTACAAAGCATAAGCTCAAAATCCTCAATCATCAAGACATTTGACATTTGTCCATTCCCATGATCGAATTTAGCTCTTGATGCTTCGACTTCCTTCCTTCCATTAGATCCTACAATGTCATCCAATGCTTACCACATCATGCATCAAGGAACTACGAATTAAATGTATTTGGAGTTTGATCATTCTAGTACTTGATGTAGAGTCAAACATTTGAATTAACCATTTCAAAGATCTTTCAAGTACTTAAGACAACTTTGTTTCTTATGATTCTTGTCATTACAACTTGACTCTTTTGATCATGGTTTCTTGGAATAGAGGACACACCAATTCCATTCCATCATAATATGAAGTTCCGGCCGACATTCTTCCTTTCCATTTAGAATTCAAATGTTTCCTCTTTTTTCCAATAACATTCAGAATTACAATAACTGATATTGGATAAGAAATCTAATTCCTTTCCAGTTTCCTCAGTTTGGAGAAGGTTTAAGAATATTCCATCAATGTTATTCTCCATATTATCCATATGACAAATCAAGTTGAAGTTACCATAAGAACTAATGAATATCCAAGTACAAGATCTATTGAAAAGACTTTTTTCATGGATAACATTGGGATTATCGAGTTTGTCTATATAGATTTCATTGATTACATACAAAACTCTTTTCTTCAATTCATATGCAATTAGGAACTTTTGGTAATTTTCAAATCACCCTTGCATGTCCTTTTGGTGAAACATTTCACTTAATTGCAAACTCATTTCATATGTTCACAGGTTCACTAAAACTCATTACGGAACATTGAGGACAAAGAAATAATGATGCAACAGACCTTTTTGATAAATCTACATGATTACGGGAATAAAAAATTATTCAAAGTTGACATATTGTTGATTTGAGGTATATGCACACCATGAAAATCTTTCCTAATATCAAAATTTAGGGAGATTCCATACCAAATGAGCAATTCTTGGTAGAGAACAAAGATAAGCTAGAATTTTGAAAGTGCATGAGGAGGTGGGGGATGATTTCCATCTAACCTAAGAGAGAAAGCTTAAATAAGTAGATTCAGTTCATAATTATTTACCCAATTTAAAATTAAGGCTAGGATCCATATATATAATTCATAACATGAAGGGGGATATCGTAATCACACCATAAATCTACATTAGGTAGGTAAAGCACTTTACCCATTTCAATCACAATAAAACTCCTAGATCTCTTGAGATTCATTGAACTGTCAATGATATCTTAATCTTGGATTATACTCTTCAATTTGTGATTGAGATGTTGAGGATTACAAACAAAATGTGAATAACCATGCAAACATGTGTGGCATCCTTGATGTCATTCATGATCTCACATTGACATGATGGTTACCAAACACACACTCCATCAACAATCATAAATTTTGAGTATGTACCATTATTTCAAAATTGTAGTCCTAAATTAGTGTGTTAGTTAACCATACCCGCTCCACTATCGACTCATAAAGAATCTATGCGTGTTTTCATCGATTAACATATAATTTTACATTTCTCTTAAAGTAACTAGAGTGAGATTTTGTAGAATATCCTAGTACTTTTACATTATACTTTTAATGTGATTAGTTTCTTATCAAACCCTTTCGGCTAACAACCCTCCACCACACAAAGAAGTGGTGGGTGAAAAGGACACCCATTCAATGGTCATTTTATAGGTCGTTTCCTTATACCTCTCTTATAGGGTGGCTTCATGAATGAAGCCTACTCTTGATTTGAATGAATTTATCTTTTACATGTCTTATTATAACTCTTATATATATATATATATATATATATATATATATATATATATATATATATATATATATATATATATGTGTGTGTGTGTGTGTGTGTGTGTTTGTGTGTAAGGGCGTATATTAAAACCTTTTAAAATTACAAGTTAAATCTTATTCACTCAATTAACCTTTAATTAATTAAATTTTTAAACCATTTAAGATTTTATAATTATATTTTAATTAAACATTTAATTAATTAAAACTAAATATTTTAGAATTAAACAATTATCTTAATTAAACATTTAATTAAATAATATTAATTCTTATTCCTTCAATTTAGAATTTTGGATTTATCTAATTACCTAGTTTAAAAGTTCAAATTTTAGGCAATTAAAATAACTACAACGAACTAGTAATTATCAAACCAATTCAAAAAAGGAAACAAAATTTGAGATAATTGTTGAAGCGTAGGGCGCGACGTGCTTGAGGAATAACCAGCCAGAAGAGTCAGATATCAATTTATCAGTTTTTCACCAATGTGTATATAATAGAAATCCTAGGCTCTGATACCACTGATGAGTTTTTTGGATTACATTAAATTATTTTTGCACAACAGAATTTCACATAAACAATTTATGAGCGCATGCAACCTATGGATCTATCGCGTTTTCTCATTGTAGCAACATACCATGAAAATTAATATAATCTACTTATATTCGAAAATACTATATTAGAATACATACCATTTAGTATAATCAAATATACTATCTTTTGAGATCTTAAAATGCTCCATGGAAAGCAAATATCCAATTTTGTGGATGTCTCTAATGGTTCACACTCAAAACCCTAGAACACTAGAACTTGAGAGAGAGAGAGAGAGAGAGAGAGAGAGAGAGAGAGAGAGATAGAGAGAGAGATAGAGAGAGAGAGAGAGAGAGAATATAAGATCAAACTTTGATTTTATCTTCGTTGAAGGAATAGGAATGAAAAATGAATTCCAAGAGGTCATATTTATAGTTTAGGTAACATGCAGATAATTTCTAATTTGAACATTTAAATATTAGGTATAATCCCCAATTCAAATCATTTCCTTACCAACTACTAGGAGTCTTCTAGAAACCCTAAAATGGCTCTCAAAACCGTCCATGTTTGGATGGTTCTAGAATTGTTTCTTTTTTTCAATTATTGATCAATTACAATTCATCCCTTGTACCTTTAGTTAGTTCCAATTGAACCCGAATTAATTTCAGATTAATTCTAATAAAACAATTGATATTATTTTAAATGCCAAAATGCAACATTCCAAAGATTACATTTATTTAATCATTTATCAAGATTGAAAAGTATATTATCACACTTATGTATTTATCAACTTGTTTAGCTTCCACATTAATTTATAAATATATCCAAATTATATTTGCTATTTTGACAATTTACTATTTTATGAAATCGTAAACACTTGGACAAGCTGAATTTGACAATTTAAAGTAAAATTAGCTTGAATGAAAGAGTAAAAGTAAATATAACCATATCAAAAACAACAAAAATAGATCAAGCTTTATTCATTAAGGTCTTGACGGATAAAGAATAACATAAAATCATGTGAAGAATAACATAAACAGCAACGAGAGCTTATCCTGCAAAAATATCTACATTGTATGGTTATAAAATAATGTGAAATGGATTGGTGAACATTTACAAATTTGTTGTATTTTTATATGTATTTGGTTGTATATTATATAAAACGAATATATTGTATGAAAAAAATTACTTAATAAAGTAGTTTAATAAAAAAATTAAGTAATTTGAGAAGGTATATTTTCTTTTTTCGGTTCGGTCCGAGGGAAAATTACTCATTATATATAAATTAAAATTTGAGAAGGTAGAATTTAACGATTCAATGATACAAGAACTTAAAAAGTGGATTAAACCTTTAATCTCCACTAAACCATAGTTACTATTTTGTATGTACTCGAACTTTATTCAAGTAAATTTCAATGTAATTTTAGAATTAATTTTGTGTTTTTTTGGGGTGCTTCAAGTGTTAAAATAATATAAAAGAAATCAAAGAATCCACAAACACTTTACATTTTGAACATTATTTACACTACAAATAACAAAATACACTCTGTACATTATGAGCATTATTTACACTACAAATATCAGAAACTTACAATTCTGAAAAAATAGCCACCTACTTTTATCATCAAACACTCCATTTTACCCTTTTAAGAAGAGTGAATATGGTTATAATAAAGGGACAAAATGAATAATTACTCATGTTTTTCTCTATAAAAAAATCTAAACATTAGAAAACATAAAGTAAATAAATCTCGTGCTCAAAGTACCTCATCAAGTAGACCTTATTAAATATTTATCAATGATTTCTTGATTAAACCTCACAACATAATGAAGTCCCACAATAAGTCCAATGATTGCAATTTCACTTGTTGTTGGATCCGCGGTGTGTAATGTTTGAACTGGAATATGTCCCACCGTAAGTTCCTTGGATGAAGATATTCGTCCTTGCTAACCTTACAAAATGATGATACCACCAAAGGGGATAAGAGATTTTCAAATTATTGAGAAGTAGAAATTATGCTCCAAAAATACCCAAGTCATTATGTTGTCTTTTTACCATATCCAAAAAATAATAAAGATTTCAAAAGCAACTTTATTCATGAATTCGCCATTTGGATTTCCTTGGTATTTTCATGTAAGTTTCATATCAAATCATCAATTTAAGCAAAACCAATTTCCACAAGATTTTGAAAATTAGATTAATCCCTTTGAAATCTTACATCCAAATCCCAAAAATAAAATTTTAACGTGCTTCGGTATGCATTTATAACCATGGAATTGACTTTTGATTAAAAATGAACTAAGAAAGAAAATTTCAAAGTAATTTGTCAGGTGGAAATTATATCTCAAACATGCTAGGGTTTTGTAACCCATAATTCTATGTTTAGGGTTGATCGGTGTAGGGTGTATCAAATTTAGGGTTGATTGATAAGAAATGGAAATTTCTTTTCCTTAGAATTGAAAATGACTAAACCCAAAGGTTGAAAAATGAAGCAAATGCATGATTTTTCATACTTTGACATGAATGAGCCTTAAGTTGATCTTCATGCCGTTTTGAGACCCCAGGAGTTCAAGGTATGAAAAATCACGCATTTACTTCATTTTTTAACCTTTTGGGTTTAGTCATTTTCGATAACCCTTCAATTTTTTAAGGGTTGTACCACTATCACTGGATCTGAAGCAATTTTGATCGGAGTTACCACTAAACAAGTATAAGTTTGATTCGTTGATTTATGGAATGGGTTAACATTGAATTACAATATTCTTTAGTAGTCTGGTGTAATGCCCACATATTCGGACTAGTCAATTTAGAGATAATAAACGTCAAAAATGACTTTTTGATAGAAGTTTACTTAGAATAAATAATATTAACCAAATTATAATATATGCCAGAAAGATTACATACACATAAAGAATGCTGAAATCCGATTTATAACGAAAAAGGTATGACTTGTCGAAGTTTTGCGACATAATCGGCACGACTCCGCGTAACATAAAAAGTGAAGTTTTGATAAATTACTTTTTAGACTTAGCAATCTAAATGAAATTCTTAGTATATGCTAAACCAAGAGCAAACAAAAAAAGCACGTCCAAATCTGACTTAATTTGAGGAAGTTATTATTTTTCGAAGATTTAGCACAGTGGTGCACAACCTAGAAATCGAATTTTAGATCGATCGATTTTTAGCTGACATAACCTAAATGAGAATTGAAGGTCTCATTAATAGGAGTTCAAAGATATAAAGACGGTCGAAAACGTACGTCGGATGAAAAAGTTTTGGATTTTTAACGGATTTTAACTCGCTAAGTCTGTTAAAATATAACTTTAAAAATAGTCAAAATTAGTCGACAGAGTCTAAACGAAAGTTGTAGATCCCGTCGATACCTATGCATGGATATAAATAACGTCAAATACGAAGCTCGTATGCAAAAGTTACGGATTTTAGAAGATAATTAGTTTTCGGAGTAACCACCAAGCAACACGTGGCACGATCTGAGCCATTGCTTCCTCACCACGATTTGGCACCAGATGATGACACCATGCCACGAACACTTAACATTCAGCAAGAGAATGCCCCACGTTCGAATTGAACTCTACCGATAAATAGAGGTGCAAATCACCCCAAAACTCACACCTTTCTCATTCTTTCTCTCTCAAGCATCTCTCTAAACCCCTCCCAATCTCTAGTACTTCCCAAGTGCTAAGAGGCGAGTCCCAGAGCGCTAGAAGGCTCCGAGTAGAAGAGCTTTCAGCTCGAAAGTTCTGCTCCCACAGAGCCCGGTTCCTAGCCAAACCCCCTTATAAGTAAGTTATGTTTACCCTACTTTAAGTATAGCTTATGTTTAAGTTCAGTATCGTTATTATGAACTTATAAACTATATATATATATATATATATATATATACACACACACACACATATATATATATATATATATATGTTATAAAATATAATCTACAAAGTGTTATTGTAATATCTTTTAACTACTCGCGGTACGGGGAATCTGGTTTAAAGGGCCGCATAGGGTTGTTGGATTTCCGAAGTGCTTAAATGCCAAAATGGTCATGCCCTCTAGTGTTTCATGTCCGACCCCTTTCTGTAGATAGTAGTTGAAAAGTATTGTTTAACACTTATAAAACAATATCTCTTGTAAATAGTCGCGATAAATATTATACTAAAATCTAGCACTAGTGATACTAGGTTTCATCGAAGGAAAATAGAATTGTTAGAAGCGAAGCACTGCCTGAGTTTGGAACCATCACTTTAACAAGTGAGTGCATAGTCCATTTCATGAGCATGAGTTTAATACAAGTATTGATTAAAGTATTAAATATATTTTTATTTGTAAAATATTTGATATTGCCTGAAATACGTGTTAAGAGCATATCTGATAATATTTGATGATTTAGGATACATAGTAAACCTAAATTAATTAAGATAAATATTGGGTAGTATCTGCTTATGAGTACGAGTGAGATATACACAGAGGGTAGAAATCTAAAACTTGTCATTGATCCGAGAGCATGGATTAGACTTAGTCTTTTTTCCTTAGTCCGAGAGTATTGAGATGACATAGTTATTTGTCATTAATCTAGGAGCATGGATTAGACATAGTCAATTGTCCCTAGTATGAGAATATAGAATGAGTATATTTATTGATCCGGGAGCATGGATTAGACTAGACATACCTGATTCGGGAATATAGATTAGGTAAAGAGGTTAATTTAAGATCTGAGAGTATACCATGTTTCCCAACCTAGCCCACTCAGTTTATTTGTATCATAGGTGTCGATATGAAGCTACATTACACTGAGAGATTAAAGGAGATGTAAATCACTAGTGTTAATGAGTGCAATGTCTGTTAATGCTTATGTTGTTGTATTGACGATGACATCCCAAAGTCTTTATATAAACAAAATACATTTCTTCGCAAATGCTTTGATAATATATTTATCATGTTTTTCTGGGAACAAATTCCGCAATATTATTCTTTAAAATGAATACTCTGATTTTCAAATAAGCATAAATAAAATTTTTAAAATGAGCGTGAATTTGGGGATGTCACAGCTAAGTCCACCAATTTAAACCCTTAAATCTAATTTGTTTCAGTTCTAGAACCTAATTATCTATTGTTTTGAATTTATGATTTTGTATCCACTTTCCGAGCATAAAATGGTGTCTAGACTTAGTGTAGCTATTTCTCAATATGTTGACAGTTGTAGAATTCAACTTTGTTGTTTATTTATTTTTATATATCATCATTTGATTGTTCTCAAGAACTACTCTTCACGCTTTATGCATCTTCATATTTACTTTATTGTATTTGCAACTCATTATTTATCATTTATGTTGGATTAATTGGTAATTGGTTTAGCTTTTTGTTTTTTTTAATGATTTAATTTTCATTTTTTGTTTTTGTTAGACCATCATTGTTTTAAGTTTTGACTGTTTAGAATTTTTTTTAGTATCAAACACTTGTCTACTTATGGCTTGTTTTGGTTTAACAAAATTTTGAATCTAAAAAAATTTGGTTGCATTCTATCTATTTGATTAAATGTATGTAAAGGTTTTTCCTTATAACATGATTTAATCACGTTTTATTAAATACCTATAATCACATGTGATTAAATACATATAATCATGTGTGATTAAATATATATGATTGTATAAGACTAAATGCATGGGAACAAATATTGAATCAAAAACATCAAAATGAATATTGTCCATATAAATCATATGTAACTAAATAGATATAATCACGTATTATTAAATACCCGAGACCAACAAATTAAATTGAAAACTCGAAAATGAATATTATCCATATATATGTATTTAATCATATATGATTTATGTGCAAAATATTTGATTTTGCGTTCACAATTCAATAGTTTTTTTGTCCACATTTGAAAACAAATCTTTTCTACATATAATCATATATGATTTATATGGACAATATTTGTTTTGCATTTTGGATTCAATATTTATTATGGTATATTTAATCACAAGTGATTGTATGTGATTAGAAAATGAATCTTGTCTAGATAAATAACATGTGATTAGATACATATAATCACATGTGATTATATGTATTTAATCACATGTGATTTATGTGATTAAATACATATAATCACATATGATTTATGTAATTATATTTATTTAAATACAAGAGAACTACTATTGAAACACATATGATTTATGTGGACAAGATTCATTATTGCGTTCTCGATTCGATAATTGTTCATAGTCAACTTTTATCATATATGATTAAATACATCTAATCACATGTTATTATACGTATCTAATCACATGTTATTTATAGGGAAAAAAGAATCTTGTCTATATAAATCATATGTGATTAGATACATATAATCATATGTGATTATATACAAGAGAACAACCATTGAATCAAAAACATGAAAACAAATCTTTTTTCACATTAATCATATGTTAGTAACTATATATAATCAAGTATGATTAAATACATGAGAAAAATTATTGAATGGAAAACATGAAAACTAATCTTGTTTATATAAATCATATGTGATTACATATAATCACATGTGATTGTATGTATTTAATCACGTATGATTTATGTGATTAAATACATATAATCAAAGATGATTTATGACATTATATGCATTTAATGACATATAGTGTTGGTGGTTGTAGGTAGTGGGTGGAGGTTGTACGATGGAGATGCCTGGAGGTGCATAGTGAGTAGTGGTGGTGAAGTTAGGGCACGATGGTGATGGGTGGTGGTGATGAGTAGTGGTAATGGGTGGTGAGTGATGGGATGGTGGGTGATATTTGGTTTTTGGTGGTTGTAAGTGTTGGTTTTGGGTGGTTATAGTTTATGGATGGTGTTGGTGGTGAAAGGTAGTAGGGGTGACAGGTAGGGTGGTAACTTGTAGTGTTATTGGTGAGTGCGTAATGGCATGTGGTGGTGGCGAATGGTGGTGGTGTACGATGGTGTTTGGTGGTGGTGGTGATGGATGTTAGTAGTGGTTTACAGTGGTAAGTGGCAGGTGGTGATGTTGGTGGTGGGTTGTGGTTGGCGGTAGGATAGTGGTAACGGTGGTGGTTTTGGTGGATTTTAGGTGGTGGTGATAGTGGCAGGTAATGGTGGTTGGTGGTGGGTGGTGATGGTGAATGGTGAATGGTGGTGCGTGTATGTACATGGGTGGTGGTGGCGTGTTGTGACATTTAGTGGTGGTGGTGGTTGGTAGTGGGTGGTGATGGTGGTGGGTGGGTGGTGGTTTCGGTGGGTGGTGAGTGGGGGTGGGGGTAGCGGTAGCGGTGGTTAGTGGTAGGTGTTGGATTGGGTGTCTAAGCCCGTAATTATAATTGGTATATACTTGAATTGATAGTAACACAGTCCTTTTGGGTTGCCCTCAAACTTGACAATTAAATAGGATGGCTTTTAGAGAGAGAGAGAGAGAGAGAGAGAGAGAGAGAGAGAGAATGATTTGTGAATTTAATATATAATTAATAAATTAATTGGAAATCAAAATAAATAGTTTGTTAATATATTATGAGAATAATATATAATTTGAAACAATATTATTTAAATAAGAATTAATCAAAAATTAATTTGAATTAATTTTGGGAATAATTTGATTAATTAAAAGTGTAGGGTCTGGTTGGTTAATTATTGAAAGTTGAGGAAAGGAGCCTATAGACCTCATTAGATGAGGTGAAAGGAAATCTATTAGGCAAGCCCAAGAAATTTCACCCAAGCCCCTTGAAAGGGCGTAGGGGGGGGGGGGGGGAATGGGTTGCTTGGTCACCAAGCAAAGGGATTAGGGTTTCCTCCTTAAACCCTAGCTCTGGCACCAAGCTACCATAACTATCTAAAGACTCTTAGCCTTATAATTTTGACTATGACAATCCTTTAGAGGATTAGGGCTGAAATTTCCACCTCTCTCTCTTTCTCTCTCTCTCTCTCTCTCTTTCTCTCTCTCTCTCTCTCTCTCTCTCTCTCTCTCCAAGCTCCTTAGCTATTGGGTTTGGGTACCATTAGAGGCATGACACTTATGGTGCTTGCTTCCAAGAGTGTTTCAAGGAGGAATTACAGATTGTTTACTATAACAATCTTCAAGATTAGTTTTTCTTTTTCTTATGAATTAGTTTGTTCATAGGAAAGCTTTGTAGGTTAGTATTCATAGTATGTTGCTATATGTGAAAGACATAGATCCTATTAGGTTGCATGTGCCCTAATCATTTTAATTGTTTAAATAGTTTATGTTTAATGCATTGTAGTTGTAACCCTAATAACCATCAGTAGTATCAAAGCCTAGGGTTTTCTTTTATGTATTTGCACGTTGGTGAATCAAAAATGAAACCTAGTTTTGCATTTATCGAAGCTCATGGCATGAGCAAAGAGGCTCACGACATGAGCTCAGTCAAAACCGCATCTGTTTGCTGAAAATCAGGTCTCACGACGTGAGCTTGACCTAGATTCGATATTTTGTGCCTTATCTACCTTATCTGCTTTTGTTCGATAATTACTTGCTATACTTATCCTCCAAATCCGATTTTGGTGTATCTATGTTGGTAAAATAAAATCATAAAAGTTAGGAGATAATTGTTTGACTTGATTAATTGTTTTGTTAATTAATATGATTGATTTTTTAAGTGTATAAATAATAAATCTAGATATTAGTTGAACTTAATAATTAATGTCAAATAATATTAGTATTTTGAAAAGTTTAAAATATATCCTTATTGATCTTATTATTAATTTAATTAAGTAATTAATTAAAAGATAATTAATAAATCCATAAAATGGTTTAAATTTAATTAAATTAAAAGTTTAATTTATTAAAAGATTAAACCCTTGTTATTTTAAAATGTTTTAAAATACACCTTATACTATGTATATATAATTAAAAGTTTAATATATATTATATGTATAATAATAGTCAGTCAAATCGCTAGTACGCCTCATTAACGAAGCCATGCTATAAAGAAGGTATAAGGAAGCGGCCTATAAAATGGCCATTGAATGGGTTTACACTCTTACCCACCGCTCTCCTGTGTGATGGAGGGTCATTAGCCGAACGGATTTGATATGAGATAACCTCATTAAAAGTATAATGATATAAAGTAACTAAACTGTTTTTTAAAATCTCACTCTTAGTTACTTTAGGAAAAATGTGAATTTGTATGCTAATCCACGAAATTGCACATTATGCTTTATAAGTCGTTAGTAGAGCGTGTGTGGTTAACCGATACACTAATGGCGGACTAATCAAGAGTGGTAATGGGTGTCTCAAAAATTATCGTTGATTAATGGAGCGCATCTGGCTAACCGGCACATTAAAACAAGATGATAAATGACATCGATAGTACCAAGCTAATTTTCATCGTTATTCACATCTCGTTGTGATCCTCGGCATCCCAGTCACAAAAGTGAGAGCATAATTGAGATTAAGCATGCCATTGATTAGATTCAATGAATCTCAAAAGATCTAGGAGTTTCATAAGATTGAAACTGGTAAAAGCGTTTCCTACCTAAAATAGATTTGAATTTGATTACGACATCCCTCTTCAAAGTTCGAATTGAAAATGTGGATCCTAGCCTTAATTTAAAATTTAGGGGTTAATAAATATGGATTAAAAGTCAACTAACTTGAATTCTCTTTTCCCCCTTTATAGATGTCAAGTTAAGACAATAATGGTCTTCCTCTACCTTCTGAATATGACCTTCCACATTCTGATCAAGGTGAAAGTATGTTCTCTTCTTCAAGCAATGGTGGAAATGTATACCAAGCTTCTCCAAATCTTCCTCATCCTCCTACAGTGACTCTCCCACGTCATGTTTTCCTCGAGTTGAAAGATACGAAACTAATCAAGCCCTATTAGCATGTAAACATCAAGATGTAAATTATGTGTGTATACATGTTCTGGAAATGAAATCGTACATTGCGAATCGGATAGAATATG
Organism: Lactuca saligna; assembly: GCF_052625555.1. Classification (NCBI taxonomy): domain Eukaryota; kingdom Viridiplantae; phylum Streptophyta; class Magnoliopsida; order Asterales; family Asteraceae; genus Lactuca; species Lactuca saligna. Next base: position 116,776,214 of record NC_136419.1, on the reverse strand, counting down.
ATCAAGCCATTGATTTGGTTCTACTTTCCTGAGTCATATAGTCAGATCGTTGAGAACATTCATATGAGCGACCATGATGTGACTCTAATTGATCTGACACATATGTTGATTGTTGCTGAAGCAAAAATGATTAAGAGCACAAGTGAAGCAAAAGTGTTTTAAGGATCAAATTCCAAAGTTTCATGGACATTGACAATGGTAACTGACTGTGACAACCCAAAAATTTTATTATTGTAAAAAGTCAAAATATCGTGTAAAGGTCAAACTCGTTTATTTATTAAAATATATGGCTAGATTAATGAGATTTAAGTGTATAAACCTTGTACCGAAGGTATTGTATGCTTAAAGAAGTGAAACAAGTTTAACCGAGAACCCATGCAAGACCAATACCTCAGACCGTGAATGAGGTTCGCGACCATGAATGAGGCTTTGGCCGTAAACTTCCCTCGGTCGTGATCTCGTTTTGGAGCCGTGAACTATGAGGCAGTTACTAGAAGGCTTATCACCTCGGGCCATCTTCATGACCGTGAACCCATCCTAGGGTCGTGAACTCTCTCTTGGCCATGATCTCCTGCCTATAAGTACGTGTTTTCTTCATTTTTCATTCATTTCTACTTCCTCCAGTCGTGAACTTGAGTTCTGTCTCAAGTATCATCCTTAAAAGGGCCTTCTTTCACCACAAAAAACGTAAGTAATTCACCACTCTTCTTGTTGTTACTTGAAAGCCCTTTACCATCCATCTTGATTCAACATATTTTCATCTTTAAATTAAAGATCTTCATGCTTAGTGTTGTGAACCCTTTATTGGACCATGAACCTTATTATTGGGTCGTGAACCTTCAAGTGGGCCGTGAACACTTCATGTGTTCTTGGGCCGTGATCACACCTTAGGGATGTGAACCCTCATTCAACCTCCTAACTTGCTTCCAACCCTCATTTGGTGAGTTATTCTTGCATACTAGGTTGATTCCCTCACACCTTTGTGGTTATAATCACTAATATCATGCCTATATGTTAATGGGTTTTGAGCACTACATCATTCCTACGGTGTACATGCAAACCCTAATGCTTCGGATCTAGTTTGTCTAATGAACATGCAATTGAATTATCAATAGCTATAAACCCTAGATCTAACATATTATAAACCAAATTAGGGTTTAGAGAATACCTTTGATTGTTATGTAGCAATAACGATCTATTCCTCCTTGTAATTGGCTTAAGAAAGCTTAGTGCCTCAAGTGTTGCACCTCTAATGGAGTCACAAGCACCATTAGCAATAACAATGAAGGAAGAGAAGAGAAAAGGCACCAAAAATCGTCTAGAAACCCTAAGGAATCAGTTAGCCACGTTTTTGGAGCCAAAGGGGTCCTTTATATACTTGTATGGGCCACTAGGGTTTCAGTCAAAACCCTAATGGACAGCTTAAACTCTAAGCAGCCCATGGAACCTTTTGGGATAAGGCCATTGACGAAAATATGATGGGTTCCCATCATAATTTCGTTCAGCCCTTGTTCCTTTAGCATTCCTTAGCCCAATCACTCAATTATCCAATACTTGCAGTCGAGTCCCCTATATTTAATTAATCTCTTTTAGCCATAACATTAATTATTAATTAATTCTTTGACTAATATAAATTAAACAATATGATTTCTCCTTTAATATATTATTCTCATAACATATTAATAAATCATAATTAATCCTTTCTCACCTTAATTCTTCCTACAAGTTGCTATGATGAAGATAACTCAAAAGGACCATGCTCATAATCGGGTCAAGTACATACCAAAATAGTTATGGACTTAGACACTAATACAACATATGTATCATTATATGCTATTAAGGACTCATGTGTGCTCCGTAACTTCACTCATAGGAGTGACACTCTTATCCCAGTCTTCAATTGGATCACTCAGATAAAGTGAGTGCATACCCATGTAATCTACCTTTTAAATGATTTTAATGGGGGGAATACAAGTTGAACACAATCTAATTGTGTAAATAATTGCATGTGATATCAATAACACAAAAGATTTCCTTATGCTTTTAAGGATTATCAAATACTTCCGTGATGACTTAAAGTCATGTAAACTCTTTTAAAAATCACATAAACTCTTTTTAGAATACCGTTAAACTCTTTTAAATGTTTTTATAACTCTTTAAACTTATAATTGTCAAAATCATGTTTATATATATATATATATATATATATATATATATATATATATATATATATATATATATATATATATAAGACTTGAAGGACTTAGGACTAATGAATTGCCTTATTTCCTTTTCCTTGTTTGGATGTGGGCTTAAGGTGGTGTTATTTGTCCGAAGGTCGTTTCCTTCTTAATTATATATATTATACATATATCAATATAAAAGATTACTTCAGTCGGTATCATTACCTTTTTATCACGCTGAGCAAAGGGATACACTCATGAGAGATCATGTTAATCAGATAGAACATATAAATTATAATAGGTATAATTTATGAACAAACCAGAAATCTGTTTTACTAGATAAGTACACCAGGTTAAATTACTTTTGTCAAGATAAGGATATAATTCAATCTTTACCTAAATAAATTAAACTAAATACTTTTAGTATGGGTTATACATATATATATGGGGTACATCTACAAAAAACCGGGTTATATATGGGGTGCATCTACAAAGTACCAGAGTACTTCTACAAAGTATCGAGTTATATATGGGGTACATCTACAAAGTACCAGGGTACATCTACAAAGTACCGGGTTTTATTAAAAGGGTACATCTACAAAGTACCGATTTAAAACAAATAAAACATAACAATATACAAAACATTCTTCTTAAAATTTTATGGTAAGTTAAAATTATGTTATACTATGTTATAAGTACAATAAGACTTATACGAAACGGTTTTATGAGATTAAAACTACTTTAAAGAATGGTTTTATTGGAATTAAAACTACTTCACAGAACGGTTTTATGGGATTAACACTACTTTTCAGTTGTAAAGCAGAAAATATAGGATTTTTTGGAACTTAATCAATCACTTTCTTAAAAATAAAGTAACCATAACTAATTCTTATGAACTCACCGGCTTAAATGTTAATTCTCTCTTTCAATAAAAAAACTAATATTCTCAGGAATCCAGTAGATAGTTATACTCCCTGAGCTTTTGAGAAGGCAGCTTAGTACTGTGTTGCGTCTTTTGTCTTTTGCAATATCTACTTTTGATGTTTGAATATGTAATGTTTAAACACTTATGTATGAACTTATGCATTATTAATGCAATGGTTGTTATACTTTGATTACTATAATGCATGTGTTGTGATACTTGACATGACATCCTCCGCCCCCGAACGTTTCCGCCATTCCGGTTTGAGGGTGTGACTTATTGGTATCAGAGCATTGTTTATAGTGAACTCAGTATATCAGTCATACAAGATATACAACAATAAACACATTGGGATAAAAACACTCTAGCTAAGAATTATACCTTAAAATATAACAATATTTTATAACAGTATAGATACAAGCAATATATATATATATATATATATATATATATATATATATATATATATATATATACTAAAACAAGTATCACAAGAAGAACAAAACAAAAGTATTTGGAGGTTGGACACTACAATTAAACCTGGACAGTTATGTAGTCATATCTGAGATCAATATAGTCTGATTAACTATATTTATTTGAGATATGACCAACATGTGCTTGGGAGTGATTGTTGTGTTGCAACAAGTATAAAACTTACCTAGGTACCAGAAGAATACTAGAACCAAACATAAAGTTTAAAATACTGTAGGAGTATTTTATGATGTGATAGCAACAAAACTGAAAACTTATCAACTTCTTTTATCTAGAAGTTCTAGAATCAAGCATGTAATTGAAATACTATAAGAGTATTTTAGGTACCATAAATTACTTTTGGGAAAATTTAAAAGACCTTTTCTGGTAGATCTATAATTACTAAGTGTATATGTTAAGGTTATATATAGTTGAGATTTTATAGACTTAGAATAAGTGATTTTCACTCTACTTCCTATTCGTTGTTTGGTTGTGGTTTTATAGTAGGGTCACTTATTCGAAGGTCTATTTGATCTGGATTATATATAATCTGTACACACTACATAATTATAGAAAGACCGAAAAGGATCACCTTTGTAAAAATTTAATTATATTTAATCTCATAAATTCTTTAGATATTTTCCATTATCGTATAAACCACTTAGATAGATGTAGCCACTCCAAAAATCAATAGAAGAGTCAATGAGGATCCAAAAGAGTTTCATTAGGAGGATTATGAGAAAGAAACAAATGATGAATAAAGAAAATATAGAAATCACCAAGTGCCTTTACCCTATTAAGGACACCGATGAGAGGTTCGTATGAACTTCCAGGATTCGAACTTTCCATTATGAAGAAATGAGGATCAGTTTCAAAATCAGAAGTAAGACAACATAGGAAATTCAATATACCTACAAAAAAGAAGAACACCATATAGATACCAGGAGAGAACAAATCTTTACCGACAGGAGTAGAACAGAGAACAGAGGGAAACCATGTGTGATACATGCGAAGTGTTTGAGTGCCTTTTGCGTCACATTAATAACTAATAAATTGATACAACCTACTGAGTTAGTTATTATACTACTCATGTTAGGTTTTAAGCTTATCATCTTTTCCCATCATGGTTAATATCAAAAAATCAGATCACAAAATCTTAATTGAGAGTGATTATTTCTCAAATTCATAAGTCTAATACATGTAGACTCTATTATGAATTGTTTCCAAATATTTTAAAAGTTGGAAAATGATATCCACCAATCAAAGGTAACTTAGTTCGGATTATACTTGGTGTATAACCATTCTAGAAACATACTTTTGCTCTTTACCAGGACTGCATCATAGGGATGTAGGTCGAAACATTGAGAACCGTTTAACAAAACGACAAATTTATATGTATATATAAATGATTAGAATACATCTAGAAACAATCATCATCGCTCACGAGTTTGTTTTCCAATTATGTAACAGAATCATGTCTTCATCTAGAAATAATCGGCCAACCGATGAAACCCCGATCCTACATATAGACTCTTCTACTTTTCAAGTTGCAGTCACAGAAGCTGTAGCAGCTGTCATGGATCACATTAATGCTAAAAACGAAAATATAGGTGGAAATATCATCGAAAATCCCGATCATGGTGATAACCAAGTACAACAACGAGTGTCTGCCTGTAAGGAAACTCCGAACCTCAAACCCAAGAGCAAGAAATAAAATATTTTGGGATAAAAAGAAGGGCAAATCATCTCAAAAGTTCACCAAGAGACAACAACTTGTGGCAACCTCTGCGGCCACGAAATCTATTACTCCTACTATTTTCCCGGTTACCCTTATTCCCGCAAAGTAGAATAACAGAACCTACCCAGGTGCAAAAAGTGAGAATACCATCTTCATGGAGTCTACCGAGAGCTGCATTGCAATAAATGCAACCTGAAGCGGCACACTGCCTGCATCTGTAGGACTCTGGTCAAGTTTATCACTTTAACTACCAATGTTCGAACCACTCCAATATGTCATCTTTGTGGTGAAATGGGACATTTCAAGAGGGACTGTCCGATAAAAAAGAATAACGGAGGAGCGGGAGCAGTTTAACCCCAGAGAATGGGGAAGCATTAAAGAACCTTGCTATAATTTTGGTTAGCTTCCAAACCCTAATAAATAATTATAATTATGATTACTCTCTCATTCGAACCAAATCACAACACTCGTATAAGAACTAAGAACCTTAGCAGGTAAGCTAAGATGGCTTAGTGTATACATTAGAATCATTTATAATTAAGATTTGTAGATTTAGAGGGAGTGTTCCCACCTCATTTCCTATTCCTTGTTTGGTTGTGGATTTAGGGTAGGGTCGCTCAGTCAACTATCTTACCAATCTTAATTATACATGACTTATGTACACCAAGAGATTATAGAGCAACCTAGTAGGCATCATTTCATGAAAGTTCACTATTTCAAATTATCAGAACCCTCGTGTCACACCCCAAAACCGGAACGGCGGAAACGTTCAGGGGTGGAGGACGTCATGTTTAGTATCACGAGATATGTATATGGTAAGCAAGTAATGAACAACCATTTCATTTAGAAATAAAGTGTTTACAATGTGTGTGTTCACAAAAACATAGAATTCATACACAAATAACAAAACAAGACTTGAAGCTATAATGCTCCATCTTCTGAATCCCCAGCACGAGCACCTGTCTAATAGTCTCCTGAGAATACAGGTTATTTGAAAGAGTTGATCAGCAATTAAGCTGGTGAGTTCATAAGATTTTAGTGATGTGAGTAAGCTGTAAAGCGTTGTGGAAAATGTATATGTAAAAGTGATGTAAGTTGTAAGTTCTGTTTTGAAAGGTTCGCATGTTCCTCTAGAAAATGATATATTTCCTACTTGAATGAAATTTAAGTAAAATGACACTACAAGCCTTTCTATGGGTACTAAGTGGGTACAAATTATATATACTCAAAGTAAACAAACAATCGATTGTTCGCATCTGTTGTAAGCTCACAACCCAACGGGGAACAGAAAGTAAGGCGGATAGCACACATTCCATTAGTTGTTAGATCGTTGTCATATATAACTCTGGTGTATTCACTTGTTACTCATGGAGTTATTCGTAGTGGTTCCTTTATATCTAATGAAAATTTCTTTAAGAAAACCTATATTTCTTATAGTAAAATAATGACTACGGTGACTACTTTTATAATAGCTTTGTTTATACTGCTATATATAATCTGATGTCGGGTAGAAAGTTAATTGAGCGAATCTGCCCTACACCCACAATCCAACGAGAACAAGAAGTAAGGCGGAAAACACACCGTTAACAATATAGTGGGTATTAGCTTTATATATAAACATGGTGTATAAACTAAGGTATCATAGAGTTATTCACCTAAAGTCTCTAAAACTGTATTGGCTTAATAAAATTGACTAAGCCCTTATCGGGGAAATCTCTAGTTTTGTATACCAAAAGTAGTGACTTTGAAAAGTAAGTTTTGTACTAGAAAAAATGTGTGTTGACTTTGTGTCCTATAACCTGATCCATACACGATACCCTTATGATGTCTTAATGGATACTAAGCATAGATATATATATATAGATTCATGTAGATAATAGATTGGGTGACCTCCTTCCAAGCCCACAATCCAACGAGAACAGGAAGTGAAGCGAAGAGCACACATCCTATTAGTTGTCGAAATCTATTAGCACACACACACACACACACACACACACACATATATATATATATATATATATATATCATATAGTGTATACATTAAGGAATCATAAAGTTAGCATCATGATCCTAACCTTTAATCGTAGCCTTCTACCAAGGCATCTTATGTTCTATGTTAAACCTGACTGTTCCTTTGTCAAATGTAAAAGTATATTCTCCCTAGTTTATAACTATCTTGACTAGAAAATAGATCAACTTTCAATTGGTATTGTCACTTTATGAAAGTAATGTGAAAAGTAAGTACACAGATGTCGTTTATAATGACATGCGGATGTACTAATAACCTAAAAACATATTTGTCTTATTACGGTCATAATATGAAAGCTAGAACCCCTACTAAATGCTCTCAATGAAAAGAGATTAAGGGAACCAACCGCAACCCCAGTAATTCCTTGCAAGCCATCTAATTCACATTAAGGTTATATGATCATGTATACCCAATATAACTATCACTATTGCGTTAGTGATTCATTGATATAATTAGATCCTGTTTGTGTGTTCTCATGCTATAGCAACTTACCCTACTTGTTATGTTCTGTTCTGGTACTGCTTGATTCTCTTCACTCTATGTTCTGTTATGGTATTGTTATGGTACTTTTACACAAAATGTGCTTCATTGTACTAGAAGTAATGAATAGCATTCTCCTAAACTATACCTATAATAGTTTACTAATGTTCTACCTAGATTGTTACTGAAAAGACTCATTTATCTTCTAATTTATGTTTGTACTTTAAAAACAAAGTTTTGTATAACTATAAAGTGACATAACTTTAAACGAGTTTTGAAATGTTTTGACAACTTATAAATAACATAAGTAACATTTTGAAAGATTTTTAACAACAAAAATATACAAAATTATCATTGTGTTCAACCTGTATCCCCCCCCCCCCTTAAAACAGTTCAAATAGTTAAAAGATTCACTACGGGGTATGAACTCACCTGATGTGGGTGATTTAATCGGGTATGCGCGTACGGATGAGAAGTTCCACGAATGAAGTCCTGAGACACAATAATTCCTAAATGACATATAAGGACACATATTGACATGAATATAGTGTTTATAAACAACTATATGAAAGTAAACACCTTCCAGGACTAGGAAACACCTTGGCTAGGTGTTGGAATCATATGTGATTCAACAAAGGGAAGTGAAATGGCACTAATTGGTGTTTACGGTTTTGTAACTAACTCCAATTGAGTTTAAGGTTGTAAACCCATGAGTTTACTGCTGTAAACTCATGTCATTTTGACCATTTTCTGCTTTGAAGTCCTAGAAGTCATTTTGAAGCATCCTAACTTCAAGTATTAGCCTTAGGAAGTGATTAGGGCAACATATCACCCCTTTATAGGGTTTATGGTTTTTGGACCATTTTTCCTTGGGTTTAAGGTAGTAAACCTAAATGTTTCATGGTTAAATGATGTTTTCAAGTCTTAAACACTTCCGAGTAAAGGTCTAGGCTAGTTTCTAAGCTTAAGGAAGAAGTTATGGGGTATTATAACCTACATTGGTGTGTTTACCGTTTTGGGATATCCCCAAACCGTAAACACATAAACATGGGACATTTTTGTGGTTTTCATGTGCTAAACACATCAAAGGAAGGTTCTATGTTTGTTTCTAAGGTTTGGCAAGAGTTTAGGGGCACTTTGGCAACCTTTAGCACCCTTTTTAGGGTTTACAGTCCAAGGAGATTCTTGGACTGTAAACACTAGTTCCTTGTGATATTTGGGTGTTTTCTTGATGCTCTTAAGGTCTAGACATGTCAAGGGTTGCTTCTAATCTTGTTTCAAAGGTCTAGAGGGATATTGGGCACAATTTGGCCTCATCTTTAGTGTTCATGGTCCAAGAAGATTCTTGGGCCGTGAACACCTTTTCTTTGGGGTGTTTGGATGATTTCATGAAGTATAACACTTGATCTAAGCATATTAGGGATAGAAATACTTACAAAATGAAAATCAAGAAGGAAAATTCGGATGGTACTTGAGAGGATTTGAGTTTGGATCTTGGAATTGTTAAAAAGTGAGAAAAATAACTAAGTCTCACTTATATAGCCATTAGGGTTTATGGTCCAAATACCATTCGGGCCGTAAACTCAAACTGTTAGAGTTTTTGGAACCTAATTGATTCATAACAAACACTAGGGCATCCACTCTCCAGATATCTTCTAAAGCAGTAACTTTAAAACACTCAAACTTATTCCAAAAAGTTTGAAAGTTAGTAGAAATAGTTTTGACTCATATTGAAGTGGGTGGTTCTATAGAATAGAAAATTTTGGGTTGTCACATCATTCCCCCGTTAGAATGAATTTCGTCCTGAAATTAGCTTTCTCAGTATTCATATTGGGGTTGCGCTCTTCTAATTTGCAGAATACTCACTCGTAGACCTGGCCACTTTGCCCTGGTGTTCTTGATAGGTTTCACACTTGGTCCATCTATCATTACCTCGTGTATACAAGCCGTATATAATTAGGATTAGTAGGACTGTCGGATGTACGACTCTGCCCCATGTCCACAACCCAACGGGGAACAGGAGATAGGGCGGTAACACACATACTAGATCTTTGTAATCATAATCATATACCACCCTCGCGTATACACTTATCAATATTAGGTGGGTTGTATTCGTTCGTAGCATCTATGCTCGAACTTGGTCTGCTGGATGAGTGGTATTTCGTGATAGTCTACGGGCATCTGACGATAAGGCTTCGGAGGACAAAGTACTCTTCGCACGAGTACTTAGGGGTTTTAGAATGCGAAAGATAAGATTTTTGATTCAGGTCGGACTTTCAATATGAATGATGAAAGTTTCGAGAACTTGTCGATCGAGGCGATAGAAACATATGAACTCAGTATGGTGAGGACCACGCCGACTCATGACGAAAGAAAACAACAGACTTTATACTAAACAAAGTTTTGGTCAAATGAAAGAAACGTCTGATAAATGAAGATGTATCCATGGTATGCTCGATACTATACTCCTGGTATGTTCAACAATGTACTCCTTGTAACTATTCTCGAGTTTCCTGTTTTCTATTTTGAAACTAACACTCTTGTGTATCATACCGCTATGTGCGCATACATACAAATAAAAGTGCCTTACTTACTGAAGGGATACTTTTATACCATGATCCCTCATGGTACCACTACCATTGCCCGTTATATACAAGTTGTGAATACTTAAGATAAGTCAGGCAGTCAACTGAGTATCTCTGCCTCAAATCCTCAACCAATTAAGGAACGGGGACCTAAGCGGAGTCACTCACTCTAAGTCTACCACATCTTAGTTGCGCACACCCCTGATGTATGTGGTGAGCCATAATAGCTTCTCTAAGGGATCCTTTAGTTCTCATGAATATTATGACCTATTTCAACATGTGAGTTGTTATTGTTACTTTTAGGTGTTATCCCCAAATTTTAATCTTATATGAATATAAATTGATTTTAAAAGTAATTACCATTTTTATAATGTGCTACTACTCGTCGACGACTCCGGGGTAGATTCTCCTGCGGTGATCATCAGAATACGTCCATCCGCTCTTGAGTTCCTGATTATCGGGCAGTTCTTCTGACGGTGTCCAGTCTCACCACAACCATAGCAGGCTTGGTTATCTTCAGTTCCGAGGACTTGGGAGATCGGTTGAGCCGGTGCCCTGCAATAACGGACAGTGTGTCCTTTTCTATGGCAGTTCAAACACTATAATTCTCGGCATACTCCGGTGTGGTGGAAATTTCATTTTCCACATTTCGGAAGGTTTCCAGCATAACGATTGGCAGGTGCTGAAGCAGTAGGCATCGTAGCGACGTACATAGTACTCAATAGTTGCTCTTGTGGGGTGTCTTGTGTTGTTCTCTTCTTCTTCTTCTTGTTCTCCAACTTCTGCTTATAGTCCTCTTCCTTGGATGACTCAGGAATAGGGAATTTTACACCATGGAGGACTCCATGGTTGATGAGTCGCTGAGCCAGGCGTTTAGCACTATCGAACATGGCTGGATTAGAAGACAGTACATTTCCTTGGGTCGGAGCAATCAGACCCCAAATGTATCTTTCTATCTTCTTGCTCTCCGAGGTAATCATCTTGGGGCATAGAGCTGCTAGTTCGATGAACCAGTCGGTGTAGGTCACTATGTCTGAGCCGACCATAGTGAGATCCCACAGCTCTTGTTCCAGCTTTTGAATCTCGCCTAACGGGTGATATTCTTCTCGTGTTAACTCTTTTAGGTTTTCCCAACCTATTGAGTTTGCCACTGATAGGGTTAGTGACTTAACATGGTTGTTCAACCATGTTAGGGCCTTGCCATCGAAGGTGCAGGCAGCAAACTTCACTTTGCTTCCTTCAGGGCATAAATAGATTTCGAAGACCGACTCTGTCTTCTCGAACCATTACATGAGTGCAATGACTCCTTTAGTCCCTTTAAAGGACAATGGTTGGCATCTGGTGAAGTCCTTGTAGGAGAGCTCTCCCTGGCACACAGGGACCTCATCTTGAGTAGAATCGGTAGGCGTTTCACCTCCACCTGTACCGATAGGGTGATATTGTGCCATGGCTGTTGCCACAGCCGCGGCTACTGCAGCGTTTAGAGTTGCTACATCGATTTGTGGAGAAGGTATGGGAGTTATCGGAGTAGTGTGCCTGGGTGATCTGCGAGGAAGCATCCTTTCTATAAGAAAACAAAGATGAGACGGAATAAGTCTATAACAATGGACACAAGCCGAAAGCTGAAAAGACAAGGTTATCCTAGTTTTGGATGTATCGGGTCCTGACTTCCACATGGCTCTAGGAACAATTCATAAATGAGTCTATACCTAATAAACTCTATGAATTCGAAATAACTATCCTCGAATGAATATATGTTTCCTGAATAACTGTTACCAACTGCATGTAAGAAAGTAATTCTAACACGTATAATGTGAGCAGTGTTTCCATTCGCTCGATAAATTAACTTAATTAATATTTATTAGTGAAACGCGCAAGATGTTTTGGGTACTTCGGCTGATCTTTGCTTGAAATCTTCTCATGAACTTGTCCTTGTTCCTCCTGGACTCTTCTGTTGTATACTATGAGGAAGTGGTTACATTTATTTGGGCTTATTGTGCGAGAATGAAAGTGACTAAAGAACCTATGATCTTTAAGGTAACTTTATGGGGTGATCCTTACAGAATCGTTCTATAATTGTACAAGTTACACAAGTTTGTATATAATTGAAGATCAAATAGACCTTCGAATAATTGATCCCACCTCAACACTACACCCTTAAAAGGATTGGATAGCGAAGCGTAGGTCATAAATTATATGTCTATAAGATCCTAATTATATAACACTTTAGGAATATACCTTGTAAGATTATAGGCTTATCCGTAAGAGTCTTTTAAGTTCTCACATAAGTTATTTATCTGGACTAAAATACTCCTATAGTATTCTAACTCTGAATCTACTCGTTCTGTGTTCTCTTGACTGGTGTTCAGGTAAGTTTTAACTCTGTTGCAACACCACATCATTCCCAAACACATCTCGGTTACATCTCGAATGCATATAGTTGATCAGGCTATATTGATCCTACCTATGATTACATAACTGTTTGGGTTGACGACAGTGCCCAACCTTTAAATACTTTTTAGTTATGTTCTCTTCGTGAAACTAGTTCTATTATGTACACATATGAGCAAGTAGGTATATTTTTATAACTTGTAGTTATACTCTAAAATATATCATTATCCAGAGCACTTAAGCCCCATTGTATTTATAGACGTATAGCTTTTATCGGTTGATATACTCCGTTCACTATAAACAATGCTCTGATACCAATTTGTCACACCCCAAAACCGGAACGGCGGAAACATTCAGGGGTGGAGGACGTCATGTTTAGTATCACGAGATATGTATATGGTAAGCAAGTAATGAACAACAATTTCATTTAGAAATAAAGTGTTTACAATGTGTGTGTTCAAAAAAACATAGAATTCATACACAAATAACAAAACAAGACTTGAAGCTATAATGCTCCATCTTCTGAATCCCCAGCACGAGCACGTGTCTAATAATTTCCTGAGAATACAGGTTATTTGAAAGAGTTGATCAGCAATTAAGTTGGTGAGTTAATAATAATTAGTGATCTGAGTAAGCTATAAAGCGTTGTGGAAAATGTATATGTAAAAGTGATGAAAGCTGTAAGTTCTGTTTTGAAAGGTTCGCCTGTTCCTCTAGAAAATCATATATTTTTCTACTTGAATGAAATTTAAGTAAAATGATACTACAAGCCTTTCTATGGGTACTAAGTGGGTACAAATTATATATACTCAGAGTAAACAAACAATCGATTGTGCGCATCTGCCCTAAGCTCACAACCCAATGGGGAATAGAAAGTAAGGCGGATAGCACACATTCCATTAGTTGTTAGATCGTTGTCATATATAACTCTGGTGTATTCACTTGTTAGTCATGGAGTTATTCGTAGTGGTTCCTTTATATCTAATAAAAAGTTCTTTAAGAAAACCTATATTTCTTATAGTAAAATAATGACTACGGTGACTACTTTTATAATAACTTTGTTTATACTGCTATATATAATTTGATGTCGGGTAGAAAGTTAATTGAGTGAATCTGCCCTACACCCACAATCCAACGGGAACAGGAAGTAAGGCGGAAAACACACCATTAACTATATAGTGGGTATTAGCTTTATATATAAACATGGTGCATAAACTAAGGTGTTATAGAGTTATTCACCTAAAGTCTCTAAAACTGTACTGGCTTAATAAAATGGATTAAGCCCTTATCGAGGAAATCTCTAGTTTTGTATACCAAAAGTAGTGACTTTGAAAAGTAAGTTTTGTACTAGAAAAACTGTGCGTTGACTCTGTCTCCTATAACTTGATCCATACCCGGTACCCTTATGATGACTTAATGGATACTAAGCATATATATATATATATATATATATATATATATATATATATATATATATATATATATATATATATATATATAGAGAGAGAGAGAGAGAGAGAGTCGGGTAGATAATAGATTGGGTGACCTCATTCCAAGCCCACAATCCAACGAGAACAGGAAGTGAAACGAAGAGCACACATCCTATTAGAAGTCAGAATCTATTAGCAAATATATATATATATATATATATATATATATATATATATATATATATATATATCATATAGTTTATACATTAAGGAATCATAAAGTTAGCATCATGATCCTAACCTTTAATCGTAGCCTTCTACCAAGCCATCTTTTGTTCTGTGTTAAACCCGACTGTTCATTTGTCAAATGTAAAAGTATATTCTCCTTAGTTTATAACTATCTTGACTAGAAAATAGATCAACTTTCAAGTGGTATTGTCACTTTATGAAAGTAATGGGAAAAGTAAGTACACAGATGTCGTTTATAATGACATGCGGATGTACTAATAACCTAAAAACATATTTGTCTTATTACGGTCATAATGTGAAAGCTAGAAACCCTACTAAACGATCTCAATGAAAAGAGATTAAGGGAACCAACCATGACCCCAACAATTCCTTACAAGCCGTGTAATTCACATTAAAGTTATATGATCATGTATACCCAATATAACTATCACTACTGCGTTAGTGATTCATTGATATAACTAGATCCTGTGTGTGTGTGTTCTCATGCTATTGCAACTTACTCTGTTTGTTATGTTCTGTTCTTGTACTGCTTGATTCTCTTCACTTTATGTTCTGTTATGGTATTGTTTGATTCTCTTCACTGTTTGTTCTGTTATGGTACTCTTTCTTTGTGTGCTTCATTGTACTAGAAGTAATGAATATCATTCTCCTAAACTATACCTATAATAGTTTACTAATGTTCTACCTAGATTGTTACTGAAAAGACTCATTTATCTTCTAATTTATGTTTGTACTTTAAAAACAAAGTTTTGTATAACTATAAAGTGACATAACTTTAAACGAGTTTTGAAATGTTTTGACAACTTATAAATAACATAAGTAACATTTTGAAAGATTTTTAACAACAAAAATATACAAAATTATCATTGTGTTCAACCTGTATCCCCCCCCCCCCCTTAAAACAGTTCAAATAGTTAAAAGATTCACTACGGGGTATGAACTCACCTGATGTGGGTGATTTAATCGAGTATGCGCGTACAGATGAGAAGTTCCACGAATGAAGTCCTGAGACACAATAAGTCCTAAATGACATATAAGGACACATATTGACATGAATATAGTGTTTATAAACAACTATATGAAAGTAAACACCTTCCAGGACTAGGAAACACCTTGGCTAGGTGTTGGAATCATATGTGATTCAACAAAGGGAAGTGAAATGGCACTAATTGGTGTTTACGGTTTTGTAACTAACTCCAATTGAGTTTAAGGATGTAAACCCATGAGTTTACTATCGTAAACTCACGTCCTTTTGAGCATTTTGTGCTTTGAAGTCCTAGAAGTCATTTTGAAGCATCCTAACTTCAAGTCTTAGCCTTAGGAAGTGATTAGGGAAACATATCACCCCTTTATAGGGTTTACGGTTTTTGGACCATTTGTCCTTGGGTTTAAGGTAGTAAACCCAAATGGTTCATGGTCAAATGATGTTTTCAAGTCTTAAACACTTCCGAGTAAAGGTCTAGGCTAGTTTCTAAGCTTAAGGAAGAAGTTATGGGGCATTATAACCTACATTGGTGTGTTTACCGTTTTGGGATATCCCCAAACCGTAAAAACATAAACATGGGACATTTTTGTGGTTTTCACGTTCTAAACACATCAAAGGAAGGTTCTATGTTTGTTTCTAAGGTTTGGCAAGAGTTTAGGGGCACTTTGGCAACCTTTAGCACCCTTTTTAGGGTTTACAATCCAAGGAGATACTTGCACCGTAAACACTAGTTCCTTGTGATATGTGGGTGTTTTCTTGATGATTTTAAGGTCTAGACATGTCAAGGGTTGCTTCTAAGATTGTTTTAATGGTCTAGAGGGACATTGGGCACAATTTGGCCTCATCTTTAGTGTTCACGGTCCAAGAAGATTCTTGGGCGGTGAACACCTTTTCTTTGGGGTGTTTGGATGATTTCATCAAGTGTAACACTTGATCTAAGCATATTAGGGCTAGAAACACTTACAAGTTGAAGATCAAGAAGGAAAATTCGGATGGTACTTGAGAGGATTTGAGTTTGGATCTTGGAATTGTGAAAAAGTGAGAAAAATAACAAAGTCTCACTTATATAGACATTAGGATTTACGGTCCAAATACCATTTGGGCCGTAAACTTAAACTCTTAGAGTTTTTGGAACCTAATTGATGCATAACAAACACTAGGGCATCCACTCTCCAGATATCTTCTTAAGCACTAACTTTAAAACACTCAAACTTATTCCAAAAAGTTTGAAAGTTAGAAGAAATAGTTTTGACTCATATTGAAGTGGGTGGTTGTACATAATAGAAATTTTTGGGTTGTCACACCTTGTATTGTTAATACTCGCCAATTTCGAATCAAAAAGGGGGTTCGCAGCAATTATAACAGAATAAAACGGAAAGCGCTGAAAACTTATGTACATTTGATAGTTCATTATCCTAGTCATCATATCTTCCATATCGACTTAATATCTATTTCATCGAGAAGTTCCAACATCATCATCTGACATGGTTTGCTTAGTTCTTACCAATCAAAATACTTATGTTGTGTAAAAGAACTTTTTCATTAGTCAGTTGTCAAATTAAATTCTTCAAATAGATAGCGCGAACCCTGATATAGTCTCTCACTTCAAAACTCCAGAAGTACCCATGCGAGGGATATCATGCCCTTCTAGCCTACTCAGTAGATAGGAAACTCGAAATGAAAAGCACCAAAGAAGTCTCAGAATTCAGTAACCACCAGAAGTATCCCCACTAGATCTCATAAGAAGACCGCTTATACCATCATTCAAGTTCGAGAATAGACACTAAGAACTCATGTGATTAATCTATCGCTGCTAAGTGTATACGCAAGAGTTGTATATAATTTAGACTCAACAAGATTTAGGATGTGTGATTTCGCCCTATTTACTGTTCCTTGTGTGGTTGTGGACTTAGGGCAAAGGCACCCATATGAATATTTTGTTAATCTAAATTATATACGACTTGTATACACAAGATGATGGTGGATGAGCCAAGTATGAGTCTTATCATGAACTTCAGAGAAAAAGCCCACAGGCTTACTACAACAACCGTGGATACCTGAGTGGAGGTGGTAGCGAATTGCGATGGATTTCATAATCAATTTACCCAAAGCAACAAGTGGATTCGATACCATTTTAGGTGATCGTCGACAGATTAACCAAGTCCGCACACTTCCTGCAAATTGAAGGAAACATACACAATAGAGAAGCTACTAGAGCATGTATCCAAGAGACTAGTTAGACTGCCCAGTGGACCCAAATTCACTTGGGAGCGTTAGCATCAACAGAAACATAAGTATCCATGTGTATACCTTAGACTTAATTTCAGGATGAAATTCCCTTTAACGAGGGGATGATATGACAATCCAAAAATTTTACTATTGTAAAAAGTCAAAATATCGTGTAAAGGTCAAACTCAATTATTTATTAACATATATGGCTAGATTAATGAGTTTTAAGTGTATAAACCTTGCACCGAAGGTATTTTATGCTTAAAGAAGTGAAACAAGTTTAACCGAGAACCCATGCAAGGCCAAAACCTCAGACCATGAATAAGGTTTGCGACCATGAACGAGGTTTCGGCCGTGAACACCTCGGACCGTAAACTACCCTCAGTCGTGATCTCGTTTCGGAGCCGTGAACTATGAGGCAGTTACTAGAAGGCTTATCACCTCGGGCCATCTTCACGACCGTGAACCCATCCTATGGCCGTGAACTCTCTCTTGGTTGTGATCTCCTCCTTATAAGTAGGTGTTTTCTTAATTTTCATTCATTTCTACTTCTTCCAGCTGTGAGCTTGATTTCTCTCTCAAGTATCATCCACAAAAGGGACTTCTTTCACCACAAAAACGTAAGTAACTCACCCCTCTTCTTGTTGTTACTTGAAAGCCCTTTACCTTCCATCTTGATTCATCATCTTTTCCTCTTGAAATTCAAGATCTTCAAGCTTAGGGCCGTCAACCCTTCATATTGGCTCATGAACCTTCATATTGGGTTGTGAACCTTCAAGTGGGCCATGAACACTTCATGTGTTCTTGGGTCGTGATCACATCTTAGGGCCGTGAACCTTCATTCAACCTCCTAGCTTGCTTACAACCCTCGTTTGGTGAGTTGTTCTTGCATCCTAGGTTGATTCCCTCACACCTTTGTGGTTATAATCACTAATATCATGCCTATATGTATCATTATATGCTATATAGGACTCATTTGTGCTCTGGATTTTCACTCGTAGGAGTAACACTCTTATCCTAGTCTTCAATCGAATCACTCACATAAGGTGAGCTCATACCCCTGTAATCTACCTTGTAAATTATTTTAAATGCTTTTAATATGGGGGAGGGGGGATACTAGTTGAACACAATCTAATTGTGTAAATAAGTGCATGTGATATTAATCACACAAAAGATTTCCTTATGCTTTTAACGATTATCAAATACTCCCATGATGAACTAAATTCATGTAAACTCTTTTAAAAATCACATAAACTCTCTTTAGAATACCATTAAACTCTTTTATATGTTTTTATAACTCTTAAAATTTTTAATTGTCAAAATCATGTTATATATATATATATATATATATATATATATATATATATATATATATATATATATATATATATATATAAGACTTAAAGGACTTAGGACTAATGAATTGCCTTATTTCCTATTCCTTGTTTGGATGTGGGCTTAAGGTGGTGTTATTTGTCCGAAGGTCGTTTCCTTTTTAATTATATATATTATAAATATATGAATATAAAAGGTCACTTAAGTCGGTATCATTAGCTTTGTATCACGTTGAACAAAGAGGTACACTCATGAGAGATCATGTTAATCAGATAGAACATATAAATTATAATAGGTATAATTTATGAACAAACCAGAAATATGTTTTACTAGATAAGTACACCAGGTAAAATTAATTTTGTCAAGATAAGGAGATAATTCAGTCTTTACCTAAACAAATTAAACTAAATACTTTTAGTATGGGTTATACATATATATGGGGTACATCTACAAAGTACCGGGTTATATATGGGGTACATCTACAAAGTACCGAGGTACTTCTACAAAGTATCGGGTTATATATGGGGTACATCTACGAACTATCGGGTTATAGATGGGGTACATCTACAAACTACCAGGCTATATATGGGGTACGTCTACAAAGTAGCGGGGTACATCTGCGAAGTACCGGGTTTTATTAAAAGGGTACATTTACAAAGTACCGGTTTAAATCAAATAAAACATAACAATATACAAAACATTCTTCTTAAAATTTTATGGTAAGTTAAAATTATGTTATACTATGTTATACGTACAATAACACTTATATGAAACGGTTTTATGGGATTAAAACTACTTTACATAACAGTTTTATGGGAATTAAAACTACTTTACAGAACGGTTTTATGAGATTAAAACTACTTTTTAGTTGTAAAGCAGAAAATATAGGATTTTATTGAACTTAATCAATCACTTTCTTAAATAAAGTAACCATAACTAATACTTATGAACTTAGCAGCTTAAATGTTGATTCTCTCTTTCAAAATAACTTGTATTCTTAGGAATCCAATAGACATGTATACTCCCGGAGCTTTTGAGAAGGTGGCTTAGTACCGTGATGCGTGTTTTGTCTTTTACTATATCTACTTTTGATGTTTGAATATGTAATCTTTAAACACGTATGTAAGAACTTATACATTATTAATGCAATGGTTGTTGTACTTTGATTAATATAATGCATGTGTTGTGATACTTGACATGATGTCGTCCGCCCCCGAACGTTTCCGTTGTTCCGGTTTGGGGGTGTGACCGTAACATCCCAATTTTGAAGTCCAAAATTTTCATTTTTAATTACGATATTCATAACGTAGTTTACCAAACATTGCAAATGTCATATCAATTTAAAGAACAAGCCATAACAAGATGTCTGAAAAACATATCATCAAAAGTAATAAAAATCATAGTACAATCCCAGAAACCTCCATTCGGAAACCATATGTGTGTGTGATGCGTTGCTACACTACCGGCTCCTTCCCCTTGGACGAACAGGTACTTGAAACCAAAACTGAAATTGTAAGCTCAAATTTTAGTGAGTTCCCCCATCATACCCATACCAAATAATGTATAATCGTCGGTATTTTTCAACTGGTAACTGGGAACTACCCTCCCCTTCGGTATCTTTCAACAGGTAACCGGGAGCTAACCTCCCCTTCGGTATCTTTCAACCGGTATCTGGGGACTAATACATATTAAGCACAGTAAGCATATCAGATACAATGATCATATAAACCACAATAATCATATTGCACATCAATCCTAGATGATTATCACAAAGACAACCATCCATGCAACGCCTTTGCTGGTGGGTCAGCATTTTGGCCGTACACCCACCCCTACTAGAAGGATACTCACCTCCAAGTCATGTAGTGTTTCTACTGTCCTCAGTGTGAAAGTCGGCTCTCCTCGACTCCTCAATCCCTACACGACAACCTTGCTAAGTTATCAATTTGTACTCACAACCCCTATAAGGTTCAACTTGAATCCAAGTCAAAGTTAAAGTCAAACCCTAACCCTGGTTAGGTCAACTCTTTTCTTGACCAGACTCGCCGAGTTGGTCCACCAACTCACCGAGTCCCTTCGTCAATATAATGCTACAAACATGTCCCCACTCGTTGAGTCTAGCTAGGGCTCGACGAGTTAGCCTTCAACAACACTTCAGTCCATCTTCAACCGACTCGGCGAGTTCTTCCTTGAGCTCGTCGAGTTCATCTTCAGCATATGAATGTGTCTAATTTATGACTCTCTGAGTTGTATGAACAACTCTGTAAGGTCGAACCTTATAATATGATGATGTTTGAGACTGATCACTCAGCATCAACGTATGACTCAGCGTCAGCATCAACGTATTAGTTGCTCAGTGTATAGTTTCATATTCAAAATTTTGTAATAGATTTTGTACTTATCTAGTTTCCATAGTTTTCATCTATAAGTTAGTTGGTATATCCCTGATTTGTAGGGATTGCCTAGATTAGTTCTATATAGTCTTTTGTACAAGTTTGTAAAAGGCGCATCTTTCACAAACCCTAATAGCCACTTTGTGCATTCGATAATCTCTTTGTGAGATTATCATTCTTAGTGAAAGTTTATCTTTGTGAATCCTCGTTGTTCTTGTTTATAGTCATTGTTTGATAATTTGTTTGATCTTAGGAACTTTCAATTGGTATCAGAGCAGTGTCTCTTATCAAACAAATGGCTTCATCGTCTTCTTCTTTAAATTCATCAAATCATTCTTCTGTTAAAATTCCTCCATTTGATGAAACCAATTTTGCTATGTGGAAAATCAAAGCTCTCTATGCATTGGAATCAGTAGATGAAGACATGTTGGACATCGTCAATGATGGTCCATATGTTTCGATGTATCAACCCTTGAAAAACAATGCTCCTGATGGTGACATGAAGAAGGCACCTAGGGAGAACTGAACAACAGATGATAAAAGAAAGAATGGTCTAGATGTACGTGCTCGGGCTACAATCAGCTATGCTTTGCCATATAATATCTTTGGGCTGGTTTAGAACTACATCTCAGCAAAAGAAATGATGGACACGCTGACTGTGTCTTTTGAAGGCACTGAGGAAGTCAGGGCCACTCAGATAAATGATCTAAACAGAAGGTATGAACATTTCTTTGAAAAGAAAGGTGAAACCCTGACTCAAACCTTCAACAGGTTTAATACTCTTGCTAATGATCTACGGAGACTAGATCAGTTGAAGCATCGAACTGTTCTAGTGCAGAAGTTTTTGGATTCTCTGGGTGCAGGTTGGGAGAATCATGTTGATGTGCTGAAATATAGTGAGAAGATCAGCACAATGGATTTACAAAGTCTTTATGGAAACCTTCAATACTATGAGGAATCCAAGCTCCATAGAAAGGAGCTAATGAAGGATGCTCAGTGTGAGTCATCAGTGGCATTATTTTCAAACAAAAAGCAAGTGTCAGAGTCAGGCACTGAAAACCATTCAGACACTGATTCTTCTAAAAGTGAGACTGATGATATGGAAAAGGTAGTTGCTAGTGCTGCTTTCATTGTGAAGACTTTTGAGAAATCAGGCTGTAATTTCTCAAAGTTTCAGAAGAGGATGGATGGGAAATCTTCTAAAAGGTTAGATGCCGACAAGAAACATGTTACCGAAAAGAAAGGCAAAGCTCAATGCTTTAACTGTGGTAGCACTAATCATTTTGCAAAATAATGCAAGCAAAGAAGAACCCAAAGCTCAGAGGAATACTGGAAGCAGAAGTACAACAAGTTGGTTAAGAAGCTGAAAGCAGAGAACTTGGAACATAAAGTTCTTGTCGTTGAAGAAGAAAAATGGAAGACTGATGAGGAGTCATCAGATGATGAAGTTAAATGTCTGATGGCTAAGATAGAAGATGCTGATGAATGTGAAGTCAGCAACAGTTCGTTTGATGTTGATATGTCTGATGCAGTTGAAAACTCCAGGAAGCACAACATTGATTCCCCTTCAATGTATCAGGTTCAAAATTTTGTTTCCTATTCAATGAATGAAAAAATCAAAATGTTTGAGTATTTGGGTGTTCTTAATTCTAAGAAGAATCAAATCATAAGGGATATGCAGAATCAAATTGATCTTCTTAAAACTGAACTATCCTTGAAAAATAACATTATTGACACTACTCAAGAAAATCTAAGAGTTACTAGTTTATCAAATTCCTCGCTATCTACTGAAATTGATAAAGTTAAAGACCTCTTGAACAAAGAACAAATTGTGCTACAACTTTGGGCTAAATCTCACAAAAATGCTAATTATGTCATTTCTGCTCAAATACCTCATTCATGTGAGAAAATTCTTGGGGGAAATTTTGCTGAAGCTGAAAAAGTTTTTAAATCTCAAGAAAAAGAATCTGAATTTTATTCCATGAACGAACTGAAAGATAGTTTCAAAAAAAAATTTATCAGTAACACTTTTGTTAATCAGAGTCTCATTGATGAATACTGTGTTACTTATTCTAATGGTGTTACTGAGTGTGATATTGAAACTACCATAATTGATCCCACTTCTTACCCTGCACATCTTGAGAGACCAACTCCTCTCACTGAAAATATTATCGCATTTCCTATCTCAAATGGAGTGTTTCATGCTATTCATGAACAACTTAATCATTATCCTGATTACAGTGTTTCAGTGCATAAGTCTAAATCTGATACTGATGTCAGCTCCTTATCCATCA